>NC_089147.1:33670981-33983654 GCF_009819655.1 Sylvia atricapilla | reverse complement strand
TTTCATGCGAGTCTCTGCAGAAATCCTGTATTTAACCATCTTTTTTCACCAGAAAAATATATCCACAGTACAAAGACTGGGAAAAATCTGCTATTGGGCATCTGAAACCAAACGTTGCCCCATGACCAAATACAGAAAAGCACTGCCCTAAAATACATACACACACTTCAATGTAGCCTTTTTCACTGCAACAGGAACCCTGATACTTTAGTAGCAGCAAATGAACTGCACTTAAAAGCTGCTCCATTACAAAAAAAATAAAACAGACAGTGAGTAAATCCTTTAAGAAAAAAACAGAACTCTATGACATAAAAAGAGTGTAAGGTGTGTTGTCTCGACCTGCTTTGAAGAACCAGATCTACACAAGATACTGAAACAAAAACCCATGGCAGGCAGCAGTAACTGGTCCTGCTTCTTCCACAGATACAAAATCAAGATGCCTCTGCATTTTATATCAGAGAAGCCTTCCCTGAAATAGCACCGTCCAACCTCCATGGGAGCATCAGCTGACATCAGGTGACACATCCAGTTTCGCTGACAAGCTCCCTCTCTCTTGCTCCACCCTCCCCATCACCTCGGTGTTTGGGGGCTCCCAGAGCAGATCCTTTGGGGTGTATGAAGAGCACAGAGAGGGGTGCAGAAAGGCTGCCCGGGGCTCAGGCAGCTCTGCGGTTCCGCTGGCGCGGTCGGCCGGGCGGGAGCAGGCAGAACAGCTGGCTCAGCTCCTCCAGACACAACCAACAGCAACCCTTTCTATTTATACCTGCCTGGCAAACAAGGAAGGGATTGTGCAAGGGCAGGTTTACACAAGGCACATGACTGCTGTGCTATCAAAGCACCGGCTTGACAGCTCCTCATAGCCAGTTACTCCTACAAGAAAACACAGATTTTATTTCTATTTAATCGCAGCATCATCTAGGTCAGAAGAGACCTTCAAGATCAAAGTCCAACCTGTGACCAACCACCACCTTGTCATCCAGACCAGAGCACGGAGTGCCAGGTCCAGACATTTCCCGAATGCCTCCAGGGACAGTGACTCCACCACCTCCCTGGGTAGCCCATTCCAGCACCTGACAACCTTTTGTGAGAAGGAATTTCTCCTGATTTCCAACCTGGACTTGCCCTCCAGACTCTTCCCCAGCTCTGTTCCCTTCTCTAGACACACTCCAGCACCTCAGTGTTCTTCCTGTAGTGAAGGCCCAGAACTGGACGTAAGATTTGAGATGTGGCCCCAGCAGTGCCCAGCACAGGGGTACAGTCACTGCCTGGGTCACGCTGGACACACCACTGCTGGCACAAGACACCTTCTACTCTTCTAATGTAATCTGCAGCAGTGGGCTCCACCAGCCTCGCTTTTTTTTTTTTTTTTTTTGTTAGGAAACCACATTCATAGGAGAACAAGCCTACAAACTACAGAACATTCCAATTATCTGCTTTATCCATATCCTCAAGAAAATTCAAGCCAGCCTAACTCAGCCTACAAATTTCCTGTCCCCAGATGTTCTGGCCAGCATTTGCTAGAGAATTACACATTAACTTGAGTCTTCCTTCCTTACAAGGGAAGGGGAGGGGGGATGTGAAAAAATTGTATCTTTGTGTCTTCAAAGCTTTTGCTTTCCACTCCCAGCTTAACTTTTAATTTAGCAAAAGCGGGGGGGTAAATACTCACTCAGAGAGAAACTGAGTCCTGCTTTAACAGCACACCTAGCCTTCCTCCTCCCTACCTGGCCTCTAAGACAAGGAATAATCAGAGTGTGCATCAGTAGTCCGGAGATGCCAGGACCTGTACACCCTGCTTTAATTCCTCCATGTCTCCCTTAAAGCGAAGATGCACAGAAGCCCTGAAAGTAGGTCAACCAAAAACCCTCACGGCCTGTAAGGCAGCCAAGTGACTCCACTAGGATCTGACAAGAGTGGCTCGATTTTTGCACAGCTAATTAGCAAGCTCAGCAGACAAAAATGGTGTTTTCAGGCTGTCACCTGATTTCAGCAAAATCTTCAGGAAAAGCTGCTAGGTAGGTGAGGCAATTAGCTTCCATAACAGGATCCTGGTGAAAAAAAAGACAGCTGTTTATTTGTGTTAAAAGCGTGAGTTCCTAAGGAAAAACAAGCCTGACTACCCTCAGCTGCATTCCTTGCCTTTAACAGGTAGGCCAAGCAAACTCTCATTGCTGAACTGGTTTCTCATTACAATTTCCCTAAATACACTAATGAGAAAGCTGGTGGATACTTCAAGGTGAAGCCTTTTCACTTTCAAAGCACAAGAAACTGCAACGATTTCAGCAACTTGGAAACAGTCCCAGAAGGAGTGGTAACTGATGGCAGCTAATTCAGTGCACAGCAGACTCAAAGGACACCATGAAAGCATATAAACACGCAGAGTGAAAGCTGATATTTGCTTTCTTGCTTCCTGCCTGAAAAGTCTGAGATAATCCATTAAACTATCCATAGATCAGCATATTAAATATTATCAGTATATCTAGGAGAAGATGTCCCTGTCCTCAGCAGAGGGCTGGAATTAGATGACCTTTAATGTCCCTTCCAACCCAGGCTGTTCCACGATTTTATGACATTAAAGCTACAATAAAGTACAAGACTCAAGTACAACCCTGAAAAATGCCACAGGATTACTTACTGTACTGCGCCAGCTGGTTACTCTTGTAGCCTTTCAACAGCCAGTCGGGCTTTTTTTTTTTTTTTTTTTTTCCCCCCCCCCCCCCCCCCCCCCCCCACTGACTTTTGAAATGCTGCAACGTAAACTTGTGAGCAGACAAGCTTTAGTATTAAAATAGTTTGATTTAGGAGAAAATTCTCCAGCTGTGCAAGTCCTTACATTTTGGGGTTTCTGGCTATTCCATCCCACAGCCTAAAGGTATATTACCACTTGTGTACTACGAGTGTACAGAGGTACATTTCTGTCCCTCTGTCAAGCTTCTGCAATGTACAAAACAAGCACTGCACGTTCTAACCTCTAACCCTACAGCTAAAGGGAGACGATTCCCCCCATCACTTTCACCTCAGCAACCACAGCTAATGAGACAGCGAGCAGCAAAATCAGTGGAATTTTCCATATGGAGCCGGAGATCCTAACGCAAAAACACAACAGCAAAGGCAACCTCCCGCCATCTACAAGAGGATTAGCAGGCGTCTATCCCTGAAGTGGCGGAGATAAACAGCGCTGCTGGCAGGGAAAACAGTCCTTCCCAATTGTCCCCACCAACCTGGGGCCTGAGCTGCCCGATTCGTGTCGGACATGGATGCACATGGAGGACGGTTCCATCGGGAAGTCATTCCCCTACCAGCAGCGGGGATGGCCGGATCCTCACGGCGACTCCCCCTCCTCTCCCGGCCTTTCCCCGGCGCTATTTTTGGGCCACTCTCCCCGCTGCAAACGCAGCCTTTCCATCACAGCCACCCTGAAGGCGCCCTTGAAACCCCCAATCCCCTCAGCGCTAGCTCCTCTCTTTGGGATCTGGGAGCGGGTCTTGTTTGGGGAATACAAACAGCGCTAGGACCGACCTTCGCCCCCTCCGCGCCGCCCTCATCCCGCGCACGCTGGGCGCTCAGAGAACCTCTCCCCGAGTCCGCCGGGGCTACGCTGGATGGGGAAGGGGCTCGAAAGGGCAGCGCTTACCGGCGGCCAGGAGCCCGAAGAGGCTGAGGAGCCCGAGGATCAGCTGCGGCGCCATGGCTTTCCCCCTCCCTGCCCGTCTGCAATGCGACGCCGCCGGCCCCGCCCGCTCCCGCCGCTATATAGGGGCGGCGTGCTCAGGCGCGCAGGCGCGCACACCGCCCCGCCCCGCGCGCGCGCAATGGCGGCCCCTGGGGGCACAGGGGGCGGGAAGGGGGGCGGCCTCGCAAAATGGCGGCCGCGGGCTGGAAGGGCGGCGTCGCGGCTCTCTCGGCTGCCAACGGCCTTCCGTCTCTGTCCGGGAAGAAAAAAAAAGCATTCAAAGCGATTTTTGCATCCGCGGGCGCTGCCCTGGGGCGGGGGAGTCCCAAAGGCAGGAGTCCCCCCCACACAGATCAGCCAGGCTGGCAGCATCTGATTGAGGCGCGCACCCAACATGGAGACATAGTTTTAAGGGGTTGGAATGCGCCTTTTGCGATCCGCTGCCATGCGCTTCCCACTAGAAAACCAGGTGAAGGCGGTCTCCCACCTGGCTTTGGACAGTTCCGCGGATGGAACAAACCTCCCTGAGCAGCCTGTGCCAGTGCCTCAACCCCCTCACAGTAATCAAAGTTTCCTTCTAATACACAACATAAACTGCCTCTCCGTGGAGTTCCACCCGTTCCCCATTGTCTGGTCACTACGCTTGCTGATGAAGAATCCCTCCCCAGCTTCCCTGTGGCCTCCAGATAGTAGGATGTGCTGTGAGGTCTCCGCACATCCAATATATCAAATATTACATTGGATATGCGCCACCACAGTGCTTCCCATCTTGCTTGTGAGCAATGGGAATGCTGGTTTTTCCTTGCTGTGCAGGGAAAGCTCCCCGTTGTCACAGGGTAACTAGGTATCCCTGTGGTCCAAATGAACAGCAATTCAAAGTATAATTAAGAGCAACAGCCTGAATTCACTTGCTGTCTCCCAGCCTCTTCTGCCTTCCGCCTTGCACTGATTCAGCTAACTGGAAAAACAAACTAACTAACCCAGAGGGGAAAAAAACCAAAACAAAACCAACAACAACAACAACAAAACCTCCCCAAACTCCACCACCCCCTCCCCCAAAAAACACCGCAAACCAATTAAAAAAAAAAAAAAAACAACAACAACAACAAAAAAAAGCACCAAAACACCCCAGTGTTTTCCTGACTGGATCAACAAACTGAAGCAGCTCAGCTGAGGGCCAGAGCAGATCCCTCGGGGGCTCCCCAGGACTGGGTGGAGCAGCCAGACCATCTCCCCTCTTCACCTAAACCCACACTCAAGCTGCAAGAAGGGCCCTTGACAATGCTTTCCACAGCCTGGGGAAGTGGGCATTCCCTGTGTCTCAGCATAACACAAACTAATCTCAGCATAACCTCTGAAGAGCTTGGTCTCTGCCAGGCTTATCCTGCCCTATTCATGGAGACTTTCCAGGTACTACCCTTCATCTGATGGCACGCATGTTTTTACCTTGTTAGGTCCTTACCTACAGGTAAGGTTCATTTCTCAAGGACCAGACTTGTTGATAACATTTAAGGTTTACTTGCAGCATAAAGGTTAGGAGGAAGTGGATCTGTTCTGTTTCACTTTGCCAGGCAGTACCAAACGGCCTAACACATTTCTCCCGTTGTTAAAATGACCTTTTAAAAGCCAAGCTGTGAAGCCCCAGTTACTGTGATTTTCTTCACAAACCACATCAGGAGAACTTGATGCTTACAGAGAGCCTTTGCCCCTCCACAATTGAGCGCTGCTCCGTTCAGAGCCTCCAGAGCCTCTGCTATCATCACCATCGGGGGGCAGGTTCTTAGGTAATTCCCAAACTGGAGCCAGGTGCCCCCAGACTGAATCAACGAGGCAGAAAGCCACCCCCAATTTTGGCCAGACTAAACAAGCAACCTTTACTCTGGCTCCAAAGCCACCTTGCCTAGGCAGGGCTCAGTGCCCTTATCTCATGAGTGCACATAAAGTGTTGACGAGGCACCTCAGCTTTCCAACCAGCAGCCAGCTGCTAACCTAGGAAAGCAAACACCAAAAAAAAAAAAAAGATTTGTGAAGAATATTTAAAAGGAGGTTAAGTAAGACTGTCTGGAACAGGAGAGCTATTTCAGCAGGCAGGGTGTTTTTCTTCTGGGAGCTGAAGGATGGGGGAAGGAAGGAGTAGCTTGGAGCTAGCAGGTTCTACACCCAGTCTGTTATCATTTCATGCTAGCTCAGGTTTTCCTGGACCTTTGCCAATTCCCATTGATTTGGGACCTTTTTTTCTCTCTCAAGCACACAGCATATAATAATATAATATTTGGCAATAACAAATTTTCTCCACGACTTAGCTCTCCTGGTCTAGCCATACTGTCTGCTAGTTTCCTCACTTAAAAATGGAATTAAACAAAATAAAGCGGCATCAAGAGTTCAAGCACCAGCCATCTGGTGGAAGAGTGGGAAACTCCAAAGGATAACTCAGCCTATTGGGACCAGGCCCAGCTCACAGATGTGAGCTGAGACCTGGCACTGAGGGCGTGAGCTGCAGCCACCAGCCACCGTCTGCCTACCACCTTCTGCTTTTGGTGACCTTCTGCTGAGATTTGGAGTTTTTCCTGAGGACAAACCTCCCAGATAAGGCTTCTCAGGAAGGACCATGGCTTGTCTGTAGCAACATACAGCTGAGTCACTTGGCTGCGAGGCCTTCCCCAGCCTAAACTTGGTTTTTAGCCCCGTTTTCTGAGAGGCACATGCTCTGCATGGAGAAAGTGAGTGGGAAGAGCTCAGAAAGGTGCAGCCAAGTGAGAGACTTTCCTGCCACTAAGCACTTACCAGCTGCCTCCCTTACCAACCAGCTGGAGTGGGCCAGCACCAGAGCCCGGCTGGTTTTGATGCTGTTTTGTCGTGCCTACAGCACACAAATTCCTTCCACATCACCTCGCCCTTCTGGCTCCTAATTCTGTGCTTTGCATAAGTAGGGCACGTGGGGAATCTCTGTTTGGCAATCCTGGGAGGCCAGCCAGAGGCCCCTGCAGGCTCCGATTTTGCAGCTGCAGCCAGCTCTGCAGGAGAAGTGTTCTCTTTGCAAAAGAAAAAAACCGAAACAAGTGAAATAAATAGAGGCATTTTCCACAGCTGCCTGGCATTTTGCATTTCCACTCAGACTGCAGCAGGAGGAGGAGAAGAAGCAAAGCCAGCCACGAATTACAGCCTGACAGCCTCGTGCGGAGCCTTGAACACGTTTGGAGTTTATTCCAGCTCAAGAGCAGCCTCCCTGTGTTTCACCAAATGGTTTGGCTTTCAGATCCTGCTGGAGTGCAGACACCCCCACACACCCACCCTTCCTCACCACTAACAGGCTGCAGAGAAATAGCTCCTGCTCTGACATTCTTCCCGGAGCAGGAAGTACCAGAGCATGTTCCAAATGAGATGACAGTGCTGCAGGGACTGCATCCAAGGGCAGAGCTGCAGCTCAGCAGCACTGCCAGCTGCCAGGGCACGTGGGACCTGTCCCACTCCTCCTGGCACACACACAGAAGAGAAACAACCAAAAAAACACAACCCTGACCCGCAGAAACAGACGGTTCTTGACTGGATCAGGGGCCTGAATCAGGCCAGGGTGCAGAGAGCAGCACATGATGAGCCAGC
Source organism: Sylvia atricapilla (assembly GCF_009819655.1). Lineage (NCBI taxonomy): Eukaryota > Metazoa > Chordata > Aves > Passeriformes > Sylviidae > Sylvia > Sylvia atricapilla. The sequence goes on along the minus strand of NC_089147.1, from coordinate 33,976,381 downwards.
TGGGCTTTAAGAGTGAGACTACAGCAGCTTCAAACTGAGGGTAGGTTTAGGTGAGATGTGAGAAAGAAATTCTTTCCTGTGAGGGTGGGGAGGCCCTGACACAGGTTTCCCAGAGAAGGTAGGACTGCCCCATCCCTGCAAGCGTTCAAAGCCAGGCTGGGAAGGGCTTGGAGCAACCCAGTCCAGTGGAAGGTGTCCCCACCCACGGCAGAGATTGGAAACAAAATGGCCTTCAAAGTCCCTTCCAACCCAAACCATGCTGTGATTCTGTGACCCTACACAGCCTCTCAGCCCCTGGCATCAGCACAGACGACTACACAGTGCTGAGCCCTGCAGCTGACCTGGCTTTAGGAGTGATCCTTTCCTCTCCCCAGGCAGTTTTTTGCCGGGATCAGGAATGCCTGTGGCACAGCACGGGGTGAAACCATGGAGGACCATCCCCCTTTGGCAGCTTTGCCACAGCAGAGCTCTCAGTTAACACTGGCATGGTCACAGGCCGCATTCCTTCCCATGTTCAGCTCATCCACAACTTAATTATCAAAAGGGGTCACATCAAGTACACTGGATTTTCCAAGCAAAGCATAACATAAAACCTCAAATCACTGCACCTAATTCTCATTTCAGTATTTCCTGGATCAGCTGTCACAAGTTGTGCATTTTAGTTACAATCTGTGTTTTTGTTTCCTGGTTTCCTCAGCATTTTAGGTACTACTTACTGGGATTAAACTCCTGTTTCAAGACAAACCATATCCCAAGGCAATTGATACTTCAAACCAAGTAGATCAACACAAAGAGCATCAGCAGCCCTAAAAGCTTTGCCCTCGTGAACCAGGATTTCTGACAAGCTCCAGCAAGATCTGGAACAGCAACAGAGTTACCAGAAAAGCAGATGATTCCTCCTAAATACAAGGGAACCAATAGTGCAGCACCAGCTCATCAATGTTTTAAAGGATATGCACCAAGATGCAGATTTCTGTTTCTGCTCCCATTGTGTCTTCTTGTCAGGGTCATAAGCAGTAAGACTGCAGCCAGATAAATTTTTGCCACAATCTTTGAAGCAGGGTTTCTTTTTATAAATGTAGAGTAATATGTTCCTCTAAATCCTGTTTAACCCAACCTCCCCTCCTGCCCCCCCCCCAAAAAAAAATTTAGGATTTAGAACCTATATATCTAGGTTATCCAGGAAGAAAACAAAACCAAACCAAAACAACAACAACCAAAAAAACCCAACCCCCCTCCCAAAAAAAAACAACCAAAAAACACACACACAAAAAAGTGTAACATTTTAAAATATATTTCAAAACAAATATATAAAACAAAAAATATATATACTAATATATATACAAGAGATATACAAAATATGGAGCTGAGATCCTTTTTGGTCTTTGCTTTGCAGGTTTTCGAGGATTACACTTAGAAGCTTTTTTTTTTTTTTGCACATATGGCTTTTTCAGTCGTGGAGGCTATTGCCATCCAGTGTTTTCCATCTGCTGTGAGTCGTTTGGGCTCACGCAGAAGTGATTAGATAATCACGGGACACCAGGAGCTATGGCTTTAAGGAAAAGCACAAAGAATTACAGCTTTTGCAGGAAAAATAAGAGTTGGCAGAGAACAGCTACGAAGGCTGCTGTAAGGAACCAGGCTGAGGAAACACTCCCCCCCCCCCCTTCTTCACACAGTTTCCTTCTCTGTTGAAATACTTGTTTTCTCTTCCTCCATTATCCAAAGTAAAAAGGAAGGCGCTAAATAGAACCTATTATTTGGGGAAGAAGGTACAAAACAGAAGAGTTTGGACCAGAAATAAAAGCCCAATAACCTGTCCTCAAAACTTTGGATGAGCTAAGAGCTGATGTGTAGGAAAGAGAGAAGGAATAGAAGAAGCAGCTCATGTAGTTTAATATCTTAATAAACAGCCTGAAAAGTCAGGCAGGGATCACTGCTTTCCTGCTCACTGGATCTGTGCTATTGAAAGGTCTACAGTTCTTTTTTTAGGTCACAAAAAGCATCAGGCGGCACCTCCTCACGTGATCTCACCTCAGCTGCACGCTCATGGCCCAGGACTTTTAAGCCAGGCTGTGGATTTCACAGAAGTTTGCAGCAGCGGCCAATCACTGTGACCAAAAGTGGCACGGGTTGGGATTAATCAAAGTCACAAGGCTACAGGGGGGAAGTGGCAAGTACAGCTACTGTGGCTCTTACCACAAGGTCTTTCTTCATCATACCAGTGGATACAACCCACACCCAGAGTCGTGGGCATCTGAATAGCTGCCCTCTGCCCTCTTCCATAAAAGGGTAAAAATACAGCCAGAGACTCAATCTCTTTCTTCCACTGTCCCAGCTAAGTCTGGGATTTTAAGTTTGGAGCAAGTTGCCCAGCGTGGTGTTTATCCCTTGCTTGCTTCAAGTCTGACAGGCATCCCACAGCAAACTTCCTGAGCCTCTTCTAGGGTTTCTTCACCTTCCAATTTCATAAAGCAAAAGCTTTTCACTCCAGGGAAAAAACCCACCAGGATTGTGGCACGAGGAGGGCAAACAGCTACGATTCAATACCTTTGGATTTCACAAGAGGATTCCCTGGAGCAACCTCCTTTCCTGTGTCCTTCCCACTGTTCACCCAACAGCAGCTGCGGAAACACTGAAGCATCTCCTCAAAACAGCAAACACAGGCAATAGAGACACTTTATGAATTCCATGGGCAGTGCTGACTAATGAAGTATTGGCAGCCTGGTTTTCCACGGCAGCCACAATTTCCATCATTATCACCTCATGTGTGTCGTTACACTTGCCCTTCACAGGAAAAAAAAAAAAATCAATAAAGGCTTTTTCACCCTCAGTTTGTTAATCCTGGCCCTAAGAAAGTCAGCATCATGTACCCACACAAGCTCAGCTACTGCCAGGAAATAGCTGGAGCAAAACTCACCATTCTGTTGAGCTTTGTTTGCCATGGTGAACATCAAAGGAGAAACAAACCCCTTTTTGTCCTTCCTCAGGGAAGGGCAGAGAGGCGTAGGAGTTAGCATTCAACCTTGGGCACTGCCACCCAGTCAGCTGCAGAACAAAAGCATGGCTGAGCCCATGGAAGAGAGAGGAGGAAAAAAAAAAGGCGAAAGCCCACTCTGTGGAAAGCAGCAAATGGTATTCCTGGCTCAACACACTGGGTCACACTCAGCACTTCTGGAGAGACAGGGAGGAAAACCAACCCAAGACACTTCAGACATCTACCACAAACCTACTGAAAACAACCATCCCCATTTCCCCTCACCAGGCCACTGCAACTGCCTTTTAAAACTTATCCAATAGCTGCTTCCCCTCAAGTTGCAGTTCTCATTCTCAGCTGCAGCTGGTTTCTCTCTGTGCTCCTTTAGTGGGACAAGCTTCAGAACCATGTTCTGTCCTTGCTAGCAGATCTGCAAATGAGATTTAATTAACCCTGAGAGATTTGAAAACTGTTTCGCTCCATAAAAATGAGGATTATCGGGTTTGAGCTGCTCCTGTTTCACAGGAAAGCTTAGAAAGCAAACAGGTTTTGCTCTTGTTTGGTTTTCCTGTTGCTGCCTGGGGCGATCAGAATAACGTGGAATTTGTAGTGATTTCTAGTAAAAGTGTTTGGGTTTCCCCAGCTTGCTCTGAACAGCTGTTCCAGTGACAGCCTCCCTACTGGCAGCAGTAGTTCCTCTTACAAGTGTCCTCTCAAAGCAGGTGATCTTGCTGGATCTCATCGTGCTCTCTCCCTGACACCCATGGGTTCTATAGCAGGAGGGTCCTGCTCTGTGTCACGCACATCTCTCATTCCACAACACACCTTCCAAATGAGACCCACCACAACTAAAGTAGCCGAGGTGGAGAACCAAGTTCCATCCTTCCAGGCTGCCAGGATGCACCAGTGCCATTTCCTAGAGGTGGATCTTCCAGAGGTCCAGCTGTAGGGCTTGGCTGACCCTATGGACATCCCAGTAAACTCCCCAGGCTTCTGAGCAGATACTTGTTCTCTGCCCTTTATCTGCTCGGGTGCTTTCATTTCAGATTCTTTTTTGGAAAGACCCTTCCCTGTTACGAGCAAGGCTCCAAAGGTCCTGGTGTCCTCATTGTGTGTAAAGCAGTGAAGACTTGGTTATCACCAAGCCAGAAAGGTCTTCAGGCACAGATGTTATCTTCCCTGTGTAAACAGACCCACAAGGCCACAGCATGACTTTAGGGGATTGTCAGAAGCCACCCAGGGCTGAGTGGTATTCACAGTGGAACTGTTGCACACCTGAACTGGTGCTGGAAGGGGCTTCCCTGACGCCTGTCACACTGGCCACACACTCCTGCTGCCTCCCTGCCGAGGGACAGACTAACCCTGAGTAGACCTGATCAGCTCCTGATCCAGCCAGATCTAAACTCCCCCTGCAAAGGAAAGGCAATAAAAGATAAGATTACAGGCTCACTTTACTGCAGGTCTCACAAAGGAGGGAAAGAGAACATGTGTCAGGGACAGAAGGAGAGCAGAGAATGGTCCTTCCCCTGCATTAGGTGGATTTAAGCACCCCATGAAATGGCAGGATGACAAAAAGATGAGATGCAAACAACACATTAGGGCAAGGAAATAAGCTGCACCAATAAATCTCACTGATGGAAGCAATCAGCATGAGGAACCTCTTCCAACCTAGGGCTTTTTGAAGGTTTCGTCAACACTTAAAAACACCTTGATAAAACCACACTATTTAATAAACACCTTGACACCAAGGGTTTGGCTTAGATATTAATAAGTCACTGGTGCCAGAATTTATGTCCATACTCTTAAGACTCATGATGTTCTGGGTGAGGAGCAGAAGAGGACAGCCTGCAGCAAACACTGCACTTTGGTCTGTGCCTGTGGCCCTGTGTGGCACTTCCCAAGTAAAACCCAGTGGGTACTCCGGCTGAATAGTTCAGCACCTGAGTCACTCCTTGGGTTTTCTGGGTGCTCAGAACTTTACACTATCAAGTGGTTCTCACTTCGTCTATTTGGAGGTGAGAGAATGAGACAAGTCACCATTTTGCAGACATTTCCTCTCCCACTGCGGCCCAGAGCAGGTAACTGCTGCCATTTAGCACAAGCAGCTCCTTTTTCCTGGGGTTTTCTCTTCACATACAGGCTGGTCAGAAAAAAAAAAAAAGGAATTATACTTAGTTTATCCTAAATAGAGTTCCCTTCCTTGAATGGTGTGTTGGGAAAGTGGGTTGGTCAGATGGGGAGTTTTCATGTTTGTAGAGAGCAAGGAGACACAGATTTTACCCAGCTGAGGATGCTGTTGACCTTACTGAGATGCTGACAGCCACATGATGGCATTTTTTAGCCTGCAGGGCTGCTCCAGAGCCAATGACACTGGTACAAATGCACTTGCAGCCTGCATGTGATCCCCTCTCTCTTCTCACTTGCCTTTTTTCCTCCATGGCAGAAGCTTCAAAAGCCAAACCAGAAAGCACAAGGCTTTCTGTTCACCTGGGAGAGCAGCAGACTGGCCTTGCTGGGAAGGACATCAGAGACTTTTTCTACTTAGTAGTGGTGTCACTACTTTAAGGTTCACCAGCCACTCTTCTCAACAGAAATCCCCCTGGCTCAGCTGCTCTCATCATGTCAAAAGCGAATCTTTTGCGTTGCAGGTTTGGAAAGCGTTTGCAATGATTAAAAATAAACCAACTTCTTTATTTCGCCCTCAGCACTTTTAGAGAAGCAGAACTGAAAAAGGAACAGAAAATGAGAGGCAGGGTCATTTGAAGATTCTGCACATGTTTGTGGGGGGCTGAAGGAGGCAGTGAGGGAAGGGTGAGTGGAGCTCAGTCAAAAGCACATCAGCTGTCAGCACCTCCATTCCCACTGAGCTCCCACCCTCATTATGAAGGCTTGTTTAAATTACACCTGCTGTGGAAGTGGGGGAAAAGATCCACTAAAAGTCTCTCTGGAGAGCTCAAATAATGGGATGTGCTGGGGCTGCACAAGCCAGGCAGCCAGGAAAGCAAATATGAGAAATCAGCTGCGTCCACAGGTACTGGATAAAAACTGACCAAGTATCAGTTCTCCATAGAGCTGAACTCCTTCTTCGGGTGCTAAGCAGACAGCGAATCCTGCTGGCTTAGGGACAGCCCTTTTCATGCCGTTTGCTGGCTGTCATCTCCCCCAGCCCCTGGATCCTGTAGCCAGGGCCACTCTTTGGGCTTGCTGCCCTCTTTGTGGGCAATTTGCTTTTCCTTCTTTGATGGCAACACTGTCCCCTCGACAGCTGATGCACCAGGGCTGTGCATCGCGGCGTCGGCTTCTGGGGGCGCTCAGGAGAGTCGCTGAGACAGGAGCAGGCATCGGTTAAGACAAGGGTTATGCAGGGGGCAGACAGGAGCTTTTTTAAGTTCATCCGTAGAAGAGACGGGGAAGGAGGAACAGAAAAAGCAGATGTGGGGTCTGGCAGCGCTCGCTTTCCCCCTCCAACCTGCAGGGCCAGGAAGCACGGGGGGAGCTCAGCTCCCTGGGAGAGGAACCCAAACCCAAGGCAGCAGCCGCTCCCGTCAGGGCTGCGGCTGTGAAACTGGGACCAGTTCGCGAGGAGGCGGCGGCAGTCGGCAGGTGGCAGCAGGAGCGCGGTAAAGAGGAGCAGCTGCAACCCAGGCCTCTGAAAACGGGGTAAGAACACGGGGTTTCCGAGCTTGGCTTTATAACAGCCTTCTTTGACACAGGACCCATCAGAGGCGGAGGGGGTGGAACACCCCGTTGATGGTTACAAGGGGAGAGGTGTCCCAATAGGAGAGAATAGAAGTGTTTAATTATTCATAGAGACATAAAAACAAAACCCAGAAAAACCCCACCAAACAAGCAAACAAAAGACCCTAGAAAAGTTTCAATTCTCAGTTCTGCGTCCCACAGGAAAAGCAAGGTAGCCTTGGCACAGAGGATGGAAACTCTTTTGTGAGATTTATGCGTGAGGGTTCAAGAGGAAAAGTCCAAGGACAGGTGGATCAGTGATTAAAAATGGCATTTGAATCAAGACAACGAGGATTTTCACAGTCACCTTCCTGATACAGCCCGTAGCCAAGGAGTCTTTAGAGCTGTCATTAAAGCACTGAAAGTGCTTTCCTTGGGAAGGCCTGGTGCAGGTTATGGGAAACTGGAGCCGCTGGGATGGCTGTGCACACACCCACACACACCCTGCTCCCTCTGGCAAGGAGATGAACCTGCTCCCTCTTCCGAGGGTGGGGGAAATTGTTAGTTATTGTTTATGATCCGCAGGGAATTTCCTTTGGGAAAAGGAACGAAAGAGGAATTGTAAAGTCTTCTGCCAATAAATTGGATCTTTTGGGGTTTTCTATTCTCACACTCAGCATCTACATGAGGTATTTTGTTTTAAACAAGCTTTGGGAGACTCAAAAAGGTGCAGAAATAGCAAGGCTTTGTTATGCCAAAGGAAAGTGCAAGTCAGCCTGTTCCCTGAGGATCGGAAGATTTGGTTTGTACTCTTACCAGCTCAAAGGGCTTTAGATAATATAGCGTGAGAAAACAGATTTCATGGTTGGAGCTAGGTGATCTGTCAGGGTTTTTCCAACCCAAACCTGTCTGCAACTCCCTGATATCTCCCTACATTTATTTTCCATGCTTTCCCACTTTCTTCTCCCAGCAGATGAAGCCACTGGTGTTTAAAAGGGGTGGAAGTGGTTTGGGACATGGATCAGTCCTGCTGTTCCTTGAATTAGATGTTTTTAAAACTGAAAAGACGATATTGTGCAATAATCTATGATGAAGACTTAATCCCCTAGAGATTACCTCACGTTTAGTCCTCAGAAATTCATTCTGTCCCCTTCAGATTAGCATAGATTTTACCATCAAAAAAACCCTCTGACTACCTCTATCTTATCCCCAAAATGTTCATTCTTTCCCTGACAGATTGTCTGCATTTTACTACTAAAAAACCCCTGCTGATTACCTCTAGATTATTGTGAAAATGTTATTCTGTCCTATGGAGATCGTCTCAGATCTTACCCCTGAAATATTCGCTGTGTCTTACAGATCACCTAAAGTTTTCTAGACAAAATTCCTCCTACCTGTTGATTACCTTATTTTTAGGTAAATTCGAGGTGGATTACCTCATTTGAGGTTGATTATCTCAAATCATTCTCTTCCCTATAGATTAACTCAAATTTACACACACACACACACACACCCATTTGGTCTCCCACAGTTTCAGTAGATTTTACTACCTAAAAAAACCAAAAAACCAAAAACAAACAACAAACAAAAAAAAAAACCCAAAACAAACAAACAAAACAAAAAAAAACAAACCAACAAAACAAACAAAAACACACACAAAAAAACCCACAAAAAAAACCCCACAACAAAAAAACCCCAACAATAAAAAACCAAAACACCCCACCAGATTACCTCTGTGTTATACCCGAAAGGTGGAAGCAGATCCTGCAAGATGGGACAATGCTTTTTATCATGCCAATGTCCTAGGCAGGTGCTGACCTGGTGCTAGCAGAGGAAAGACCAGTGGAGGCTTTTTTAAATTGAAGCCCGACCTGATCACTGCCACATCATCAGCTTGAACCAAGAGCATAAAACTAACAGCAGATGCCTTTATTCCTCGAAAACCCAGAGCATCCTCGTTACTATAGAGACACGTCACCCTTTCCTTGCTCCTGACGTCATTCTGGGGACTGCTCCTTTGCCTCCTCCCGCACGTGTGTGCATTCTCTTGTGCAACATTGGGAGCGAGGAGAAGTGTCTCTGCTATCCCTGGGGAAGAGGAATGAACTATGAAGGGAATGTGATCCCGCAGGTAGTGCAGAGTGGAGGAAACGCAACTCCCTGCTTCTCCTGCCAGCTCTCTCAGCAGTGTGAGGGGTGGAGGAGACACTTTGTTCCTCCCCGTGCCAGCTTTATTATTGATGAAGCAGGAAGGTGATCTCCATCCCGAGCCCAGCGTGTGCATGCAGAGCAGGCAGGGAGCACGGCCCGGGCTCAGGCTGTGCCCCACAGCGAGGGAAGGCCTCTCCTCTGTGCCTGTCACCCCTGGGATGCCGCAAGAGCACCCTACAAAGACAGTGACATCCCACTAGTATGGGTGTTCAGCTGCCCACCAGCCCTTCTCTGCCCTCATCTCAAAATTATTTACGTATTAGGGTTGTATTTTTGCCAAGATCTTTGCCCACAAAATTGGAGGCAGAATGCCCTGTTCCAGTTGAATTAACAAACTAGGAGAGGAGAGGAGAAACATTAAAAATGTTTTGCCATGTCTCAAAACCCCACAAAACTCCTGTGGTGTGTGGCCAGCCAGACTTATTTGCTCTTTTATGACATGATCAACCTGACAGCTTACACAGGCCTGATCCTGCCAGTCCTGGGTTTGCCGCATTTAGGCAGAGTTCCCAAGACACTGCCCTTCACCCCAGCTCCATCAGCAACGCTGCAGAAGCCAAAGCCCTGGAGTTATCAGAGCTATCCTGCCTATCTGCAGCTGGATTGTACAGCCACTGGCTGTGGGTGCCTGCTAAAACCAGGGAGGGAGGAAGGGAGGAAGGAAGGAAGGAGGCTACACCATGAACATCACACCCGGACTTTCCTGCCTTGCATTTTTTCATACCAGCTCTGCTACCAGCTGCTGGCACTCTCCGTGCAAACCCATCCCCATCACCCTGGCTCACAGGGAGCCACTGAAGAGTGATAAACAATGTTGGTCACCACACTTAAATACCAAGAAAACTTGCATTTTGCTGTCTATGCCACGTGCGTAGCAAAAAAAAAAAAAAACCTATGGCAGGAATGTGAATAAAGGCTGAAAGTTTTTACGGGGACTAGTTTTTTGGACCTCTCTCTGTTTGCAGAGCCAGATGTCTTTCAGCTCCTCGGTGTCTAACATTACAGAGCTCTGAGGGAGCTGGGTGAATTTCTGCACTTCAGGCAAAATAGTAATTTCTGTAGGATTTAATGCTCCAGACCCTAAGGCTGCCCTGCAGGGACAGTGAGAGCCAGTGTCCCCCAGTGCTCCTGGGCTGCTCCCAGTAGGATGTTTTCATTCCCTGCCCTCTTGGAGCACAGAGATGTGACCTCACCAGCACAGCACACCACAGCGGGACCAACCCCCTGCCCCCGCCCAGCTCCTGTATGGGGACAAAGTGGAGTTTGAGGAGCAAGGTGCTGAACTTGAAGCCAGTTTTAGCTGAGGGTAGAAGAGGAACCTTGCCACAAGGTGGTCACAGAGATGGACCCGGGTTCCTCATGTGGTGGGATGGTGAAAGCCAGGGCAGGAGAGGTTTGGAGTGGATAGACGAAGAAACTATTTCTCCAGTACGCCAGTGAGCAAAGAGAGGTTGTACTAGTTGCATCCTTGGAGGTTTGCAGGATAAAGCCCTGACCACCCCAGTGTGACCTTGCTTTGGGCAGGAAGCCTACAGCCCAGATCACCTCGTGGTGCCCGGGAGGGGACCCACCTTGGCCCATATGGGACAATTTCGCGGGGTGTCTGTGGGCTCCCGGGACCCCACTTCCCCCCTTTCCCCACTCCAGCGCCCAAGCGGCCCCTTCCGGCGATCCCGAGGTTGGGGCCGACAGCTCCCGGTTTCGCGGCGTGGCATGCCGGGGTGGGTGCAGCGGGGGCTCGGCCCGGGGACCTTGCCCGGCCCCGCCCCGGGACCCGCGTCCAGGCGCCGGGACCGCTCCTCCCGCCGCTGGCCCGGGAGAGAGGAAGGAAGGGGGGAGAGAGGGAGGGAGGGAAGAGGGGAGGGAGGGAATCAGGGAGGGAGCGAGGGAGGGAGGATGACAGCACCCTGAAGAAAAGCAGGGGACCCGCTGCTCTCTCTCCTCCCGCACGGCAGGACAGGGAGAGCTCGCCCCGCGGAGCGGTCGCCGCCGGGTAGGTGCAGCGGGGGTCGGGACCGACGGGGCCGGAGCACAGCCGGGAGCCGGGACCGGCGCGACGGGCAGCGGGAGCCCCGGGGCGGGGGAGAGGATGGCGGCGGGGATCGGGTGTTTCCCGGCGCGGCGGGGAGTTGCGGGAAGTTGGGCGTGCGAGGAGGGGCCGCGGCCCCGAGCTCTCCCCCCAGCCCGGGCAGGGGCAGCGGGGAGCCCGGGGCTCGGTGGCCGCGTTCCCTCGCGGGGCGGCCCCGAGCTCCGCCGGCTCCTTTGTGCGTCCTCCGGCCTCGGCCGCTCCTTTGTCTCGGAGAGGGGCCCCCCGCCGCCCGCTCCCGCAGCGGGGCAGCGCCGGCGGTGCCTCCCCTCCTCCTCTGCCTCCCTTCCCTCGGCGGACAGCCGGATCCCAGCGCCCTGTCGCCGAAAGTCCTTCCAGCACATGACTGCTCAGCAGCTCTCCCCGTGCCTTTCTTTCGGGGAAAAAAAAAAAAGAAAGAAAGAAAGAAAGAAAGAAAAAAAATCAATGGAATAGGATCGAGCTCTGCAGCGGTAAGCCGAGCCTCCGTCCGGAGCGGAGCGCGGCTGGGGCGACAGAAGGAGACTTTGGAAAAGGACAGTTTCTCACAACCATCCCGGAGTTGCATCATCCGTCCTGTCAGCCCCTACCAGGGAGCACTGCAAAGTTGTTCTCGCCCTTTCCCCTCCTGTCCCGGGGCCACCGGGGCACGCTTGGCCCTCGGCCGGCTGCCGGCACCCGGGAGCCAGCGACATTTCTGCCGGAGCTGGGACTCTGACACCCTCATGGCCCCAGACGGAACCTGGATGGCACGGGGGTACCTTGGGAGGAAAAGGCCATCCAAGCAGAGTCCCCCTTAGGTGCCTGCCGGGATTTCAGCAGCTGCTCCTGGCCACATTGGGAAGAGCTGCCCACACCCCACTGCCTTTGCACCCTGGTGCCTGAAGGAAAGCATCTCCTTTTCCACAGTCAACGATTTACAACTCTGCACCAGGACAGGGATTTAAGTCTGCAGTTTTCCCGCATCTGCCATGTTGCTTCAGCATACGGCTCGATTTCACACCCCCAGTCTCCCTGTGCTGACTAGAGCACAGGTCGCTGCTCAGGGCCCACATCTCTTGCCACCAGTCCTTTCTGCATCCCTGGAGCGCTACAGATGCGTGTCTCAGGCTGAAAGGGGAGTAGAGGTGGGCACACAGAGCACAGTATCCCTGCTTTTGGGGTGGGTTTGGTGAAGGAGCTTCCAGATGAGCATGGAGCAGAGAGGGGAAGGAGTGTGGGGCAGTGGGAGGGACCACGGGCTCCGCGCCCCAAAGAAAGGGCTCATTGAAGCATTTGCGGTTCCCAGTGTGGCCGGGGTCTGCCGGCACGCACAGCAGCCAGCATTGTGCCACCGGCGCCAGGAAAACAGGGTCGGGCAGTCCTGTCACCTATCTTGGTGGTCTGCTCTGTAGCCCCCCTCACTGCCCAGCAGTTCAGCGCATTCAGTCGCTTACCTTTGCTGCAGGTGGTGCTGCAAACCCCACCCCAGCCCTGCCTGTGGTTTCCATCGAGTTGGTTTCAATGCTGAAGGTGTTTTAGCTGGGTCCTGGTCCAAATCCAACTCCAGAGGCTGGTCCCTGCCTGGCAGATGTACGTGTTTTACCCCAGGCCCAACACTGACGTCTGTGAGTCCCATCAGGTTCACCAGGGGCAGGAGCAGCAGCTCTCCTCTCTACTGGGTCAGGAAAAAAACACCTCTCTTTGGACACCACCATGGTGAGGGAGAGAAAAGACCAGTCTGTCCTGTGTCCTGGCCAAGACCAGTCTGTCCTGTGTCCTGGCCATGAAGCCTGTGCTGGTCCTGTCACCAACATTACAGTGCCCTCACCAGCCCCTACACCCCTTCTGCATAGTGGTTTTCGGGACATGAGGAACAAGGACAACTCATCTGGGTCATCACAGAGAGCAGGTGGGACAGTGAAGAGTGGCCAGGAGACAGCCTCATGCACCTGGAGTTTGAGAGCTCGTGCAATGATAACAAAGTTGTTCCAGCAGTGCCTGTTTGTACCAACACCTACTTCTGCTGCTGCTCCTGAGTGTAACCTCTGAGTCAGAAGGACTTTCCATTCCCAACTTTCTCCTCCAATGGGCAGTTCCCAGGCTTCAATTTGATGAGGCTGATGACTATTCTTGGCAACTTTATAAACACTGTAGGAGGTGACTTTTTTTCCCCTTTGTTTTTTAGCTTGACTAGACATGTTTTTAACCAAAAATACCTGCCTGGAGAGGCTCTTTACTGCGCCGCAGGGCAAACCGAAGCAGTGCTCTGCTTGCGCCATGCCTTGGAGGAGAGCCAGGACCAGGATGAAAATTGCTGGGAGATGAAAGAAAAGTGGGAAGTTCTGGTGGCATGTTTCCCGAGGCCAGCCTCGGGAGGAAGTTGGGAACGGAAATAGTCGAAAGAGTAAATACAGAGAGGTTTTTTTTTTCCCAGGTTGCAGACAAAGAGCGGCATGGAGAGCAGATAAGCCCGTGCTGCTTATCTCTTTGTTGTTCCATCCCTGTGTTTTGCTGGTCCAAGTGTCTGCTGGAAGCCTGATGAAGCTGGACGGAATTACTCAGAGCAGCAGCAGTGCCAGGGGCAGCAAGCTCAGCCACAGGTCACTGTGGGCTTCCATGGAGGGATGCATGGGAGTGGATGGGGGCTGGATGGACAGAAGGATCTCAGGCAGCGAGGGAACTCTTGCACATGGGTACTTCATTGCCTTTCTGTGTCCAGAGCTCAGTTGTTGCCTATTGAGTCACCAGAGGAAAATGTGACTTCATCCAGCCTCACCTCCAGCTGTCTGCCCCTGACAGCCACAGGCATCTTTCGTTCCTGGATCTCGGCTGGTGGGGGTTCAGGGCAGCCAGAGTTGGGGAATGAGAGCCCCAAGGCTTTGTGTGAGACCTTCTCTTTCCCAAAACCGAGCTGAAATCCCCTGCTCTGCTCTTCCAGTCAGGCAGTCCTGTGGAATGCTCTGTAGGAGGGTGACAGGAGCATCCCTTCCCTCCTTCCTCTCACAGGGCCTCTGCTCTCCTCACCCCACCTGCCACCACCAGTGGGAACATCCATCCCATGAACCAACTTGCTCAACCAGCAGACTGGAATGATTTGGTGTCTCCATTACTCTCCAAGTCTTTCCTTCTTGCTGTGGCAGGGTTAAGTTAACTTGCTGGTAGTGGTGGATCCCACCTCGGCAGATTTGCATAGGAATGAAATCCCCAACACCACCCAAAAAAGCTCCTTTTCTGGCTTTAACTCATCTGGGAAATCTATAAATCCTGTTACCATCTCCACAATGGGTATTGCAGCTGTCCCTGCTGAACTGAAAAGCACATCCAGCCTGAGGGATAGGAAATGGCAGGGAGCAGCATCTGAGCTATGGGTGCTGCCATCCGGGGTATCTCAGTTTAGCATTCCTGGAAATTATTCCGCTTTGCTTTGGGACATGGAGAGCAAGAGGATGCCGCCTGCTGTCTCCAGGGATGATGTCCATCTGTCTTGTCTCACAGGTGCATTCCCTAGGAGTGGACACTGGCAGGGAACCCTGGGGTGGCAGCAGCCTCCCAATGGTTCTCCTCATCCATCCCATCCCAGCAGAGCCCTGGAGGGGAATGTGCTGGGGACACAGAGCCCCTCTGTTCCCACTCACAAAGGGATGCTTGTGGCTTGCGCAGTGCCCCAGCCGGGCTGCGCCTCACGGGCCCCAGTGAGGAAGAGCCTGAGGATGCCAAATGGCCCCAGGCAGCTTCACCAGGTCACCCACGTGTCCCCAGCCCCACAGCTCAGCCCTGACGGGGCCCCTTGCGCCTGTCGCTGCCACCCCGCAGAGCTCAGGCACGACATTTGCAGCCGGCTATTTATTTAATGAATTATGTCTGTCCCAGGCCTGTGAATGAGGGTTTTGCCAGCACTGCCGGACATGGTTCTCTGTGTCATCCCTGCGAATAATTCCTGGTCTGTGGCTCATTTGTGGTCAGGCGGCCGGGGGCATTAGAGGGGAAAACGCCGGGCAGTCTTTGTCCAGGGATTTGTCTGAGGAAGTGGTTGATGCCATCCCCTGTGCATCCGTGCTGCGGGCATCAAGGGGACCGTCCCCAGCCTCAGGCGAGGGCAGGGATGCAGATCACCGCCCCTTGGGATGCCGTGATTCCCCCCGGCGCTGAGAGACGCGGCCGCACACCGAGGACTTGGTGTATTTGATTTTTTTTCTCTCTCTCTCTCTCTCGGTTGCTCAAATACTCTGACAAGTCCTGTCATCGAGGGGGCACGACCGAGGAGGGGGGATATGGGGGGTGGCTGGCGAAAGGCACCTGTCTCGGCTGCTGGCCTGTCCCCGAGGAGCGACGTGATGACAAACTAAACTAACAGAGCTGTTAAACACACACACACACACACACACACACACACACACACACACACACGTGTGCCGGGGATCTCCGTGTCGCTTGCTGAAAGGGGGGAGCTGGGGGACCACTGTGGGAGGGCTCTGGGGCTGCCAGGGCTCTCCAGAGTCCCTGCATCCCACTAAATCCTGGTTTCCCGGGCGCGTGGGTGTGGATGTCTCTTTTTAGAAGGTTTTGCAGGAAAGGAGATGGCTGGAAGCCAAAGCCTCGGGAGCTGAGTGGTTTGCTCGAGCTGGGAAATTCCTGGTCCTCACACAGAGAGGACTGGGAACCTGACAGGCTGGGGCGCTACCCTGGCCACGGGGCACATCCCACCTCTCCTGCCCATGCCCCCTCCTTTCCAGCCGGAGGGGCATTCAGCGAGCAGCACTAAAAAATGCACATTTTGGCCGAGCACGACGCGGAAGAGGTTGGGACGTGACGCAATGCCTGGCAGCGCTTCCCCGCTTCACGCTCTGCCGGGGGCTGCAGATACCGAGGCTTGGCCAGGGCATCTCCCCTCCAGCAAACCCCAGGGCCCCCTAAGGATGGGGCTCTGCCTGGCTCCCCTGCTTCACCCCAAAAGCAGGGGTGGGACGGGCTGCCGTGATCGCGCTGGCGGAGCCAAGCCAAGGCTAAATAGACTTTCCCTGAGTCACCGAAAGTCTGGCCAAGAAAGCAGGACGAGCGGACGGCGTCACCCACGCGGTCGGCCGGGCAGGTGGCAGGTGCCAGCAAGGCTAGGGGTGTAAATCTGCACACAGGGAACCTGCCCCAGGGCCCCAAACAGCAGCTGTGGCCCCCAAAATCTCCATCTGCGGCGTGGGTTTGGTGCGACTCAGAGCGACTTCCAGCAACACTCCGATTCAGGCGCTGATGGAAAGACTGGGAGGCGGGTCCTTTCTGCTGGGAGGGGATGCCAAGTCTACTGCTTTTGCATCCCACACCAAGCAGCTGCACCATCATTTGGGGTTTTTTTCTTTTTTGGCAAAAACCTCCCCCGGAGCATTCTACTCCCCGCGGGGGACTGGCAGCAGCAGTGTTTTCCGGCCGACCGTCATCCCTGAAAACTCTCTGGGTTTCATTTTCGAGGCTCAGCAGCTGCTGCTGCCATACCGGGGGAAGGCGGAAGCTGCTCAGCCCCACACTGGGGCCCTACAGCGGAGCCTCCAACCTTCCCCTTTCCAGAGGTTGAGAGCCACAATGCACCAAAGATCCGGATGATCCAGGGGCTCCCCCGCTGGCAGCGGCAGGCTTTTGCCAGCGGGAAGCAGGCAGCTCTCGGGTGGCAGGGAGTGGATTTCAGGGTGGGCAGGGGCGGCTGGTGGACGCGTGGGAAGGGGTCCTGTCGGGCAGATATACTTTGCGAAGGAGGAGGGAGCAGCTGATGGGGCATTCGGGCAGCTGCTCCTCGGAGGGTGGGATGGAGCAGTAGGGACGAGCTCCCCCTTTTTTACTGCTCTTGTCAAGCCTTTCTCAGCCTCTCACCCTGCTCACAGGAAACCATGAAAATGCTGAGCCTTCCTCTCCCCACAGGCAGGGCTGGCAAGGCCCTAGCCCAAGACACCTTCCCAGCGTGCAGGAGGGACCCGTGTGTGCTCCCCATGGAGATCCGATGCGCTTTACCCCAGGATATCTGGGAGCTGCTGCACTGCTTGAAGATAAGGAGCAAGTACGCCGTCCTGCTGGTCTTTGTCATCAGCCTTGTCATCATTGAGAAAGAGAACAACTTCATCTCCAGGTAGGCAGCGGGTAGCTGAGCCAGCCCGTGGTTTTCAGCCCCTCTCCCCCAGTCCTGAGCTCCTGTGCAGCAGGAATCCCCCAAGTCCCCCACAGGGATGCAGGGTGGTCCCGCTGTCCTCCAGGCTGGGCTGGGTCTCCCCACAGGGTGTCAGACAAGCTGAAGCAGTCCCCGCAGGCACTGGCAGAAGCCAACAGCACGGAGGTCAGCGCGGCACCGGCCAAGAACGGCTCGCTGGCCTCACTGCAGGAGCTGGACGCTGCCTTCTCCCAGCTGAGGTCCCACCTGTACAACATCACCCTGCAGCTGGCAGGTGACAGGGACACCGGGCCACGGCGGCACGTCCTGCTGATGGCCACCACCCGCACTGGCTCCTCTTTTGTTGGGGAGTTCTTCAACCAGCAGAGCAGCATCTTCTACCTCTTTGAGCCACTCTGGCATGTCGAGAAGTCAGTGACCTTCCTGCCGGGGGGGGCCAGCGCAGTGGGCTCAGCCTTGGTTTACCGAGATGTCCTCAAGCAGCTCCTCCTCTGCGACCTCTACATCTTAGAGAACTTCATCTCACCAGTGCCTGAGGGCCACCTGACGCCCTTCTTGTTTCGGCGGGGCTCCAGCCACTCGCTGTGCGAGGAGCCCGTCTGCACACCCAGCACCAAGAAGGTCTTTGAGAAATACTACTGCAAGAACCGCCGCTGCGGCCCCCTCAACATCACGCTGGCGGCTGAGGCGTGCCGGCGCAAGCAGCACGTGGCCCTGAAGACAGTGCGCATCCGGCAGCTGGAGTTCCTGCAGCCGCTAGTGGAGGACCCTCGGCTGGACCTGCGCATCATCCAGCTGGTGCGGGACCCCCGCGCCGTCCTGGCCTCACGTATGGTGGCCTTCTCCGGCAAGTATGAGACCTGGAAGAAGTGGGCGTCCGAAGGGGAGGCTCCCCTGCACGAGGAGGAGGTGCAGCGGCTGCGGGGCAACTGCGAGAGCATCCGTGTGTCGGCAGAGCTGGGGCTGCGGCAGCCAGGCTGGCTGCGGGGCCGCTACATGCTGGTGCGCTACGAGGACGTGGCGCGGGCACCGCTGCGGAAGGCGCAGGAGATGTTTCGCTTCGCAGGGCTGCCCCTCACCCCGCAGGTGGAGGAGTGGATCGGCAAAAACACGCAGGCTCCCCACGATGGCAATGACGTCTACTCTACGTGCAAGAACTCATCGGAGCAGTTCGACAAGTGGCGGTTCAGCATGCCCTTCAAGCTGGCACAGGTGGTGCAGGATGCCTGTGCCCCAGCCATGCAGCTCTTCGGCTACAAGCTGGCCAGCAGCCCCACGGCGCTGGCCAACCGCTCCTTCAGCCTGCTGGAGGAGGCACAGCCCTCCTGGGTCACGTAGCGGCACGGGGCAGCGGGGGCGGAAGGAGGGGCTGCGGCCATGCTCCTGGCCGGTCCAGAGACAACCTGCAGGTCCCTGCTCCCAAAAATGCTCCTCACTGCTGCCAGATGGGAGCCCCAGGAGCCGGAGTATGTTGGCAGAGCTGGCACCAGGGTCCTGCAGAGCCTGAATGGCACGAGTTCTCCGCGAATGGGGAAACGGTAAGGGTGAGAGGCGGTGGGGTCGGCAACAGGGCCACCTCCCCAGCTTGAGAGCTGCAGTGAGGAAGAGCAGAGAGGGACAGGACCAAGCACCTCTGCCTTGCCACCCCCCGTGCCAGCTGGGACAGGGCAAGGACAAAATCCCTGTGGTGCCAGCAAGCACCCAGACCTCAGAGACCTTCTTGGTTTAGTGCCTTCATACACCAGCACAAACTGGAAACTGCCCACAGAGCCCTGGACAGCACTTGGGCTACAACAAAATGAGGTGACTATGGTTTGGTGCTCTTCAAACTTGGTTTTGGAGGTTTGGGTTTATTTCCCTTTTTCCTGTGTATTTGAATACCAGGCAAATTTATTTATTTATTATGTGAAAAGGAGGGGGAGGCTGGTCAAGGAGCTGAGCCCAAAAATCAGAGCAGCACAACATACCACAGAGGGAGACCCCCAGAACGGAGGTCTCATTTTGGCTGGAGACCAGCACATGTATGATCTTGGGAGAACCTTTAGGGACTGAGAGGCTGTAACCCCAGCCCCGCGACTGACTGCAAACTTCATCGGTGCTGAAAGACGGTCAGACTTATCTGATTAAAAACAAAACCACCGGCACAGAGTCGAAAGCATCTCTTGTCTCCTTAGTATTGGTAGGCGTCCCCTGCCCGGGGGGAGCCTGAGAAATACCTGCTAACAGCACTGGTGGGTGGCCAAACCTGGCAGACGTCCGGGGAGTTCCAGGGTGTTTGCCTTGTGCAGATGGTGACCCAGTGCCGAGCTGCCCCCTCCAATTCACATTTCATTAATTAAAATGCCTATTTTTAGCCCTCGTTCTTTTTCTCTCCCAGGTATTTTGGGTTACGGCAGCCACCTGAGGGAGAAGTCAAGCACTTTGGTGGAGAGTGGTTGTCTCCACCTCAGGCTTGCCAAGGAGCCCAGAGGGATGCCAGCAGCCGCATGTCCCCTTCTCCCCAACTAGAGCTGTTGGCCAAAAGCAAAAATAAATAAATGAAACGAGGCAGCAGCTGGCCACAGCTGGGCTGCGCTCTGCAGGCCAGGAGGAACGCGCTGGGGGTCCGGCGAAGGGCTGAGCTCACAAGAGCGTTTTTGACGCGAGAGGGAGAACAGAGGCGGCATTGAGGAGCGCGGGGCCGGCCGGCGGGGAGCAGCCACACCGGAGCCCCGGGCCGCCATCCGCCCGCCCGCCCCGGCTGTGGAGGTTTTCCGAGCAGGGCCGGGCGGCATCTGGCTTCGAGGTGTGCTTTCAGGGGGCTCCGTGCCAGCTGGATGAGGAAAGGCCGCAAAAGCAGGGATTTCTTTGGCATATCCTCACGGCTCACAGGCGATGGAGAGCGTCAGCCTCCTCCCCGCCTCTCGCGCAGCTCTCGGCATCACAAGCAGCCCCGGGGCTGCCGAGTGAATCGGGTTTTGTTCGGAGGCTTCCTGCTGGGAAAGCGGCAGGGTCACGGAGGTCAGATGGATTTTCCGCAGCTGCGCGCTGGGAAAAGCCCACAGAGCTCAGCCAGCATAAGGGGGAACGCGGTCACTCAGGTTCCTGGTAAATGCCTCTGGAAAAGCACCGTTATGTTGGCTTTTGCAGAGAAAATAATTTTAGGGTAATTGTGAAGCAGCATGAGGGGTGAGTAGCTACTGAGCTGCCACAGCCGAAGAAGGGACACTGGAGAGTGCCCAGGGTCCCCCTCCCATCCCAGCGTGGGTAGAGGCGCTTCGGGGCTTGGAAAGCCGGGTTCAGGGGACAAGGACAGGCAAATCCAGGAACACGCACAACAAGCGGCGAGGGGAGCGGGAGCTGGGCTGAGCCGAGACCAGCCGGGACGGCCACGGCCACCCGTTCCCACCTGCGCTGCCTCCGCCCTGGCTGGCTCCAGCCTGCCAGTGCTCGCCAAGCATAAGCATTTGTTCCTGGACACCCTCCAGCTTCCCGTCAAAAACGTACCAGGACAGAGAGAAAACATGCCCCCGACCCATGCAGGTTTCCGCGGGGCTAATTGCTGCCATTAAACCCACGGAGTCCCGCGCGGTGCCAGGGGCGTCGGGAAGCCACAGGGGACACGGCTCCTTCCGAGGCTGGAGCAGCTGAATTCCCCCTGACCTGGCTGCGGGGAGGTTTGTCCCCCCACAAGAGGGGCCTCCTTCTCACTCTGCTTGGCAGCTGCCAGGCCTTGTCCAGCCCTTTCCCTAGAGGACGAAAGGCACGGATTTGGGAGGAAAAGCATGGATTGGGAAAGTCATAGCGAGACAGTGCTTTAGAGTAAGGACATACCTCCATCGAGATGGACCACGCAGGAAGCCCGCAACAGGAGCTGCAATGGATGCAGCCTCACCCTTTCTCACAGACACCAATGCCAAAAAAACAAAACCCAAAAAATTCAATCCTCTTTTCAAAAGATCTAAGCTTTCTGAAATAAAGCAGTACTAAAGCTTGGTTTAAAATACAGAAATAAAAGAAGCCCAGCCTGTAGCTGTACTGCCTCCAGGCTCACCTCCCAGCCTGCTGGGGCTGTGCTTTGGAGGAATTTGGTAACATTGTGGTGATGCTAATTGTCACCTGAGAGACCTTTTCTACAAGCAGCCCAGTGCAGTGATGAGACGTGTCCCATGGCACAAGGCCACCAGCCAAAACTGCTTCTCTTTCAGGTCATTGAAGATGATGCAAGATGATGGGCACCAGTGAGAGTTTTAACAAATGATCCCCTCTAAATGGTATCTTTCTGGGAAACAATTCCCTCCCACCAGTCTAATCCGGAGTTGACTTTGGACAGCAGGTACATCCTGCTGTTTCTCTGCCTCCCTCTTGGAGCACTCAGGGCTGCCTGGGGCCATGCTGGCATGGCTGGGCTTGCTGTGGAGAGGCAGTTCTTGCTTGAGGTAGAAGCTGCTGGTGCCAAGTAGTAAAGTGGTGAAGACAGGCAAGTCTCTGAAATGCCACCTTAGATGCATGCAGTTTAACACCCAGGTAGCCCTGCTGGGCCATGAAGCCAAGCCGCCAGGCTGGTCCACAGAAATCCATACAGAGGCCTTTTTCCAGCCTGGCATGAGGTTTCTCCCAAACAGCAGAAGTGGTGGCTGCTCTGCTGGCTGTCCTGACCCTCCATACCCTTCTCCTCACTTGATCCAGTTCCATTTAATGGGATCGGATGAGCTAATCCCCTATGTCTCCTCACAGCCCTATCAAGGGCTGGAGGGAAGGAAATCCACCATGCCAGCAATTGCCTGCCCTCACCCAGCCCCACTGGCTTCTGCTGAAGGCCGGATCAACCCTTGCCTTTTCTCCATCATGGGGCTTGGTGTGGTTCTTTCAGGGAGCTGGTCCATGGCTACAGCTGCACCATCCAAACATCCAAACACCGGGTCAGTGGGGAGACCCATGGGCCAGTGAGGGACCCACGAGGGCTACAGCACATGTGGACATTACAGCATTAAATGACAACCTTGTTTTCTGTTGTGTTTTTCTAAGAGACTGCATGCCTGACCAGACTGCATTTCTTGGTCTGCATCCCATATTTATCCTGTAATTACACCTTCAGACAAAGGCTGCCTGTCTGTGAGGCCCCCTTTTTTTTTTCATGACACAGTTTTATTCTATGCTCTGCTTTCACTGTAATGAAATTTGGGGGGCAAGGGGAAAAAAAAATCCCCACATTAGGAGTGAAAGCTGTTCTTTCTCAAAAACTGCCTGAAGAGCAAAGGAGCTTGCTCAAGCCCTCTCCCTTTTCCCAAAGAATCCCCAGCCACTGACATCCTTTATGCTTCTCTACCTCCCCACAAGGATTAATGCCACAAACCACGTTATCCCATAGAAGAAAGTTGCCACCACACTGTCAATCTCTGGACTCTGCTGCTGCAGGAGCCAGAGAATTTCCAGAGATCCTTTATAGCCAGGCAGCTGGCATGAATAAAGCTGATAAAGCTTCTCATTGGCACCTGCCTGGATCACAGCACAATAAAGGATGAATGCCCACAAAATGGCCTTCCTAAAAAATTCCCAATGTCTGCTATGTGCTTAGCTCTGGAGGGGCAGGAAAGATCTACATGGCACAAAACCCAAAGGCAGTTGCAGGAGCTGTCTGAGCTGGGGTTTCCTCCAAGGGGAAGGACAGACCTGCTCAGTTCCTGCTCACCTCATGCCAGGAGCTGACATGACCCCAATTTCCCCAAAACCTGCCTTGGGATGAACCCAAATTTGTTGGTGATGAGGTGAAGCCTTGTCACCACAGCACGCTGAGCCTGGAAAACTCATTCTGCTGTGGTTGTGCAGAAAAAGAAGAGCTGAGTAGCATCTGGGCACGGAGCACACTGTGATCCCAGGAAAAAGGAGAACAGCATTATGGCACAGCCCTGGGGTGGACTGGAGGGAGATCCCAGCTCTGCACGGCTCTTCTTAAAGATGCAAAGATCACCTTAATTGCAGAGACCATTGCATTTCACCCTTGGGATCTTTACACCCTTTTCTGGCTGCCCATAATAAACGTGAATAGGCCAGCCTGACCAAAATAGGGTGATTTCCGTGCTGTCATCCATGGGAAGCAGCTTGTTTCCTCAAGCCACTGAAAAACTGGAATTGAAAAATGAGGTTTGTCGGGGAGAGAATAAAAAGAAGTAGGATTGATTTCTTGTTGATTTCTGCTAGAAGTAGATTTTTATGTATAAGGTATAAAATACCCAGTGTTGATGTTTAAAAGCAGCCAGGAACTGTCTGAATTGGTTTCCGGGTGATTCTTTGCCCTGAACTGACAGGATTCCACCTTGGCTGAGGCATGTGGGGGCACCCAGCTCACCCAGACAAAATGAGCAGCTGTGGGGCAAGGATGGGCCAGGCAGTTTGTCTAGAGCAATCCCTCATCCCTGGGAGACTCAAAATCCCCTTTCCCTGAAGCAAAGCCTCCAGGGGCACAGCTAGAGAGCTTCAGCCACACTGGTGTCACTGGGGTTGTCACAGGATGATGTGCAGGACATGTCTGTGAGCAGAGGGAATGTGGTGTGTGAGGCTGTTGATACAGGAGAGGATTTGGGGTTTTGCAGAGATGGCTGTGAGCCAGCAGCTCAGGCTTGGCAGGAAAGGATGGGGCCTTCAGCCTGGCCCAGGTGGGAGAACGCCTCTCTAGAGAAAGGTGAAGGGAGGAATGCTAACCCTCTTCCACCCTGTCTGGGCTATTGCAAAGTTAGGGGGGGCCAAACTGCCCTGATGATCAGGGAGGGCAGGACAAAGATGCAGAGGCTTACAGGGGCTCAAGCCAGTGCAGAGCAGAGACTCTTGTGGCATTCTAAAATCTCCCCACGCAGCACTGTTGTATCCATCCATTGATTAATCATCCTCACAGGGATGTCTCATAGCTCTGGATGATGTTGGATTACACCTGATGAGGAGAGGACTCACAGAGAGGTACATATACCCATGCTGCCTGTCTCAAAGTGGCAAACTGGGGCAAGAACATCTCACAGAGCCCCTTCCCTACACCTCCTCCTTCCCACTGCACCCCAATGCCTACAGGGAGCATTTGGTCCATGGGGCAGCTGTGAGGAAAAGTTCAGGGAGCCTGGAACAGGGCAGGGCATGCAAATCACTGCCCCGGGCTTGCCCACCTGCCTCTGCCCCACCAACCACCAGCAGAAGACAAACCTCTCTCTGAAGCTGATGAGCAGGCACCTGCCTGCAGCCAGCTGGAGAAATATCCAAACATCCCATCTGCCAAACCTGAGCCTTGAGCTGGATGAGGAAACACTCTCTGGCCACAGCTTTGGGCATTCTGAGTTTCTTCCTGTTTGCCTGCGGTTGGATGTGAGGTTTTCACAAAGGCTCCTTTTACCCTCCCTGTTTGCTCTGGGCACTCTTTTTGCCAGTAACCTTGTTTTTGCTTGTTGGTGTATCTCCAACTCACTGATTCAGAAGATTTCCCCCCCCCCCCCCCTTTTTTGAAAGGTTGCCCAGATCTTCTGTTGTCCAACTGAAGGTTGCCCTCATGTATACCTGGAGAGGGAAAACATCAAGTGACAGGGGAAATTAATGCAGCACTCCTGGTGTAATGGATTACTCCCAGCAGTGGGTATGTGCTGCAAAATACAGGAAAATGCCTGGCATGAAAAGCCCAAAATTGCCTCTGGAAAAGACAGGGCTGGGCACAAAGGTGCAGAGGAAGTGGGTCAGGGAAGCAGCATTTGGGAAGTGGCAACTCATCCTCAGCATCCTCATCTGCTAGGAATGGGCCTTTGATTCAGTTTTGCTCCAGCAACATGAAACACCAAGGAAGTAACACAGGTAAGGACAATCCTGCCCCGACTGGGATGGCTTCACACACAAGCAAGCCATGTAATCTGAGGGAAGAGCCTAAACCAGGTTTAAATTGCAGAATTCATCCCTTTAGAAATGGAGGCGGGTTTGGTTTTTCACAATTTTTTCACTGCATTGTGTTTTTCCAAAGCCAGCCATCGCCAGGCTCTTCCAGCAGCCTCCTCACAGATAATACCATGCCAGTACTTGGAGAAAAGACAGGGAGCAGACCTGGAGCACTGCTACCCTGGGGACATTTTCCAGCCTCTGGGCATTCATAGCTCCTGCATCTCCTGGCCAGGACAGGTGCCTCTGTTTAGCAGCTCTGAAGGTTTATATTGCACAGTTTAATAAAATTTTTCTCCTATTGAACACGTTAGCATTTCCAGCGGAGTCCTGTGAAACAAACAGCATCAACGTGCCCTGGGTGTATTTTCCCATTAAGGGCCTTCTCCATTCCAGCTCTATTGCTGGTTTTCATCTCTCCCCTCCCAGCCCTCTTCCAGGCTTAAGAGCGTGGGGTGCAGGAACGCCTCCCACTCCTTTCGACCCCTTTGTCACCCTCCTTCCCCAGCCCCCGAGCCTGTCCCGTGGCCGAGGCAAGGATGCGCTGGACTTGGACACCGTGTCCAATGTCCCCACGGCCGAGCTGGCTGCACCCTCTGGCGGCAGTCCTGAGTCCAGGCCCTGCTTTTCCGGGAAAATTGCTTCGTCGTCTCCCGGGAGCTGGTTTTGGCACCGGGCTGTGTTTCGCTGAGGGAGGGCTGAGGAGCAGGGCGGGGAGCAGGGGAGTTTGAGGGCAGCTCTGCCAGCTTACAGCACCGCAGTGTGTGCGGCAGCTATTTTTATCCACAGGGCCAGCAGCTATATTTATCCAGAATGCCACAGGAGCAGAGAGTCTTCGAGGCAACTTCCATGCTGCAGAAGATACACGATCTGGATGTCCTTTATACTGTCAACCTTCTCCACCCCCTACTCCCCTTTCTGCAGAGCCCTCTGCTACCTCCTCAGCCCTCTTTATGCGCCACTATCTCCATCATGGTGATGCTGAGCTCTTGTCCCTGCCCATGGTGGGGAGGCTGGAACCAGATGGTCTCTAAGGTCTCATCCTACCCAAACCATTCCAAGATTTTGTGATCTTCCCTTTTACACAGCCATCTCTGGGCTCCCTTTCCTGCTCCATCCAGAGCAAATACATGTTTTCTGTGTTTAAACTGAACATCAGGAAGAATATCCTTACAGAAAGGGTGATGAGACTTTGGAATGGACTGCTCAGAGTGGTGATGGATTCACCCTTTCTGGAGGTGTTTAATGAAAGACTGAGTGCCATGGTCAGGTTGACATGGTGCTGGTTTGGTCATAGGTTAGATTTGATGATCTCAGACGTCTTTTCCTGATTGATTCTGTAATTCTGTAATCTTAATTTCCCTCTCCAAAGGGGTTGTTTCTTCAGGTGGAATGAGCCATCCTCTGCTGCATTTTTCATCCACCCTTCAAGACTTGTGAAGTTAAGAGTAGAGCCTTCAGTTTGAAAGACCCTCAGTCCCCTTCTCGCGGCGGGGCTTAGGGCAGCAGAAGCGCTCTGCGCTCGGGACAAGGTGCTGGTCTGGCAGGAGCCGCTCCCGGAACGCGGGGCCCCGCACGCTCCGGGCCCCGCACGCTCCGGGCTCCGCACGCTCCGGGCTCCGCACGCTCCGGGCTCCGCACGCTCCGGGGCCCCGCACGCTCCGGGCTCCGCACGCTCCGGGCTCCGCACGCTCCGGGCTCCGCACGCTCCGGGCTCCGCACGCTCCGGGGCTCCGCACGCTCCGGGCTCCGCGGGCTCCGGGCTCCGCGGGCTCCGGGCCCCGCACGCTCCGGGCCCCGCACGCTCCGGGCTCCGCACGCTCCGGGCTCCGCGGGCTCCGGGCTCCGCACGCTCCGGGCTCCGCGGGCTCCGGGCCCCGCACGCTCCGGGCTCCGCACGCTCCGGGCCCCGCACGCTCCGGGGCTCCGCACGCTCCGGGCTCCGCACGCTCGGGGCTCCGCACGCTCCGGGGCTCCGCACGCTCCGGGCTCCGCGGGCTCGGGGCTCCGCGGGCTCCGGGCTCCGCACGCTCCGGGCTCCGCACGCTCGGGGCTCCGCGGGCTCCGGGCTCCGCGGGCTCCGGGGCTCCGCACGCTCCGGGGCCGCTCCGGGGCTCCGCGGGCTCCGGGGCTCCGCGGGCTCCGGGGCTCCGCGGGCTCCGGGGCTCCGCGGGCTCCGGGGCTCCGCGGGCTCCGGGGCTCCGCACGCTCCGGGCCCAGCGCCCAGGAGCCCGGTCCCGCCCACGGCTCCGCCCGAGAGGGCCGTGCCCGCCCCGCCGGGAGCCCGCCGCTGCCTCGCCGACCATGGGCTCCCGCCTGTCCGTGGACGACTCCGTGAGGGTCGTGGTGGTCGGGGGCGGCTTCGGAGGTATAGCGGCCGCCAGCCTGCTCAAGTCCTGGGCCGTGCCCTTCGTCCTGGTGGACATGAGAGATGCTTTCCATCACAACGTGGCCGCCCTCCGGGCCGCCGTGCAGAGCGGTAAGAGCTGCGGCAGATCCCCTGTCCCACCGGGGCCTACGGAGGGACGCGGGGAGCGGCAAGGGGGTGCCCGCAGTGCCTCCTCCGCCCTGCGATGGTGAAAAAACTTGATGTTTTCCATCTGGAAAACAAATTCTTGGCATCAGGAGGACCCACAGCCCCGTCTGTGGTTAAGCTAATTGCACATCTGCTGGGAAAACTGAGCAAAAACTGCTCAGACCATCTTCCCCCGCACCCCGACTTTTTTTTTTTTTTTTTTTTTAATTTATTTTTTTTATTTTTTTTTTTTTTATTACAAGAGTTTAGAAGGTGACTAAGCTAAAAGCAACAGTAGCTGGGTGAGTCAATCACTTTCTGTGCCTTTGAAATGTGGAGCAGCTGAGCATTGAGGCTCTGGATGAGAAAACCCTATCAGAGAGCTGCTCAGGCTTCTCTGGGCCCTTACTTGGAAGCTGGGCCAACTCCATTAGTCCAGTCACTGGTGAATTCAGGGGTAAAATATCACTTCGAGGCTGGGAATAAGCATCAAAAGGATAGCAAAAGTTTGGTCTGGGAGGCAGATAACATGAAAAAAAAGCCTCTGACACCCAGCCTGAAATTGCCAGGACTACAGAAAGAGTTACTGGTAAACCAGTACAGGAGATATGAGGAGCAGAAACAAAGCAATCATGTCCTGTGATCTGGGGCAATGGTTCTGAAGCTCCTTGCTGGGCAGAGATAACACCCAGCAAAAGCCCAGCCCACAATCCCAGATCCATACCATGCTTTAGTCTGAGCAAGGACAGCATGAGGGGAGAACAGAGTAGATTGTTAGCCTCCAGAGGAGAGCTCTCCCATTGTCTCCTCTCCCCACAGGATTTGCCAAGAACACTTTCATCTCCTACTCGGTCACCTTTGGGGACAGCTTCCGACAAGGCAAGGTTGTGGGCATAGACCCTGGGAGGCAACAAGTTGTGCTTAGTGATGGTGAGGTGAGTGTTGCAATGACCTGGCTGCCTTATGGGATCACCTGCTAGTGCGGCGAGCCAGCCTTCAGCAGGGTGTGTTCCATCCTCCTGAAGAACTTGGCATGGCTCCATCCCTTCCACCCAAGCTAAGTGGCCTTGTGCTGTGCTGGGATGTGGGTGTGCAGTAAATATCCAACCCCATCTCCTGCTCAGCTGAGCTTTTATTCTTAGAGCTGGATTTGGAGCTCAACAATTAAACCTGGGGCTCAGATCCTTATTTAACTGCAGGAAGAGCCAAGAGTAGCAGCATCAATCACTCTTTGCAGCCAGAGGATCTCACCTCTGTTCGGGAGAGAGTGAAGGAGAGAAGTTAGTCTCTGGAACCAGCTGTGAGTGTCCAGCATAAATATCAGGTTATTCCCTGTAAATTTAGGGTAATTTCATTAAAGCTCTCAGCTTTCCTGAATGGTGCTTAGCTCAGACCTTGAGGAACAGTTACTTGGTGTGACCTGGAATGGGTCTCTTCTGAAGTCACTTCCTGACAGTGTCAAGTAATTTCCTGGTTAGGAGCAAGGGATGGAGGGAATGTCTAGGAAGCAACCACTTCATTCTAGGCTCTGTTTTCAAGAGATCTAATATCCCACTCTACCTTCTGCCCTTACAGGAGATATACTACTCCCATCTCATTCTTGCAACAGGCAGTGATGGGCCATTCCCTGGGAAGTTCAACCAAGTGATTGACATGGAAAGTGCCATCCAGACCTATGAAGACCTGGTTAAAGAGGTGAGGAATCAACTCTTAGGAAGTGTTGCCTGCCTTTGTTCAGCCTCCCTGTCCAGATACTGTGGCTATTTGGAGCCAGCTGTGTCTTAGAGAAAGGCACATGGAGCAGCCAGGACAAGGAGCTCATCATGGCTTCTCTAGCACAAGGGGAAACCTGAAATGCTCAACAGTGTTACAGAGTAGGCAGGAAGAGTGCACAGAGCAACTCCTTTCTTGTTGCCTCTTAATGACCCAAGAGGTTTATTGCTGTTGGGCCTGTGCTGTGTACCAGAATGTCCATGGAATGACTGAAGGTATCTGGCTTCCTGCCCTTTGCAGTTCTCTTCTAACACACATTTTCTCTTGAAGACTGAGAAATCTCAGCGCATCCTGGTAGTGGGAGGTGGTGCTGCTGGAGTGGAGATGGCTGCCGAGATCAAAACCGAGTACCCAGACAAAGAGGTAGGAGCATC
The DNA here is from genome assembly GCF_009819655.1 of Sylvia atricapilla. Classification (NCBI taxonomy): domain Eukaryota; kingdom Metazoa; phylum Chordata; class Aves; order Passeriformes; family Sylviidae; genus Sylvia; species Sylvia atricapilla. Next base: position 33,946,774 of record NC_089147.1, on the reverse strand, counting down.
TTCATCACAATTAACTTCATCCTGGTTTTCAAGATTGTTCTGTGATGGTGCTGCTGGAGGTACCCGAGATGACTGCACATCTGGTTGCTGAGCCCGTAGCCAGCCACCAGCAAGGACTGTGGCACTAGGTGCCTCTTCCTGGCTTGTTCTTGCAGGCATCAATCAGGGTGGATGGAGGCCAGCCATAGCTACTCCCACCTTGCACACACTGAGTCCTGTTCTGTTCCTGTGTCCCCATTTGCTGTTTTGTCCCCAACAGGTCATCCTCATTCACTCAAAAGCTGATCTGGCTGATGTGGAGCTGCTAGCCAGTGTCCGTCAGAAGGTGAAAGAGATTCTCCTCAGCAAAGGAGTCCAGCTTCTGTTAAGTATGTCCTTAACAATGCCTCTGAAATGCCTCTGAACAACTACGAGTCACTCTTCCTTTAGCCAAAGCATCTCCTGATGTCCTTTTTCTGACTTTTTGGTTACACATGGCTCCACTGAATTCCTCTTTCTCTGGGTTAGCTGGAAACCACAGTCTAGCAAAGGTCTGTGACCCAGGGCTCTCTGTTGCAACAGGTGAAAAGGTCAGCAACATGGAAAACCTCAGGCCAAACCAGTTCCAGAAAGACATGGTAGTAAGGACAGAGAAGGGCACAGAGGTGGTTGTTGACATGGTGGTGCCATGCACGGGAATAAAGATTAACTCTTCTGCATATGCTGCTGCATTTGGTAAGTGAAAAAACCCAAACTACGCGGTGGGGAGAAGCAACACAGTTCTTCAGTGTTTGGTGCCTGAGGGGTGTGAGGTGGGGAGTGGACTGTGTACAATGTGTGGGGGTGATTCTACTGAAATATCAAAGGATGATACCTTGCACAAGACTGCAATGATTAACTACAGCAAGGCAAAAAGCATCTCTTCCCTGACATATAGAAAAGAGGGTGAAAAACAACCCCTCACTTTGTGTCAACTACATCAGCGGCACTTTGGGATCTCAGGCCATAACAAGCAACACAAAGCTGCTTCTAAAAACCTGCTGTTTCGCAAAACAGGTGACAAAATGGCAAGTAACGGTGCTTTGAAAGTTAACCAGCACCTCCAGCTAGAAGGCTGTGAGAACATCTATGCCATCGGGGACTGCGCAGATCTCAAAGAGCCCAAGATGGCCTACCATGCTGGGCTCCACGCCAACATCGTGGTGACAAATATCATCAACAGCCTGACGCAGAAGCCTCTCAAAACCTACAAGCCAGGTAAAGGTCAGCTCCTAGCACCTGGCCTTAGGTGTTGAGCTGCTTTTCTGCAAGGAACAGCTGTCTAACTCTCATGGGACTTTGAACTCACTGAATTCACAGTTGGGGTCATGTCAGCTTATAGCTCAGGCTTCATATTAGTCCTTGCCTAAGACACAGTGTAGATATTAATTACCTGTGTCAGTCTACCACACATACCCTTTCTTCACTAATGTCTTGACAAATCTACTGGTGGGAGTCTGCTATTCATCAAACTTATTTTCTTTTCTTAAAACTGCTCACTGTCCAGTTAAATCTTGGGAGTAAGATGACTTCCCTTTTCCTTCTTTCTCCCCTTAAACTACAACAAACACAAACTGAACAATCTGGTCTCAAAAACCTAGCTGGGTAATGGGTCTTCTTCATGAGCACTGATGTAAACACCAGAACTATGCTGAAAGCTGTTCCACGTGGATGCAGGGGAGCTGGACAACAGTTGCTTCACTTACACCTCTACATCTTCTTTGCAGGGTCACTAACATTCCTGCTTTCCATGGGCAGGAATGATGGTGTAGGCCAGGTGAATGGTTACTATGTGGGACGTCTCCTAGTGACCATTGCCAAGAGCCGGGATCTGTTCGTCTCCAAGAGCTGGAAGATGATGGGACAGACAATGCCCTCCTAAGAGGGCACCAGTAACAATCCAGCAAGGAGTACAGCAACTGGAAGAGGGTGCACTTCTGTTGCTTGGACTGACGGGTATTGCTCTCTGCAGCACCTCCTCAAGCCACCTGTCACCGTGACACATAAATGAGGTGCTTGCCTTGCTGTGAAGGGGAAGGAGGCACTTTCCAAATGAACTGCATAGAAGTTCCCACGATAAAAACCAGAGAAAAAATGCTTCTTTTACTCCCCCCACTAAGAGAGCTCTGAGCAACAACCTTGGCTTACCTTGATTTGTTACAGTAAACATGGTGATTTTCAGAATCTCTGTGGTTTGTTTGTTATGTGTTGTTTATGGGGGGTTTTTCCCTGGCTTTCTCTATTTTTTGCTCTTCTAAGAAGGACCTGCTTCTTACAGATCTGGCATCTGCTCTGCAGCTTGCAGGGAAAATGGCTTGTACTGCTGCCAGGGTAATGCCTGTCTAAAACCTGGAAGGGGATATGGTAAGTCTGGAATTTAACAGAATATAATGCAGCTTTGTGTCAAAATCTCCTCAGCAGTTTTATTTATGCCACTCATAGCACCAAACTTCAGCTAGAAAAGCTGTTGGTTGCGATACAGCAAGCACTTAAATTACAGATGCTGCTGCTTTTTTTTCTTCTCTTTTCCGTTTTTTTTTCTTTTTAGGGTGAGAAATCCCCAGAGCAAAATTAGGGTTTATAATAATAACCACACCTGACACATCTTTTTCTTTTTTTCTTATAAAACAAACAAAATCACCATGAAATATTCTCAGTAATTACAGTGGTTATTGTGAGTTAAAAGCAAAACAGAAACTCCTCATGCATCACTTCTAAAACCCTTTTCACCTCTCTGTGGGCTGAAGGCAGAAGTTTACCATCTACCCTCATGGGAGGGGAAAAAGGAGCAGAACATTTTTAAGAGCTTTCTTGAAAGTGGTGTGTGTGCGTGAGAAGAAATCATCACTACAAATCTAAAATGAGGTTACTCTTTAAAAACTTCTAAACTAACATAACAAAGGACACTAAACTCCTGAAGCCAGATGGTAACTCAATTGCTTAAGGTGATAAAAATGGTATGAAGAAATCAGACTAAACCCCTCTCATCTCTAATCACAGCTCTCCATCAAGTCACAACACATCACACTACTACCACTCCCCCTCATCGTCACATTGAAAAAATAAAACCCACCTCTAATGCTTTAAATGCTACTCAAGTTTGTTGAAAAATAAAGTTTCATTTGGCTGCCATTGCTACTTAGTGTCTAGCTTGGCCATTTCTTGCACGTAGATGCCAATGCTTTCACTGTCGAAGAGCAGAAAGTAAATGTTCTTCAAGGAGGAAGAGCTGGTGCCGTCGAAATGGGTGGAAATAGCTCTGAGGGTCACCTGGGCTGCCGTCTGTTTTGGGAAGCAGTTTCTGTGTGGTTGGGGAAGAAAAGAGAGCAGGTGAGTGTTGGGCAGTGATGCTGAGAGAAGCCAGCCAGAGCTGTTACAGCCACAGGCTGCTAAGGTAGAGCCAGCTGCACTTTGGCAAACCCCAAGGTTCTGATATCAGTATTCACCTGCTGCTGAATTAAGGTTCCTTGCTGGCATAGCCACTCTTTTCATCTGCTTTTACTTCTCATGACCACACAATTTTTTTTTTAAATGCATGCCCTTGGAATTAAACTTTTCCATGCTATGCTAAAAATTTCAAAGAATGATTTTTTTTTTTAGCTGAAAATGGAAAAAAAAGCCAAACCCAAAACATCACCTACTTAGCTGATTTCCCCATTCTGTCATTAAAATGGTTTGCTTGGGATTCCTGTGAAAATAATTGAAATTACAACTCCAAGCCAAATTAAGCAGTCCTTCACTCCTCTTGATGGTAATATTCCCTAACCTACAATCATATTTATATTTAAAACCATCAAAAAGATCTGGCACAACTGAAGTATTCATCTATTGCAATCAGTTACCATAAATAGTCCGTAAGATGGGAGGGACAGAGGAAAATGAAAATTCACAGAACTGATATAGTATAATTCTCTATCTACCCACAACACAAGTATTTCGTGTGCAGACGTGTAGGTAGAATAAAATGACAGCAAAACCAGGAAGTCCTATCTGAAAAACTGCCTTTTTCCAGGAAATTCTGAGGTCCTTTGATGAATGAAGTGTAAACCAGCAGCACTTGGCAAGACTATTTCTGTTAGGAGGAGTAACTGTAAGAGCAACAGAGTGAAATGGACCAAAGCAGCAGAAGGATCTCCACTAAGACTAATGGTCCAAGAATGGATTATTCTGATTATGTGCTCTTAGAAGACATGAAGTCTAGAAAGTATTTCTATTGGCATTTAAAGCTATAGTTAATTTTTACTATACAAAAAGATTTGTGTATTAAAAAAATATTAAAAGTTGCTCTGCCCCTCTATTTATTCTTTTGTCCTGATCCATAAAAATTATACTTTGCTTTGAAGAGTAAGTGTGTAAAAATGGCATTTTCACCTCCTGTGTATTCAGTGATGTATGGCGATTTCACTGATCAAATACAGTTTTACTTTCATTTAATTCACTGTCAGGCCAATACAACAGCACTGTACTATGTACTCTACTCTTTGGGCAATACTAGCAAAATCAGTAGATACATTTCAAAATAAATATAAGCACATGAACTCCAAAACAAAATAACAACTACTGCACTTAGCAGGGCTTATGTAAGATTTCTTGTCATCAGAGACCAACAAACTGTTGATTTACAAAGAAATTTGAAAGAAAAAAAAACCAACTTCAGATTTTTTAGTCAAGCACGTTCTGCTTTGCTAGTTACTGAGAAAGAGATGTGTGGCTTCACGCTTGGTATACTTGGTTTAACAATTTTCCCTTTTGAAAGCACAGCTACATTTGAGAAACAGATTTTCTTCTGAAAGAAAAGTTTTGTGTGGCAAGTCTTTTAAATATCCATTATCAGAAGGATTTAAGTGGACACCCCACATCCACGTAGCTCAGGTGGCATCATTGTTACCTGCCTTCAGTATTATGTTGGTATAATCTTATTAGTACAAATGCAGGTTTAAGAAGACACCCCACAGCAAAATGAAGGGACACAAAACCCAAGGTGGTGCAAAGGAATGAAAATGACTGCCCTAGCAATAGAAAACACAGCAAGCCCACTGAGCTCTCCTGTGGGTTGGCTAATTTCTCTTTACAAAGGCTCTCTGGCAGTTTCATGCAAACGCTGCACTTCAGGCTGGATTCCTCTGGAGCAGGTCTGTGTCAGATGGCAGCAGCACAGAGGGCAAGAGGGCACCTCTCTGTCACAGCAGCTGCTCTGACAGCCAATTTTACCTCTGCTACTTGACACAGGGAGTCCTACCTGCCACTGGGAAATGGGGGGAAAGCCACAGACTTCAACTTCTTGTCTTCTGCAGCTGTTAAGCAGTTCTTGACAGTCTCCTCAAGCTGCTCTTCACACTTGTCCGAGCCCCACTGTGGGATGTGACAGTGGATGACAAACTTTGCTGCTAGGCCGCTAGACTGAGTGAGTGCAGCTAACACAAATGAAAATATAACATTTAGTTTGGAACAGAAACCGCTCTGCAATGACCTCTCAACCCAACGCACCTTCTTAATTAGATCGCCTCTCCAAAGAAATACATTTGGGATTAAAATACACCACAGTGCCTCACTTGCAATCATAACCTGTCTCATCATTCCTTTTGTGATCAATTGTTATTTCTTTGGAGACCAAAGAAGCCAGGGCTTATGTGGTTAGCACACAGCTACTCAATAATGGTTTTCAGCTCTCTCATTCAGCATGGCCTCTGGGTTTCTTTTATGCAAAGTACAAAAACCTTGCCCTAAAAACAGTATCAGTAATCGACAGACATTTCTGCAGTGTTGTAGCTGAGTGCTTTGCACAAATATCCTGCATCATCATCATCTTTACAATCCAGAGTGCTGGGGAGTAATACTTACACCCACTTCACAGCTGGGTAATTTCAGACAATGACATGAAAATCAAAGTTGTTTGTTGAAAGTCCCCACCAGTTATGTCCAATTAGAAGTCTCAGATTAATTTTTCAGAAAGTGTAATATTTCTCCAGGACCTGCAGAGCTTACAGCATGGCATCAGTTTGCTTTTGTTGCAATTGTCACCATCAGCACTACTGAAAGTCTGGGTGTCTTGGTAATCTCAGGTTAAACACTCTGAAATTAGCTGTGCAGGATAGAATTAGCCAAAAGAAAATCCTGGGTGTATTCACTTGTTCTCCATCACAGAGGAATTCTGTGCTACTTTAATTTTTAACCAGCTGTCTAAATACTATAAAACGAGTCTATCTTCTGGTTAGGTAGGGATGTTGACAGAGAAAAGTAGTTTACTTTGATTTTACATATAAATTTGATTTGATATGAAAGTGAAGCAAATTATCTTGTATAAAAATTTCTCTATCACTTCGGACTATAAAACTAGGGTACTCAATTAGGAATTTTCCAAAACTAGACTATTTGAAGCATTTCTTTTTTTGGGTATAGAGATACTAAGCCAAATAAGGCATATTGTAACTTTTCTCCATCTGTCTTGCAGACACCTTCAATTCGTTGAATTTGTCCACAAAGGAAGCACAATCTCAGGTCCCAAACTATTCCCTGCTACAAATGTGCTAACCCTTGAAGGGAGCTCTTCTAATTAAGTAGCTGCAGTGCTTGAGCAATTGCTCTTCCAAAAAGTGTGCAGTTCTACAGCCTGTATCACATCTTCATTTTTGCTCAAAGTAAGGTAATTATTTGGGTTATACACATTCATCAAATATGCATAAAGGAGAATAATTTATAAAGTATCACTAATTTTTCCTATGCCTCATATGTTAGGCTGAGAGCTGTTTCTGATTCTCACTAAGGCTGCAGTACAAACAGGGCAGGAAAGATGGCACAAGATTTGCTTAATTTTTGGACTCCCATGGACAGAAATTGCCTAAGACAAATCGGTCAGTCTAAAGACAGAATGTGCACAGCACACAGGTATCCTATTCTTTTTTTTCCTTCTCAGCTGGCTGCCCGTATCAGCAACAGCTAGGGGGAAACATTTACATCACATAAGCAAAGACACATAACAACAGGAACGGGTCAGAATGTCCAGAGAAAAGAACATATAAAATGAGCCATATCCGAAAGAGAAAAGATTATCCTTTTTACCTTCAGCAACTTCCAAAGGTCCTTGAGATTTGCGAAGCTCTTTCACTGTTTCCAAGAACTCTTTGCCTCCAGCCTTTTCCAGTGCCTTGCCTGCAAGGACACAGAGCAAAAGGCCTTGGCTTCAGAGTATCAGCGTGGAAAAACAAGTCTACATTATTTAAAAGAACACTGTACACACACTGTTCTGTCTCCCTCTATCAGCGGCAGCTGATTTTTATGTTTACCACTCTGCCTAGACACAGATAAAGTTTACTTTGCATGGTTTTGAAAGCTCTATATGCAGTTACTGGAAATTAATATAAATATCTGTAAGAATGCTATTTACTCTGACTCGTGGCTGAAATAGTGTGGAGTGGGATTTTCAGGACTCAGGCTTTCAGCCTCCAAAATGAATCCAACATACAAACCCTACTGCTTACTGAAACAAACACAGCTGGGATGCCAGTGAAGGTCTTGATGACTGAAAAACAATGATCCAAAAGCCTGCTACTAGATTCTGTGCCCCTATGTGACTGGCTGAAAAGCTTTTTACCTCCTTCCTGCTTAAATTTCCATATTTGCAATAACAGTATTTCTTTATTTCACATGAGCAGTATAAGGCTTTGTACATGAGTATTTCTAAATCACGTAACATCCTACAATGGAAGTTATACTTCGAAGTGTTATTAATATATAATTTCGCAATGCAATATTCAGATGTAAATGTAAAAATAAGCTAATGAACACCTCAATAATAATTATTTACACCTTTGCTGCTCATGTGCTTCAACAAATTATCTGTGTTTTGCTTGTCATTAAAAAAAGACAAATTAGTGATTAGCCTGTTACACCTAGCCAGATCCAGCCTGATTTTCAGAAGCTGTAAGTGATATTTTATGGCCTGGGGTAGATTTGGATGAAACAGGATGGGATCTCAGCAAGCAGCCAGTAGCCCAGCTACTCTTCCAGCTCTAGATGTGTTTTTACAGTGTGTATAGAGCCTCACCTATTTCCTCCTTGAGGTCTATTTCAGCAGTTGTAGGGTGAACAATGCCTTCTACTTTCATGGAGCCAATATGGCTGATGTCACTCTGTGTCAGAGAAAGCTGAAAAATAATGAAGGTGGAGGAAAAAATAAATAGCAATCCAAGTGCAAAATCATTTTCATACCATAAGGCTGAAGTGAAAGAAGGCTGGATTCAATCTTTCAGAGACCAGTTATTTTATTCTGTTCAGTATGTGTGATTCAGACTTTTAGCTTTTATTTAATTAATTTGCACACCACTCAGATTATTTGGTGATATGCCCACAACTTGGGAGCTTGTTCCAGAGGACGTTATTGCTAGAAAACTAATGTTCTAACATCACAATCTGAAGAAAAAAAGGCTGATTTTGGAAATGCTTTGGTTTAAGAGAAAAGCATCCTTCCTTTCATGCTAAGCCCCAATCTGTAATTGCTCTTTATTACCTTTTGTCCTGGCACAAGGCTCTTGGAAGACAAGATAGTGAAACCATCCCCAGGTCCATCTTCAGTTGCTGAATTTGAAGCTCCTTCTTTTTCATTGTCCTTTTGTTTGTTCTATTTGATAGGAGAAAATAAAGAGCAAGACTTCTCAAAGGAAACAAAATAATCAACATCTAGCATTATTCAATAATGGAGAGATTTAATAATTTACAACAAATCTTATCTTCTCAGATCAATACATTACTCATAGCCTTGTAATCCCCTAAGATTATGTAACAACAAAGGTCTGCACTGTTTATATAATGCTAAATCAGTGGTTCATCTGAGGCATTACATACTTTTGTAGTCACATTCAGAGGCAGGGCACCCACACCCATCTGTGGATTTAGTGACAATTAAGGTTGTATTTATATGGGTGGGCATGTGTTAGTTTATTTTTGTTGCTAACACAGCAGAACCTCATATTAAATCAAACTTAGTCACTTAGTAACCCAGTCAAATGCTCCAATTTGAAGAAAAAACAACTTTGTGATCTAAAAAACAAATGTTTAACTCTTAGTTATTAAACGATAAAGCCGCCTTACAGCTTACCTCCAGGAGCAGCAAATCTACCAGTCCTAGAGGGCTGAAGGAGCATCTTCTCACATCTCTCAATATTTGCTTTAAGGTATCTCAAGAAGCTACCACCACCTCCTACCAAACTCTGCATGTGCACAATTCAAAGTAAGGTGGTAGCTGAGATCAATACACAGAGGCATCCAATTAAACATCCCATTAAGCAACTCTGTTTTCTTTTTAAAGGCTGTTTCTGCATATTATCAGCTATGGAACTGTACTAAAACTTTGAGGCCAGCAGAAAAATGTGCTTAATCCAAGTTTATAAAGTCTAAGTCAAAACTGGATATCATTTAACCCTACCCAAGGAAAAACTCAGAAGTGTTTCCAGGTGCATGCTCTGGAATGACAAACCAAGAGCACTGATCTAGGTTACTGCTTTACCAAATTTATCCATTTTGGATAGTGATGGAGGATAGGCAACTCTAAGGGAAAGTGCAGTAGTCAAGTTCTGATTGATTTATTCTTCTTTTTAAAATCACTAACAACAGCACAGCTAAGAACACATGAAACAAAAAGGTTGTCATAATGACACTGATGTTCCATGTCAGGACAAGTTGTCCAGACAGTGAAAAATCTTTAACAGCAACTCAGTAACTGTACAAGGCTGAAGGTATGACATCTCTCTGGTAGAAAGTGTTTTGAACACAGCTTCCTTTACTTGAAAAGGGTTCACTCCCACAGTTAGTGTGGAGGTAAGAGATTCTACGCAATTGCAAGCAAATATTGCAGAGGGTGACATGAAATCTGTACCTGCCCCACGCTTACCTTTTTGGACGTCCGGGCCTTGGTAGTCTTTGCCTTCTTCCCACTCTTTTTGTTCACCATGGATTTCCTCCCCTTCTTCTCAGGAGCAGGGGAAAGGATGGTCTCAGATTTGCCTTTGGCACCTCGTTTCTTGGCCAGAAGCTCAGGCTGAATTCTGGGCAGGACACCTCCACTTGCAATAGTCACACCTTTGAGCAACTGCAAGGAGAAACAGTGTGTGGAAGCATATTACAGATCCTTTAGTCTGCACCACCAAGAAACAATTAGGGAAAAAATCTACCCTAACAAGGAACTTGGCAGGTGACAGCAAAGTCAGCCAGCACATCCTGGAGAATTCTGTTGCTATACAATCATTCCTCCAGTGCAAACCTATCCTTGGTGACTCACAAGCAGTGAGTAAGGAAGGGGAAAAGAAGAAGAGTGTCTGTGAGCTGCTTAAAAAAAGGACTGCACTACACTCTGAGCCCTGCTTAGAGGAGGACTGGATGCAGACCTCTTTGGCAGGGAAACAGATGCAGTGAAAGTAAGGAAAAGCTCCAAGGATCTGATTTGCAGAGGCAAACAACAGGAATGGGCTGTGATACCATGTAGAGGACAAAGTCTAGCTAATTCCTAAGACACAACACTGGATCTAGATCCCAGTTCACAGGTCCCTGACCAGAAACAGAGAGCTGGGAAAGGGCTGGTAGTGTTAGCATACTTTCTCTTCTGGCCTGTTTTGAATTTTTACTCCACTTGACTGGAAACAGAGCCACATGACTTCATGAGCACCACATTTTCATTATTTAAAGCAGTCATATTAAGTGCAGGAGTATTCAAAGTGTGAATGACATCATCCATCTTCATACAGAGGAGATACTCTGACTGAACCTTTTCAGCAGCCCTGAATAGTACAATCTGCAGCCCCTGCTGTGATCTCTGTCCTCACTCAACAAATTTAGCAGAAGTGATCTCACAAGTGATCCCAGGAGCCAGAGTGCTGAAAACCACAGTTTGGGCAAACAGACAGGGAGGCAGCAATAGCAGAGAGTGAGCCAGATCCCTATCCAACATGGGCCTCACAGCCAGTTTAATAGAAAACACACATTTCTACAGCTTTTGGGAAAAGGTCTTGCACATTTTCTTTAAGTAGTGAATGTCCCTGAGGAAAAAGTGAAGCATCAAGACTACTTGTTTCAACAGGACTCATAGGCTAAGAATAACCAAAGATTATGTCCATAAGATTTAAGATGAGGTATCTCAGAACCTTTGTGTTTGCTTGCTTTTATTTAAGAGGGCACAATCTTCTGCTCTAATAACTGTGATCTCATTCATGTCTCAGACTAAGCTGTTTCTAACCTTCCCTGGTAGCACCTTCACTAAAGCCACAGCTCACAACTCCTGCACCAAAATGTAAACAGGCACCTGATTCAGTTCCTCATCATTTGCAACTGCCAGGAGGATGTGTCTGGGGGCAATCCTCCCCTTCTTGTTGTCCCGCGCCGCGTTTCCTGCCAACTCCAGGATTTCGGCTGTAACACATCAAGATAAAAACCAGTAACAAAAATGCAGCTTAGCGACATGCTGCATACCCATTTTACACTGCTTCTTACTATCTGCCTACCTTTTCAGGGATGTTTCCAGATTTAAAGGGCTCTTGCTACAGAAAGGCAGAAATCAAACCCCACTGAATACATCTGTAAATTTAGATAAATTCATTTGTCCTTCCTTATTCCCTAAAGGAGAAAATATGCTAAGCTTGGTTCACATAATTTCTTTTAAGAGTCTCAAGTCAGAATTCTCTTTCAAAAAGGCAAAAAAAAAAACCCCTAAAAATGTACATCAGCAGTCCAAAATCTATCAGCAGCCCTGTGACAACAGAACAGTCAAGCATGCAGTGAAACCCCCAACCCGGAACAGACAGCTCTGACAAACAGCAAGGATTCTCAGGACCAGGGAAGATGAAGACTGAGGTGCATTTGAAGAAATACTTGGAAAGCCAACACACTAGCCAGGCACTGCTGGAACTCTGCATTAAAGGGCACTGAAAATCTGTGAGAAGCTTCATTTCAGAACAAGATATGAAAGGTTTGACTCAGATGCAAGCAGAGACAACATGAGAGCTTCAATGCATGAAATACTGATAGAAAGGTCCTTCTACATCTCTGGAAACAGGAGGTCACTTCAAAGGTAGTTTATCTAAGTTAGCAGTAACATTTATACTGTTACCAAAGTCACAGAGCTCTTCCTAATTATTACAGAAATACAGACACATCTTCCTAAGTTTATTTGGACCATAGCAATCAGTATAATTCATTAGCTTACATAGTTCGGCCTCTACTCAGAAGTTATTTCACATGTAAGAACTCTACTGAAACACTGAGAAGAAAGGAGAAAGGAATTATTTTTCCTCCAATTACTCCTAAAAATCATATTCACACTTTGTTTCATTTTAAAAGTATACAGGGTCCCTATCGTCTGGGTTTTTGGTTTGTGTTTGCATTTTTCAGTAACAGGAATAAGAAAATTACAGCCAATCAGTATCCTGTTGATAACTTATAGATGTTTTAATGACATCCTACTCCTTTTTACAAAGTACATAAAGAACTAAAACTATTATAAAAAGAAAGACTTTAATGAAAAATCTAGTGGAAATGTACATAATGTTTGGCTAAAATCCAAATAATTTCAACATGATGCTTAGCTCTGGCTCATGGGAAAAATACAAGCTTTCAATCCACTCTGTTAGAATAACAAAAGTACAAATTTGTCTTCCAGTTTTCACTACTATGCAGCATACATATTTAACTGGACGCTGGAAATGTAAAAGCCTTTTTTAAAAATGTATATGCATATTCACAGTGAAATGTAAAAGTTAGGGCAGGAACCTCTCGGCTCTAGCATTTCTTAGTCTGTCCTGGATTTTAAAGGACGACACTGAAAAGAGATCCCGCATAATCCATCTATATTCACCCCCATGGGGCTGGAAGTGTCAGACCCTCTCCCAGACCTCTGCCAGCAGAGCTAACGCAGCAGCAGACAGCAGGAACAGATTCCATCCATTGTGCAGACGAGCAGAGAGCAAGAAAAGAGACCCAGGCTCCTCCAGTGGGTTTTGCAGACGTGTGCTGATAGCAGAGGAAAATTGCATCAGGGGAAAAAAAAATCCAAAAACCAATAAATACTTACCTGTGTGGGAACTGAAGTTCTTTCAGGTGTGCCAACAACATGCACACCCTGCTACCTGTGTGCTCACCCCACTGCCCCAGGTTTGGGTCCTTTGGCCAGCAGCATCCTGATGGTGCACTCTTAGTCCTCTGCCTAATGTTAAGAGCAAAAAAGGCAGAACACTCAAATGCCAGCCATCCATCACAGGACACTGGGAAGAAGGCAATCCGAGGCAGAGGTGATGTGTGGCAGACTGTGGAATATGTACATGACTTACCAGAGGATGCCAAACATTTGCATAGGTAAATGATTGCCTTACCTCCTTCTAATGAAGGTTTCTATGCATATTTTTTCTAATAGTGGAGGCAGGGGCTCATAATTTTAAGACTATAAAATGGCATGTACAAAACACAATATCAAAGCTGGAAGCTTCAGTTATCACATGCTCTGCTGACAGTAATAGATCTCTAAAGAAACTGCTTTACATTTCAAGTAGAAACATCATAACAGCTGAGATTACCTAAATTTTAAAAAGACTAGTCTGAGAACACAGATCCTATAATAAAGTCCTATAACGTAACAAGCTCTCTTGGAACTGGGCATTTTGATATTCTCAGCCATAAGTTGGTTTTACCTTCAGGCATTAAGAATTACATTGAAATCTCAAATAATATTGCCTCCTGCAAGAGTCAAAATCCACAAAGATGCCTCCACATCAGAAGTTTAACTTCAAATCCAGCTATCTTCAGAAGGACATAACTCTCTTCCAGCAGAGACAAGCTGCATCCAAGCTATAACCTCAGTAGGATTACATCTTGTTGTCCAGTGACATACATGGAAAAAGAGGTTTCTTTAGCTGATGGATCAGCAGATTTGAAATGTCTGGGAACTAAAGCATCCTAGCCAGGCCAAAGGTTTTTGTTCAACTGAGTTTGCAGAAAGGTGGACTGCTAAGAAAGGCCTATGAGAATGACTGACAGCAAATTGGAAAGATTTCATACAGGTTGTCTTGTTTATCATCTCCCCTTCAGGAAAAATTGTGTCAGCTCCTCTTACACTACCACATAAAAATCTCCCAGTAATACTTTTACTCTGCAAAAATCTATTGATGATGGAGTCCTTGGTCCTCCATTTGCAAGTGGAAGACTATCTGCTGGATTTGTCTCTGTATGGCAGATGAGCACAACAGGCAGAAGAGCATTCCAGGTAACTCCTGTGAAGGAGGAAGCCTTTGCTGGTGTTGTGTTCTGCTGTAATTTAGAGAGGATGGTTTTCCATTGAGATCTTCCATAAGTTCCTCTGACCAGCACACCCTGACATGACTTGTCCTTCCTCATCAAGGAGCCTCTGTATTCTCTGCCTACTTTTTAGGAAGATGCCCTGTGGGACATAAGCAGCCGATGCTTGATTTAGGTGGTTGTGCCTGAAGTCAGCTCTGTGGACACTCAGAGCATGAGCTGGTTGCAAAATCCATCAATCAGATGGGACTCAGACCAATTTTTCCCAGAATTTTAACTCAGAAGCCAGTGGAACTCAACGTTGTTTCAGCAAACACAACCTTCTGGATAGGAATTAAGCTGCAGTTTTACAATATGATTTTCAAGCCTAAAATGTAAAACAGCACAGAGAGATTTAAAAGAAAGGTTTAGAACGGTGAAGAGATCTTCACATTAGCTGATCAGTTGAGGTAAAAGTACCTTCTCCTGAGATCACCTCTGCATTGTGGTCATTGCTGGCATTTTAATGATGAGGTTGATAAGGCAAAGTGCAGATTTGGGGGTGATAATGGCTGTGAGGTGCTGCCATGATCACTCTTGCTTACAAAGGGAAAAACCAGGGGTCTAGTATTTTGTGACACAGAACACACGCCAAAGTTAAACACCAGTCTCAACCTCATAAAAACTGGGAGTAAGGATGCTCCAGATGTACATGCACCCTCTGGACGACACCAGCCACGAGGCTCAGTGCTCTGTGGCAACACAAATACAGGCCAACAACAGACCAGGCAAGACTGGTCATTCACAGAGGTCTGCTGGGCCATGCCAGGCCCTGGAGGAATGCATGTACTCACGTGGTTCTGGTCCTGCTTGACCCTTCCTGCCCCGTCCACCTTGCCCCTATCCCAGCCATGACTTGCTTCCCCACAGCTCCACAGCCCAATCTTCTTTCCCTGGCAATCCACACTAAGACTCCTATTTCAGTGGCCTTTCCTGGACAGCCACCATTTCTCCTGTCTACTCAGGCTCAATATTCCTGCCCAGGTTCTTCATTACCAGCACTGCCTCCATCCAATTCTTGGCCTATTTCCTATTTTTTTCAACTTGCTCTCCAGCTTCCTGGCAAGATATTTGGACACTCCTCACCATTTATTTGCCTACTGGTCATCAGTCCAGCTCTCCCCACTAGCCAGATCTATTCCTGCTGCTGTCTCTAACATCAATATTCTTCTTCCATAACTACTACCTCCCCACAGTGTTATGATCCAGGAGCTGAGAGAGGCTGGAAAGTGTTCAGTGAGGACCAAGTCTTCAGAGATTTTAGTTGTTGAAGTCAAAGTCACTCCTGAGCATGAGCAACCGATGTTTTATCCAAGTTAGAGCCTGGCCAAAGAGAGCAGATTTCTCTGCGGCTCTGAAGACCACCCTTCCTCTTCTGTAAAGCATCAAATCTCTGATCAAACACAGAGAAGCACTCAGGAGTTTAGACAAAAAGTTTTCATGAATGTTTTAACATAAAAAAAAAAAAAAACAAGTTTGATGTGCTTCTGTGAAACAGCTAAAAAGTGACAGTCCCTTATTGCCACCCTCCCAAGATTTAGCCTGAAGCAGTTCCCCTGCATGCAGCCTTTCATCCCGAGGAACCACCATTTCATAGCTGCAAATCCAGGAGAAAAGAACAGCGTTTGTAATAGATAGATCAGATAATGTTAAGAAAACTTAGCAGTTTGGCACATAATACCCCCTTCAACAACATCCTTGGAAATGTTTTACGCTTCTGCAGCCTTCCCAAAACCAAAGACTTTATTCACCTGTAACATTAGGAATACCTAGATCAACAGGGTTAGATGCTGCAACACTATTTTTTCAAACTCTCAATCTTTGTAAAATTTCCAAACAAAATCCTGGACAGAGCACAGGAACTTTGGTTTGGAAAGAACACAGTCCACCAGCAATAGACCTTTGCTCAGAAACATTACTCCATTCTATCACAATATATACAGGAGTTCTCTGCTGAACCCAGCAGCTGAAAATAGCATTCCCTTACAATTTAGGTGGGCTCCCAGCCCACACCTCTGGCAATCTTCTTGCCTGGTTGACCACGCATTCTTTTTTTCTAAAGAAAAGTGTAGGCACACGCTAATCTGCTCATATCAGATTAATGATTTCAATTAAACTGCACTTACTATCCAGGAGCAGAGCCAAGACATACATTGTTCTGGTTCAGGTAATAGGCAAACAGTGCTGACCACAAGTCAGTCTGCACCACTGAAATGTTGCACTCACCAGATGTGCTGCTGACAATTTATTACTGCACCTTGTAAAAAACTGCCACAGATCAGAACAAGCATCTCCAAATGTTTATCCTAGAAATATCTCCCCGTGGAGTAGGAGAAGAAAAAAGTATTTCTCTCCAGACAGAAGGTCAGCAGAGTCACAATGCATCACACTATGTTATAAAAGTTACTGTGATTTCTTCAACACAAGCAATACTTTGTCACTCCAGCTCCAGAAGTAGCCTCAGGGAAAAAAAAAAACTAAACTTGATTCTCATCCTGGAAGATACTGCCACAAACATGGAAATTTTTGCAATGTATTATCAGGCTTCATGATAAATTTAATTTTAATAGTGAAATAGTGGAATTTGTGAGATTTATTAGTGACATCTCAGATTTTCTTTATACCTTCTAAAGAAAATAATGCTTTTATTGTCTGGTAATGAGAACAAGTTTCATGTGTAAAAAAGACAGCGGTGTTTCCATAAAACCTGTTACATGGACAACCAGGCTCTGTGCAAGCTTCTTCATGACATCTTGGCAGTAAACTACACTCCTGAAACACAACTCACTCAACTAATCCCATCCAGGCTGTGACTCCTCACAGATTCTCTAATGCACCTCAGTCTTGATCTGTAACCCCGAGTAACCCAAACCAGAATGCTCTCTGCATCGTGACTTCTAACAATTTGCTGAAGTGCTATTTTCCATAATTAAACAAGAAACTCAGCAGGTATTATCATAGGACACTCTGAAATATTTCTGTACAGAATCACAATATGTTTTATCACCATGGGACACCTGTCCCTTCCCCAAAGTTCAATTTCAGAAAGGTAGGAAAAAGAAAACTCAAGGCATGTAGGAAGATTTAAACCCTGGAACACTTTCTTCATACACTTAAGCAAAGCAAAAGGGTTTTTAAAATTAAAAAAATCTCCACCTTTATATTTCATAACACTTTGACACTGTCCTGCAAGGAGAAATGCAGCCAATAAAACATTTTAAAACTACAGAAGCAGTACAAGGTGGGTTTGCTTTTTTTCCTCCTATTAATCCCATTTAGGTGTATCAAAAAGCCTCATTAATACCAGTTTTCTCTGGGACAGAAACCACACAGATGCGACTCCTCACTCTGCAAAGCAATAAAAAAATAACACTCCCAGCTAGTGACCAAGCATGGTGCCTCTAAAGGAGAGAATTTCCACCCTCAGCCTCTCCAGGAGACAAATTACCCTCCTTAGCGTTTTCAGTGGATTTCAACAAATCCTGCACTTGCAGAGCCTGATTTCCACGAGTGCTTCACATGTTTGTATGTCATCCCGTGGCTAACCCTGGCTTCTGTGTGTGAGGAGCACTTCAGGAGCAGGTTCTTGGTTTACCTGCGAGGTACTCAATGACAGCTGCCATGTACACCGGCGCTCCGACCCCAATGCGGTACTTGTAGGTCCCTTTCTTCAGGTAGCGCATCATCCTCCCCACAGGGAAAATCACCCCAGCCCTGCTCGAGCGGGACAGCTTGGACATTTTCTTCTTCCCGCTCCGCCCTGACATCTTGCAGCCTCTTGCTTCTCAATTTGCTGGTGGTTCTCAATGCCTTGCTCCAAATCCAAGGGCTGCAAGAGACAGCAAACAGGATTGATGAGAAACATCTTCGTGCGCTGCTGCTGTTCCGGAAGCAAAAGTCCAAACCCACCCTCAACTCTTGTTAAAATGCAGGCATTATTCATTAAAAGGGGGATAACTGGAATATTTGCTATAACTTCGTTTTTGAATTGTACTGTCAGTGTAGCAATATCAGGAAACCAAATCTTGTTTTCTCCTTATTTTTCTGGCAACCACAAGATTACAGATGAACAGACAACAAACCGTGGAATCTTGCCACTCCACTCCAAAGCTTGCATGTGGTCACAGTTACACCCCTAGGTCTCACTCTCGGTCCAATAATGTTTGGGAAGGATCTAACTCTACAAAAATTAATTTTAACTCCATTTTGATAGCTGCCCCGGAGGCCTAATTATGAGCCTGGTTACTCCTCAGAAGCAAACAAAGAGCAGGTCTGCCATAGATGGTATTTCTGTCAAGGAAGGCACAGTTACCTCACTCCCAGAATTCATTCACCTCAGTGAAACAAGGAAATAAAATGAGGGAGACACTTTGCAAAGCATTAAGATGAATCTAGGTGATACTACTACATTTTATCATAATGTTTTCATTTATAATATCAAGGATATAAAATCAGCAGGGACCTATAAAACCTTGGCATGTCCTTGTGTATTAGTCAGACAATTCTTTCTTTCTGTGTGCAATGTATTATGTGGGAATGACAAGAAAAGTTTGGAAAGATTAAAGCAGTAAACCTATCAGACACAGACACGTCAAAATTGGCGTTGCTCACCATCCCACTCTGAATTCCGTGCCAACTGCCAGCCTGGAATCATAAGTGGTGGTAAGAGAGCTCAAAGGTAAGGTGAAAAGAAGTGGGGAGGCATGACACTGGTCTTTAGAGACTCAAGAGGATGCTGTGAAGGTGGAAAGAGCAAGTGTTCACTTTAGCAGTGACTGTTACAGAAGCTGCATAGCAGAGGAGAGAGAGGAGCACCAAACTGGGTCAGACAGGGAGGCAGCAGAATCTTCCCATCAGGACAACTTTAGAGCAATTTGAGAATGTATGTCAGAAATCCAGCAGCACTGGATCTGCCTTGGGACTCAAGGCTGGATAAGGTGATCTGCCAAGGTCCCTCCCACAATGAAAATTGCCCTTCGTGACAAACCCTTCATAAACTTTCCATTTCGTAATAATAACAACCCTTAAAACGTGTCCTTTTCATTTTATGACAACTAACATCCAAATAATAAACCTAGGCTGGGAATTAGGCTTCTAGCCATCAGAGGAGCCAATTTCTGGAACAGCATTCTCTTTAGAGCAACAATAACTCCTTTTAAAGGGGAACTTAATAAACGTATTCAGTAGGGTACAAACAGGTTCCTGCAATGCCGGCAGGACAGTTCCATCGCCTGAGAGTTCAGTCCAGTACTGAAACCCCAACAGAGGTCCACACTGAAAGAGTACACTACCTGTACCAAAATTATATCAAGCTAACCTTTCATATATTTGTTCCTATAGCATCAAATCCCAGTAGAGTGAAAATCAATGGAAAAAGGCATAATCAAGGGATTAGATCCACAGAAAATACCACTGTTGCACTTGATCTCCGTGATAGAAAATCAAAACATATTTGTATACAACTAGCCACACTGCTCTGGGCCATGCTGCTGCATTAGATAAATTTATTTACTCACTTTGTATTACTTATTTTTGTCTCGTCCTTATGTTGCATCATTGAACTTTCCACCCCTGCCTACTCTTTTCTTTTCCCTTTCTCTTTCACAGGAAGCCTCTGCCATTATTTACTCTCCTGCTGCCAAGCCAACTTTCAGAATCTCAAAATACTTTCCAAATGCACTGCAGGTTACGTTTGCAGAATTTTGTGAGAGCCTAAATACAAGATCTTTCAAAACTCTGCTAACACTGTCTGCTTTGCAACTTACATGGGCCAGGGTGCACTGAGGAGCAACAAACACAACAGTGTGCTCTCGTCTTGTTTTGACTCCTACTGGAGGCAATTTTTGGTAGAAAGCCAAGATCTGGCATAATCACATCAGGACCCAGACAAAGAAACATGCTGAGAAAACTCCTGTGGATGTGGACAAAGAAATCCCAGACAGGGATTTGGTTTCCTTGCAGGAAGAGGCATATGAGCTCAGCCCTGCCACACTCACCTGAACTGCAACCAACAGGTAAAGAGCTACGAGTTGAGCACTGCTGTCCTAATTGTTCTCTTCTGATGACACAGCCAAGCCTCAAGGGCTTATCAGTTGAAAAGTCTACCCACATTCATTCCCTCCCTGCCAGCTGATTCATCATGTCTACATTTCTCCTCATGAAGTGCACCCTCCATTTAAAAATAAACCTGTGCAACTCACGCTAAGTCCGTCCTCACTGAGCTACAAGGGCTGTATCTATATCTGGCTGCCATGACATCAGGCTTGGGCAATTTGAAGCAATTATTTTCCCTATCCCTTAATTGGTCACGGCACACTCCCACCCTGCCATGACTCCAACATCCCTGTGTTACTATGGGGGATTGAGTAGCTACCACATCTCTCGGAGCTCTCTACAACGACTGTGAGCAGGGCTTTCCTCTGTTGAGTTTTGCCTTCTTCAGAGCCCAGGGCAACCAGTGACATTTTCCTTCTGCCTGCTGGAAAAATACCTAAGAGTCCACCTTCCACTAGACCAGGTTGCTCCAAACCCTATCCAACCTGGACTGGAACACTTCCAGGGATGGGGCAGCCACAGCTTCTCGGGGCTACCTGTGCCAGGACCTTCCCAGCTTCACAGGAAAGAATTGAGGGAAGAGTTCCTTCGTAACATCTGATACAAATCTCTCCTTTTTTTGATTTAAACCGTTCCCCCTCGTTGTGTCACTATCCGCCCATGTAAAAAGTTCCTCTCCCTCATTCTCACACGCCCCACTCAAGTGTACTGAGGGCTGCAGTAAGGTTTCCCCAGAGCCTGAACATCCCCAGCTCTCCCAGCCTGTCTCCCGAGCAAAGAGGCTCCAGCCCTGGGAGCACCTTGACTTCCAAACACTGAGAGAACTCAAACTCAGCAGTCAAAGACTGAAATAAAGGGGATATGCAGGACTATCCACACACCTGCACTTCCCTCATCTCCAGCTGAAGATCTATTAGAACAGCTAGGAGTTGACAAGGAACCCACAGATCCACCTTGCAGCCAGCTTGGGCTGCACATTCATTCACAAACGAAATATTTGTGAAAAATAGCGTGGGAAACATAAAGCAGGGGCTCGTTACCTCACCGAATTGCTAAGGCACCAAAGCACAAACACAGTGCTATTCAGGGGCAGGTGGAGGTGTCCTCCCGGCCTCCAGAACCACACACAGACCGCCTTCCCAGTGAAGGAGGCTTCCGGGGTACCCCAAACCTGCAAGAAGCAGGTCCCACTGGCAAACAACATCGAGCGATCCCCGCGGCGCCGCGGAGCTGAGAGGACAGGCCTCGGTACGGACCCACACCGAGCCTTTGGACCCCGCTGAGAGCTGCCGAGCTCGGGGGCACACCGGGGGGACACCGAGGGGACACCGGGGACTGAGGGGACACCGGGGGGACACCGAGGGGACACCGGGGGGACACCGGGGGGACACCGGGGGACACCCGGGGGACACCAGGGGGACACCGAGGCCACGCCCGGAGCCGCCCCGTGCCCCCTCAGGGCCCGCCCGCTGAGCGCCACCGCCCCGCCCCGCGCACGCCTCGCCGTTGCCCTGACACCACGGCCCCGCCCACTCCCCCCGCTGATTGGCCGCTGCGGCAGCCCGTGCTGGAGAGGGAGCGCGGTGATTGGCTACCACCCGCCTGATCGACAGGAGGGGGCCGGGAGCAGCAGCCGGGCCGCGCAGGCGCGCCGAGGCTCAGTGGAGTGCGTGTGGGGGGTGTGGCCGCTGGCTTTCCCGCGCAAACGCTCCCCCCTCACACTCCCCCCGCCCTCAGCGAGCGCCGCCACCGCGGAGGCTTCGCCCTCTGCCCGCCGAGGGGCGGCTGTGGCGGCAGCCCCAGGGCCCCGGAACGGGAAGCGCTTCGGGGGCCGAGCGGAGGCAACGAGCGAGGAAGAACCGTTCCCCCCCCACCACCACAGCCACCCCCGTTACCCGGGGCCGGCCCCGCGCGCGCCGCCGCTACCACCTCGCGCCCTCCTATGGCCGCCCCTCATCGCCCGCCCCTCTCACGCCCTTTCTCCTCACGGCCTCAGCCATGGCCGGGCCCTCCCGGAGAACGGCAGCGGCGCCGGGAAGAGGAGGAGGAAGAGGAGGAGGAGGAGGTGGGTCCTGAGGCCGGGGAGAGAGGGAAGGAGAGGAGCAGGGCCGCGCAGCGGCCCCCGGAGTCCCCGCACCGCCGCTCCCTCACCTGCAGGCGCCCACCGCCGCTGCCGCCGCCTCCTCCTTCTTGTCTTCCCTTCCTCTTTTTCCTCCCCCTCTTTTCCTGCTCTCCTTGCCCCCCCTCCCTTTTCCTCCCCACTTTCCCTTTTCGGCTCCCCCCGCCCTCGCTCCGCCTCGGCCGCTCTCCCCGTATTGTATGTTTCAACGGTGATGGCGGCTGCTGGTGAGGGGGGTGGCAGGGGTTTCCTCCCGCTCCGCACATACCGCCTCTAGGAGGAGTCACTGCAGCCCGGGCCCGCTACAACCCCCCTCTGTTGGCTGCCGCCCTCCTCGCCCGGGCCCCAGGGCCTGCAGTGGGGGCAGGAACCCCCTCCCCGCCCAGCGGAGAAAGGGCCCCCTGACCCTAGTCCCAGTGGGCTTGTGGTAGCCGGGAGCATAAAGGCAGGAAGCCTTCTCATCCTTTCGCAGGGTGGAGGAGTTCGGAGATGGAGAGGTTTCAAGGCAATCCCAGACTGGGCTGAAGCTCAAGGGGCGCCTGTTTTTTGTTAGAGAGAGCCACCCATCCTTCTATCACTTTGGCAGGGTGGCCTGTGTGCCTCGCTATGGTGCCTCTAACCCAAATATTCCAGCATCCCCGAGTCGGCTTGGAACGGCCGTAACAAAAGAGTGCCGGCAGCTCTTTGTGTTGTCTTGCGTTGGAGCATTCTGCGCGCTTGCGGGCTTTCCAGCTAGTCCGTGAGGGCTGCAAACTTCCTTTCTGAATGGAAGCTGAGGGCTTTTCTTTTCTTCCCTTCAGTCGCACAGATTCGAGAGCTCAAGCTCCAAGAGATGCAATAAGCGGTTGCGTTATGAGTCTTGGCAGCGTCAAATCTGTGAGCAGAGGCTGCTGCAAACAGGAGAGTACAGGGCTACACCTCTTTAACTCGTCTCAGGTACATTTTTACATCAAACTGGGTTTATACCATCATTGCTATACAAATACTTTGCATTGTTGCACTGATTTTGCTATAAAGACATTTGGGTGCTACTGTAATGCCTAGGAGATCTATTATTAACACAGACCACTCCTGCTTGCTTGCAGTGTTACTTCAGGAGGGTGTCTGGGAACAACAGAAAGAAAGAACCATTCATGTATTCAGCATTCTCTTTGCCGCTGTAAAAAATCATCAAATATTCATTTGAGTTTGGTTTTTGGCTCTGCCAAAGTAAGCAATTTTGTGTCTGCACAGAATTGGATTTGGTGGGTAAAAAAGCAATGGAATATTTCCCCAGGTTATGTTAATTGTGGATTGCACCATCTCGTGAAAAAAGAGGGCATGAGCTCAGGACCTGCGTTTTCCTGGGCTGCTGTGTGACCTTGGGTAAAGCAGTTCACTTTACACAGCTGTATTTTGACGGCCATTAAAATGGAAATAAAGATACCTTTTCTCTTTTCAAGCATTGAGTAAGAGCCTCAAAGCACTGCTATGGATTCATTATTTGGAGTCTGTTCTCTTTCCTACTTCTTTTTGAAAACCAAGTCAAGATGCTTTGAGACCATAGGAGAAAAACCTCATGTGTATGGGCTTGACTTATTTTACATGTAAGAGGAAGCCTTACCTACATCTTGCCCTCTGAGAGTTGGAATTTATCAAAGGAAGAAGGTATTTGTAGGCTTGTCAGTGTATTGAACCATATTTGGTTGGTTAGGAGGAAGCTCAAGAAGATTTTCAAGCACTAAGCATAAAAATCAATGTTTATGTAAGACCCATGTGAAAAGGAAGAAAAGCATTTACATTTTTTATTTCCAGATACAAGTAACTGCATTCAATAACCCTTACAATCGTGCACGCAGTACATGGCTTTGTAATTAAAAATAATTTGAGATAAGGCAAAATAAGAATCCCCAGTTTTTGAAAAGGTTCCCGGTTTGTTAGAATTTAGCATCAAATAGCTGCTGTGTGATAAGAACGTGAGCATGTGGGAGGTCTTTCAAGGAAAAAAAAAAGCCTTTGTGTGAGGCAAACTTTCAACCTTAGGAGAAGTCACTCTGTTTATAACAACTCTTTTCTGTTTATAAACAACATTCTCCTGAAGGAAACAGGAGTGCTGGAGAAGTGCAAGAGAGGGCATCAAAGATTTTCACAGTGTAACACTTTTTTAGTCAGTCAGAATTTTAATACCAATTTTCCTGCTGTTGTGATTTTTTTTAATAGTATCATCATAAACTCATATTCCACTTTTTGTTTCTCCAGTCGATACAGCCTATCCTTAACCTAAATATTAACAGCCTTACGTGGATATTTTATGTTGTTTCAAATATTTCTGAAAGATTGGGACTTGCTTTGTGACGCAATAAAGAATTTTTGAGTAGTGCAGATCAGAGCAAGGCAGCACTGGAACAGTTACCAGGTGTGACTTGTTCTGCAGCAATGGTGCCCTTGGAAGTGGCTGCTTTTTAGAGCAGGTAAGAGACTTCTGGTCACAGTGCCTATATGTTCCGGCCATTTAGGTGGAGTTATTCAAGGAAGAATTATTACTAACTATAATTTGTGCCATGCTGCAGTCAAGCAGAGCTTTCCCCACTCAGCAGGAGCGGGGCCTGCCCTCTCTAGGTTGTGCAAAGACCATCTGCCTGTTGCCTTCCGAGCACAAATACAATCTGTTACTTTATCAAAATAAACAACACATCTCTCTGATCATTTCTAGCCTGCTGCCTGCCTGACTCCTCAGCTATGGGGGAAACAGACTGTTTATTGCACTTTCATTTTGGGCCAGAAGCTGTTATATCTCAAACATTGCAATGAATATTTCATAACTCCAGAACCCAGGGATAGGGCTTCACTCTCGCTCAGGCTAGCAAGTATTCAGGGTCATCCTGGCAGGACAGCAATGCTGAGTACTCCAATAGCTCTATTTTATGTCCGTGTATAATCCAGGGAACTTGATCAAATCAGTGTAAGCATTGCCCTAACATTAGGATAACCAAATACAAAGTTGTTGTGCATCTATACTATGATCGTAGAGAATAGCTGTAACAACTGAGTTCTGCAACTAATTTATATTTTTGTAATGAATGATTTTTCTCATTTTTTAGCCATTTTAAACCCTTCCTCCACCTTTCATATTGCTTATATGCTTGTTATGCCAGTAGATTCAGTACAATGGGTTAAAGAAGTCAGAAAAGCTACATCCTAACTTTCTGGAGAACTCTCTTTTACTAGTACTTTCTTAAATTAGATCACCCCATGTACTTCAGAATTTAAAGACTGTGTGTCAGATTCTGACATGTTGTTCTACGTAGGCTGATTACCTGCAGTCACAGGTTAGCTATAGTGTGTAAGCAAGGGGAAAGGTCTTTCCCTCCCAAACACCAACTAATTTTAAAAGTTAAATATAGCTTATTAGCTTAACATGATGCCTTGGGAAGGCTGACCTGAAACAGAGACTGGGCAGAGCTGGAGAATAAAATAGGTATTATTGAAAGGCCTCCAGGATCCACCTTGGGCAGGACAGGGCCTGGCCAGGGCTACACCCAAGGTGTGACTAAGAATGGTCACAAAATGGATGACTGGTCACAAAGTCATACATTTTTATAAGTTTTGGTCTGTTTGCATATTGGGGTTTAATTGTCCAGTTACAGGTTGTGAGGTCCCATCCTTCTTGTTCCTCCCTTCAGCCCACTGTTGTTTACGCTTTTGGAGAGGTTTCAAGGCAATCCCAGATTGGGCTAAAGCTCAAGGAGTGCCTGTTTTTTTGTTAGAGACAACTGAAAGTTGTCCTTGGTCTTCAGCAGGAAAAGGATTTGTTTTGTCTACCTACTCTGTGAAGAGAGCTCACCAGCACTGAATATGAGGCTCAGAACTGCACCCCTAGGCAGCACAGAATCTGAAAAACATGAAAGCTAAAACTTAAGGCATCAAACAAAATACCAAAGATGTCTTTTCATCCTTTTAAATGAGGTTTTAATCCTTGTTACTTATCCTTAAATACAGCTATGCTGACTGCAGAGATCATGGTCTTAATTATTCCTTAGTCATATAAGTTAAAGTATTAATTAAAAATTTAATCACAATCAACATTACTTTTTTTTTCCTAATGGAAATTTACAAATAAATCTTGTAGAATGAGGGAAAAAAAAAGAATAAGGTAACAAACCCCAGAAAATAACATTGTTTTCAACTGAGGAATACATTGTAGAATCCCTGTCCATAACTCAGAAAGAGTAGCCAGAAAAGGATAGGGAAAATTGTGGGAATTGTGAGTATAGAATGGCTACTCCAAAGAATTAGAACAGGTCAGGACTTCTAGCTAAGGAAATTGAGTAGTGACTTGAGAAAGGACTGATGCTCTTGGCTTGGTGCTCTGTGCCTCACAAGGACTGCAATTTTTACTGCAATTAGCTACTAAAATACCTGTTTCAAATTCTGAGTTTGAGGAAAGCTAGATGGATGAATGATACATCTGTGAGTGGTGCTTTTGGCCACAGATCAATGTGCTAACCAGGCACTGCCAAGCTAAGAGGCAGAAAAACCTCTATCCTGGTGAATTTCTTACAGAAAGCTACTTGCAACAGTGTTTGTACATTTACTATAGCACAGCTTTTTGGTGCAGAAAGTGACACATTCTTTGTCTGGGGACTCCTGATGCCATGATTTGGGTTTGGCATTTGCAGAACAGTGTTTGTCAGAGGAGCAAAGATGTAGCAATGTGTCATTGGGCTGTTTCATCACCAAGTCACTGAACTCCAGATCCCTCCAGATCTGTACTGAATAGATCACACTTCTCACCGTGTTGCAAAGGGATCATAGATCTGATTGATTATTCTTGTGCTAATCAAGATGTCTGCCTCTTTGCTGTTACACCCTCTGGTGTAGTTTGGAGCAATGATACACATTTCCTTTCCCCTCTGGTGACATGGACAAGCGCATTGGCTCCCTGGCTGGGACCATTAAGCTCCAAGTCCTTTTCAGAGCAGCTTCACAGGTAAGGACAGCACAGCACTGCTTGTTTGTCTGCTTTCATAATTCTTCCCGAGTCTGATTAAAAACAAGACAGTTTACCTCATTAGCTATTTTTTTCCTGCTAACTGCAGAGCCCTAAAAGAAAAAAATATCTCAACTGTGTCCTACAAATAAATGAAAATGCTTTGAAACAAGCCAACCTTTGGGTCTCACATTTGAGGCAGGACAGAGCAAGCCTTCAGAACATTTATTTATTGCACAAAGGCAAGATTTCACTACTCTCCCAGGGTAGAGCAATACATATCCAGGAGCCATCCTTGAAGCCTTAAGGAACGATAAAAGCCAGTTTTAAACATATACTCCATTCCAAGTTGGATCATCAAAACATGTTTGTTTTCCTATATAACTTAAAGCATCAATCACTGTTAAACATCCTGATCCTTGAGGGTTTTGCCTCACACACCAAGCTCACTGGTGATTGGGCTCACGCAGAAACACACCGTGGCATACAGGAGAGGGGAGGAGCTGTACCCCTAAGCTGAGGGAAGAGACGGATGGACACCTTCCCCCGTTTCTCTCGGTTTCAAGGAAAGACAACACACAAAGCTGATAATTACAATAATTTTAGAGAGAGTCTGTCTCTCCCCTCTTTGCCCTTGCTCTCTCAGTTCCACAATTAGTGTGTGTTTGTGACTTATGGTTGATTAATTCCTGCTGTAAGAGCAAGCTGCTGTTCATGCCATGGGAGGTTTCAAGGTGTCTTTTCCCCTGCCAATTCCACAGTATGCGGTGCTCGGGCTCCGCAGATGTTGCTGCCTTTCCCTTAACACAGGCACTAGGTAGGACTCTGACCTCTCTCCAGCTGTCTAATTTTTTAGCGATAACAGTCTTTGAAATTCTGTCTTTTTAAATCCGTTGTGGTTTCTCTCCTAAATCCATTGACGTTTCGTACCTGTCCCACAGCTGCCGGGCCTGACTGGCAAACAGCAGATGGCGTGGTTGCCTCAGCATAAGAATCTAAAACCCACCCCTCACAGGGGAAGTGGCTTCACCTGTAAGTGAATTTACGGGCTATGATTTGCATGTGGTGTCATTTACAAAAGACACAAACTATGCGTAGGTAAACAGGCATTTTTATAAAAGGAGAAGGAAGTATGTACATCATAGGGAACAAATGCAGACTGGAATAGGTATCAATGTATGTATTTAATTTGTAAGTTAAAATAGAAACCTCACTAAAACATTGGCACAAAGGAGTAAAGCTTCAACACAAGGCACAGGGAATTCATCAGACTCCTCTTGGAATAGAGTGGGATAACACTTTAAACATGATGTCATGTTTACAATTACAACCACCCTCCAACCACAGATACTTTTCATAACCTCCTGCCTGGCTTTTTAGCCCAGTTTTAGTTTTCCAAAAACCCTTTCCCCAAATAAACTTCCTCCTAAAATCTCACATATTTGTTCCTCTAATGTAGATAATTAATATAAATACCTTACTAAGGTAATGTATTTAAAACAGTAATACACAGCTCTACATAGCAATTTTTGTCACAATATAAACCAGCACCTCTGATAGTATCAGCACTGTCTTCTTTATCTGATAAATGGGTACTTGGTGATTAAACATACAATTCCCATCTTTTACAAGAAGACAGAAATCTTTGAAGATGCTGTATTTAAGCAACACTTTTACAAACACAGCTTTATTTACTGAGGGTTTGAGGGGGTTGTTAAGTGTATCTCTGGTTTCCAGGACCAGGATAGTTTCACTGAAATCACTGGATCAATTAATGGACTCAGGAAATGTGTAACTGAAACTCAGCTTTTGTTCTGACATAAAAATTCCTAAGCTATTTTTCACTCATACAGATGGAAATAATTTACCTGAATCCCTTTCCTTGTACGTGTTGAGTGTTTAGCCCTTTAGTGTCTTTTTAATCTTATATCACACCAAGAAAAGATTTGCTTAAAAACTTAATAGTGGAAAAATATTTATAAAGAAACACCAAATAATTACAATATTTCAATTCTGTTATGATCAGTATAACTCCTTATGGCACAGCTGTCTCTACTTTTGTAAAATATTGCTAGGAATGGTCAACATGGAATTCAGAATTCCCAGGATTAAAAACCAAACAAATCAGCACTATTGTATTAACAAGAAAAAAGTGAAAAACAAAAGCCAAATGCTCATTTTGGCTGAAGAAGCTCCTACTGAGGTTGAAAAGCTTGTGGGAAAGAACAGCCCTTTGTTCTCTTCATTCTAGCAATTATTTAGTGTGGAATTTTGTGGAAGTCCAGAAAATTCCAAGTACCTAAACTATGTCAAAAGGAGTTGAAATAATGTCTTAGAAACAGCACAATGACAGTAGAAATTACTGGTAACACAAAGGTATACACAGCACATACATGAATCAATGCCAAATAACCATAATAAATAATATATTGGATGGTCAATATACAGGCTGAAAAGTTCCATGTGAAAAACGTGTACAAAATGTATTCAGATTTAAACATCTCAATCAGTGTCTGCAAGAGAAACATAGAAGCAATGCCCTGTCAAGGTCTACTTACAATTCATCACTTTACTTCAGCTACAAAAAATACTCTACAACCTATGCCATCAAAGGGGAAAAATCTCTCTTGTAAAATACAAGGAAATATATGTTAAGGACACAGAGTTGCTTCAGAAATCATTCTCCTGCAGGTCATTACTGTTTGTCTGTTGTTGGCTGATGAGCAGATCTTGGACAGAAAGTGTCCCAGTTCCAAGGAATTTGGTGTCCAAGTGACAGAAATAAGAGAAACGGGAGCAGTGCAATGACACAAGCATTCCAGGTGTGGGCAAGGCCATCAGGGACATGTTTCCTCTTGCTCTGAGGACTCTGAATGCCAGGGGGGATCAATGTGACTTTTTGGAGGAGCTAAGCCACCTCCAAGCCGGAGCATGGATAGAGACCACACAGCCAACCGCTGCACCCACTGGTCGTGGAAGCATGGAGAGCCCATGACATCCGCAGGCTGTCCCTGTAAATCAGAAACTCCCTCCCATTGCTGCCCTGCTAAACATCTGCAGCTCATTTTGCATCACTAAAGCCATGACAGTGGTGTGGGGTCAGGCCGTTCCTCCTTGTACCAGGGCAGGGGGCGGAATAATCTCAGCCCTTTTGGGGTGGGGGTGAACACAACAGTGAACGCTCTGCCTCAGTTTGCCCACCTTTAAATGTAATGGTGAGTGAGAACAAGGAATAGCAGAGCCAAGGGAGTGGGAATGGGACAGGTCGTGAACAAACGTTGAGGGAGCAGGCTCGGAGAAGCAGTCTGCTTATGGTGGCCTGCACAGTCTTGCTGCTAAGTGTCTCCCTCTCCTTTTCACTGACATCACCCAGAAAAGGCTGTGGAAGTTAAGGAGCTGATATTCTTCCTTTGAAAGGCTCAAAAAAAGGGTGAAACTGCTCGGTCTGTGGCACTGCTGGTAGGGTGCAACATCAGGGAAAACCAATTTTTGCGGGAGAGCAAAAGGGACGATTTACTGAAGCAACATTTTGAAACATGACTGTGAAAAAACAATGGAATTATCACAAAATGGAATTTCACACTCCCAGCAAACCCCCACCAGAGACAAGAGACTGACAAACGGCATACCATGGAAAGCAGTAGTGTAAGTTGCATTGCACAAGCTCCACAATCAGTCCTTTCATACCTGCCATTAGAGTCTGACTTACTAAACTTTGAAACAGCAGTTCAACAAACTCATGTTTGCAGGAAAAATGAAAGTTTAGCAGATTTCTCTTGGAAAAAAAATCTGCAATATTCTAACTCAGTTTAAAAAAGAATAAACAAAATTATAAGAAAGCTCCAAACTAAACTGCCCTTGCTGCCTTTCAAACAGTAAAAGCTTTACAGTCAACTCTAAATAAATCACAAACATCTGCCAATCTTAATTTGTGTTTTGTCACGGTTTTCTCATCAGACCAAAATGTTTACCAAAGCAGGCCTACAAGGAGAGAGGAAAGATGGGGGGAAGAGTAGATAATAACAGTGAGTGGAAAATGATAAAAACGTGACCAACAGAGATTTTCTGGAAAGGCAGAAAAGAAAGCAGTTATTTTGTCTTGATCTAGAAGATATAGGAACAAAAAGAGGGGAAGGGAAGAAAAAACCCCAAGTGTCAAAGAAGGGGAGACCTTCATCCAGCAAAGCATTTGCACAAAGGCTCAGAGTGAAGCACAGACTAAAGCTAAGCTTGAACCTGAGTGTGCTGCTGGATTCAGAGGAGGGAAAACAGTAGCAACAGACAATAAAACTTGAGCAGGTACCCTCCTAGAACTTGTCATCTTCAAATAAGCGTCTTCCTAACTTTTCAGCTCTTTCTAGCCACGCCTGTGATTTCAGGCCGTAGAACTTTGCCGAAGAGGACACAGCGACTTTTGCCAGACTTTACTGCTTTCAGACAGACCACCTAAGGTGGGAAGAGACCATTTCCAATCGGCTGGTCCTTAACATAGCCCTTTTGATCTTTGTAAATGTAAATGAAGAGTTAGTGGAGGGAGCGTTTTGTCTGGGAGAAGTCACTGGCACCTGGTCCCTAGGTGTGGCCTTTGGGGATAAGTTTATCCCCACTAAAAACGGGTTTGCCGTTAGAGAGCACCTTTTCCCGACTGAACTTGGGGAGAAAAAACACAACAGGAATGTCCTTAGGACATTTTGGGTGAGGAACTTTTACGCACTTATTCAAAAGCCCATTAAAAGTATACCTAAAGAAAACACAAGAAAACAGAATAGAGCAAACAAATTGCCCTTAAAAATCATTAACAAAAAGTAAAAGTAACATTATCAAACTATATATATAAAATGGTTTTCATTAAAAAAGAAGGAAAAATGCACACCTACCGCCTGCAGTTCTGGTCAGGTTCTCCCTCTGCCCACCCCCATCCCCCCCTCCCCCCCCCCCCCAAAAAAAAAAAAATTAAAAAACTTAATCTTTCCACCAGCCTGGTTCCCCAATTGAAATAATTTCTTCTCCCGCTACCCTATTCCTGAACATATCTGTTAGAAACCTTAAGAAAAAAAATCTTCAAGTCTTCAAATGAACCAGAAAGCAGGACTTCCCCCCAGCCTTTGCAAACCTGGACTTATTTTAACAGTAGATTTTCTATGCATTGGAGAGAGGAGATGGGTGTCAGGTACAGGTGTCCTTATCAGAAGATCAGAATGATTCAACCTGTGCTGACAAGGAGTGTTTGAATCTGGGATTGCTCTGGGTTAATAGCATCCCTTTGAGCTTGAAATCAGCATTTTTCCCCAACTGTAATGTGAATTGCTGAGCACTTGGATCTGTCTAATGATTGAGATAATATCACTCATTAGCTCTAATAACAATGCCCTGGCTCACCGAAGTATTTCAATGTGCAAATGGCATGATTTAGGCCGGCGTGAATCACTCCCTAAAAGTAAATATGTGGTTTAGTACTTGGGCAAACGGGATTCCCAATGCACTCAGGGAATTAGAGATGTTTTGTCATGCTCAAAAGATAGGTACTTATTTTAAATTTGGGGATTTTTAAATAAATCGCAAGAGCTGTGGTGGAAAGGCTTGAGCTTACATGTTTACCTTCAGCAGTGGGAGCTGAGTAAAGGATGCCAGGTTTGCATGGCAGCTGGTAGGAAATATCCAGGCTTCACTCTTCTGCCCTTCAGGCAGCTGGGAAATGTCGTTCGAAGCCCTCACCACTTTTCCATATCTTTATTTCCCTTTAGTGAACACACTAAAACATATAACAGTGGAATTGAACCTTTGTGATCCTTCTTTTCCATCTGGATGTACATCTGTGGATATGTTCTCACGTAAGGGCCTTAACGGGCCAGCAGAAAACATTCCTGGAGGGCTCCAGACAAAGTACATCCAGAGGGTGCAGTGGAGACCAAAGCACAAGTACAGGAAGCAAAGGAATTCGTCAGTGAAAACAGACCTTTTCCACATTCCACATCTTCCTCTTCTGACAACATATGTCATGCCTTCAGAATCCAGTATGTTTAAAAAAAACCAAGCATACCAATGTCATTTCCTTATAATTAAATGGGAGAAGAAAGTTTGTGATGAAAAGGTTAAAGATGGAATCATCAATGATACAGGTGGAAGTTTGTCACCTAGTAAGCAAAAAGTGTTATCACAACCTCTCTGAGCAGTACTCTGAACTGAACACGAGGGTTTCTCTGCTTTTTCTAAAGAGAATTGTTCAAGAAGGGTTTCTTTCTTGGATCAAAGGATCCCCTCCCAGAAATACTGTCTATGTCTTGCACTCATTTATGTAGCTGCTGCTGGAAAATGAGCCTAATTCTTCATCTGAAAAGTCTGACCACCATAGTAGAATGAAGTGAAAATGACTAAGAAAAAGAATATAATGGTGCCATTCTCAACCCCTGCCACTGGCCTCTGGGAGAAAACAGAAAGCAAAGTAGAAAGCGCTGGCACGCTGAGCACTCACAGCCCCAGCATCTGGGCACACATTTCTGGTGCACTGCTGAGGAACTCTTCCCAAGCTCCAGGGAGGGAACTTGCAAAACATCTCCAGCAAATCTTCAGGAAGGTCTTCTCCTTTCACTCCACTGCCATTTCTCAAGTTTCTCCTCAGACTCACTTTCTGGCTATCAGCCAAGGAGTTTGACCCTTGAAGTGGCAGACAAAAGGTTTCACGTGTAAACAGGCGGAATTGACAGGAATCCACAGCAACAGCAGCCTGGTTACAGGTTTTAGTAGGGACAGAGCCTGAAACTAAATTGCCAGAATTGGGGTGGTACAAACCCAGCCGGCGTGCTTGGGTTTCTTTTGACATGCAAGGAGCTTAAGTTTGGGAAGAGCAGCAGGTCAGTGTGGTATCACTGATTTGAGCCCTCTTGTCTACCCCCAGCAGCTGATGAGATTGTATCAGTATTGGGGCTGTAGAACAGCAATCGAAAATTATTATCTGGTACTTCAGTTAAAAACCCAGGCTATAATC
The DNA here is from genome assembly GCF_009819655.1 of Sylvia atricapilla. Taxonomy (NCBI): domain Eukaryota; kingdom Metazoa; phylum Chordata; class Aves; order Passeriformes; family Sylviidae; genus Sylvia; species Sylvia atricapilla. Next base: position 33,912,319 of record NC_089147.1, on the reverse strand, counting down.
TGCCACAGCCACAGAGAACATCTGTCACTTTTCCAACCTTTAAATTGGTGGGTACCCTACACATTTTCCCAGTAGTAGGTAAGTCTTTGCTGACCGAAGTAAAGTACTTTCAAGAGTTCTAGCAATTCCACTTCAAGGTCCTTTACACCTCAGGCAAGAGCTTTCTCACAAAATATAGCAGTTGAAAAACAGCCCAAGAAATAAAACAGGTACAGCACCACCTCAAGAGTCCTTAACCTTTCAGGAGCTGTGTCAGGACAAGGTAACAGGTATGCATTCACTTTGCTCTTGCATCAGATTAAAACAACCAACAACAATCCCACACAGTGCAATCACAAAAACCAACTACACAAAAGCCATGCTACATAGATCAAAGGTTACAGGAAGGATTGGCAGGTTCTCATAGGGATCTCTATGTTTTTAAGGATTAAGATTACTCATGATTTTTAGAAGGGACTGAAGCATTCAGACATCCTACCTTGCGGCTGAATGCTTCAAGATCAGAGCAGGAATTCACTGCTGCTACTACAACCTTCCAAACCCAACGCAGGAGGAGTGCATCTGGCTGGATCTTTAGTAACTGTTTTAACAGGTGTGCAGTTAAAACACAATTGGAACATTAGCTGTTCCAATTAGCTCGGCTTCACAGCTGCAAAGCCTTTTAACAGGGAGCTGGGGTTTATATTAACGACATCTATTACTGAGAGAACCAGTGAGAATCTCTCAGTGCTCTGTGGTTAATTTTCCTTCTGTGCTATTTCAGCTCCAGTACACCAAACATCTCATGGTAACATCGTGCGTGGAAATGTTTCATCCCAAGGACAATGTTGGCATGAGAACAAATGGTTGTAAGTACTAGGAATTAGTTTAGGTTGAAAGTTGCAAGGAGTTTCCTAACTGTGAGAGTACTGGAGTCAGAACAGCCTGCAGGGTGGGGAGGGAAAGGACACAGGACAGTGGAAACCTCACTGGTTTTTAGATGAAATTCAATAAATTTCTTAGAGGGCGAGGTGACGGATGGATTGCAGCAGTCAGAGGCTGTGCTGGGTTCCTTGAACAGTCACCAACAGGCCTTTCCCTGTGTACAAAGGAACTACATCCCTTACTCTATCACTTCTTTATGATGGTGCTATAAGGCTGCATGAAATCCTCTGGAAAAATAATTGATTCACAGATTGTAAACAGATCAATAGTTGAGTATAGGGAGGATCATGGTGGTGACCCCTTCCACTGGCCCAGCTGTAGCCAGGAGGAGCCGAATTCCTGTTGCAGTGGCAGCATCATGCAAAGAGCAGGACTTCAGTGAATCAGTCTCACTAATAAACACCACTCATGTTCCTCCTTTGGGATCATTAAATACTGGTAGCTTCCCCCTGAGACTTCTGCACTGCCCACTGCCTTTGCCTCCTATGTGAAGGGTCAAGGCAAGTGGACGTGTTTTAGGGAGTAGATTTAGGCTTCCACTTTTCCCATCATTTTCTAAGGAAAGCACACTGTTATGTTCACTTTAGCCTGGTAGTGTTTTCCTCTCTGAGTAGTTTAGACTTGAGACATCAACAAAGGTAGGTCAGGAAAAATAATTAAGATGTTCATATGCAAATGATAATTACACACTGCAAATTGGTATGCGACCTTTGTTAAACATTTTAAAAAGTCATGTGGATTGATTTCACAGACACATTCATTAGGATATCAAGGCATGCTGTGTTATGCTTAATTTTAAATAAGGCTTTAATTCAGCTGCTTGAAGGCCTACAATTTAGAAAGGGATCAGAATTTCTTGCCAACCAGGGCTTGTTTTCATGAGGGTTATTCCTGCTTATGGGAGGATAATTATACATCATGGTGTCTCTACATTCTCAGTGCACAAGGACTACTATGAGGTTTTTCAGGAACACTTTAATTCATCACAACAGAAGTGTTAATATTTCACTTTAATACAAAATACATAATATTTTGAAATATTCTTGAATGAAAAATGAAAACGACCTTTAAATCTATACAGGGCAGTTCCTCTGGGCACTTTTAATGCAATAATTTATTAAGTTCCTATATTTATCATGTGTACACAAATACCATGTAAATATTACAGCTGTACTCCATGACAAAACAAGCGTAATGCAACTTAGAATCATACAGAGAACTGACAAATGGGGAAAAGGGGAGATTTAGTATTTTCTGTACAAAAAAAGCCACTTTTTAATAATTTGTAAAAATGCATAACTTTTAGCATTTCAGAGAACACTGTATAAAAATAAATATTCTATTTACAGTAACACACACAGGTCAGTCCAGGGTTAGAATCATCACTGCAAAAGAAACATAAATAAGTGTTAGTGACAGCTCACAGGGGAAAGCCCATGCCATGGGGGGAAGGATGCTGTTAGGGAAGCTGGCTCTGGGTTCTCCAGGAGGAAAAGCAATGGTGATGGATCTCAGTAGGGACCTTTTCCACCTTTCCAGGTGGCAAAGTGAGGGCAGGAGATTCATCCCATGCTGACTCTGCCTCTACCCTCTTCCTCCCACTGTGGCTTGAGCACTTGGCTTTAACACCACAGCAGGCACTGAAGGTGGGCCAGTTCCTGGGGAGTGCAGGGGCTGCCTGAGGGAATCCAGGTGGAAATCTCTCCTTGTGCAAGGATTAGAATGCTTTGGGGCCAGGCAGCTCAAAGGCCATAGATACAGTTTTCTCCTTTGTAGCCCATAGAGCTAAAATGTGATATACAAACAAGGAGTTTTGGTTGCCACTTTCTGGGATACAGTCCTGGAAATCCCATCCATGCATCCACACCACTTCTGCCCTCAGCCAGATTCATGGAAAAACATCAGCAAGAGCTGTGGCACTGCCGACTCAGCACAGCAACATTTCCAAGATTACTTTACCTTATTCCAGCAGCCTTGAACTGGAAGGCCATCTTCCCCCTGTGAAAAAGACGGATAAAATAGCAGTTTAGGACACAGAAAGTAGTACAGAGATGGAGAAAGGAAGGCGTGGGTTTACTGTTACTGCAACAAACAGTTTGAACCAGGGCTGGAGGAATAGTCTGAGAGATATTCCTCACCCTTGGGATGACCGAGACTTCCGGCTGGCAGAACCAGTGCAGCCTGAAGCAGGGGCTGGGGTGAAGAGGGGAGATGCCTGCAGGCTGTGTAAGGGGCTGATGTACTGGAGAACCACTTTCCCGTAAGAAAGGAGTCTATCCAGGATTCCTCGAAGGAAGAAGGAACACAGGAGGTCCAACTCAGCCAGATAAACACTGCCACGGGCTGGCAGTGGAAGGTGAGAGGTGACTGCTCTGTGTCCTCAGGCTTGGCTCTCGCACACTGGCCTTAAAAGCCAATCCAGAGTCAGCACTAACCTCAGACCGTGAGGAGGGTCTGGAAAACATCTCCATTTCCTTTCTGCCCTGTCTGTTAAAAGGTTTGCTTTGTCATGTGAGACACTATCCAGTTATCCTCTCTTGCCTCTGGGAGATGCTGCTCCAGGGAAATTAGGAAGACAAGCAGCTGAGCAGCCCCTCTGCTGCTTCAGGATGTCTCAGCTGACTCCCTGAAAAGGGACTTTGACGTTATTGAAGCCAGTGGGATTTCTGTGAAAAGCCCCTGGCACTTCTGCAACCGGAATATCTTGGGCTCCAAGGCTGGGAAATGCTTTTGTAAATGACTGCCATTCATTTCAACCTTGTACAGCCCTCTTTGATGGGCTAGATATGACACCAGTGCTAAGGTGCCCTGGAGCAGCAGATAAAGTCAGGTGTAAGGAAATACAGCTCTGACACAAGAAGTCAAATTCTTGTGCTGTGTATTCATGGCAGATTCATGGTCTAGCACTGTTCCCCAGGAAACCACAAAAAATACAATCAGAAAAGCAAAGGCACAGCAATATATTGAGAAATAACTATTTACTGGAAGATGCACTTCCAGGGGGCTGATGAACTGAACTTTGCCATGATGTTATAACAACATTGGTTTTCAAATGCATTTTTTGGACTTCAGTCTCCTTGTGCTGTTTCCTCCCCTTCCCGCAAGTACATGGAAATACGGAATTACAAATTATTTACTGATTAAATTGTAGTATTCCCATTGGTACACTGGTGGTGATACAACTGACTGGCATAGTGCATGGCAGGAGGAGATGGGAAGTTAGGTGTATGGAGAAATGGGAGGCCAGGGAGTCACAGCGTAGGGATCAAAGGAAGACCAGGGTCACAAGGAAGTGTTTATTGTGGGCAAATGTGCTGAGAACGGAAACATGACATGCTTATTAGTGCCAAGGATCTCCTTCCACATATCTCAGATGTGCAAAGAATTAGTTCACAGCCTCCATAAGGTACTCACATGGATGTGTCAGCTGGATGCTAAGCTTTTAACCTAGTTGGATCAAAAAACATGCTTATTCATGTTCCCAAGCTAGCTTGCATGCCAGAACACCATGTATAAAAAAATAACAATCCATATTTCATCAGATTTTCTGGCAAGTTTCCCCTAATGAAAATAGGTTTGAAAAGAAGTGAGTTCTAATATGGCCATGTGGGGTGAATTCTCACAGGGAGCAGTGACAAAACCAGAAACGTCATCTGCCAGGGCAGTGGTGGAACCCTTGCACCTGTGAAATTAGGTGCCTTACTCAGCCAGACATTACTCCATAGAAACCTGGCTATGATAACTAAGAGACAAAACATGTCTCTGTGGTCTTCCTCCTTTGTGCACTGTTCTGGGTTTCACCTGTGGGACTGGAAGAAATTTCTACTACTCAGAATTTACAGAGCAGCAACTGAAACTTTACCAGAAATCACTACCCCAAAGAGACAATGGCAGCAGCCGAGGAAGAAAAATTATGTTAGCTTTTCACAAAGCTCAAATAACAAAAACTTTTAATGGCAAGTTCATGGCTGCCTTTTTTTTTTTTTTTTTTTTTTTTTTTTTTTTTTTTTCCCCTCCCTCAAGAAACTAGGAAAACCTTTCAAACTAAATGGGGCTTTTTGCTTTGGGATGCATTTTCCCAGCTAATTGAACCAACAATATCCCATCCCTTGTAGATGGCATCAAACATCCTTAAGTGAGTGTAAAGCTTGGAAGGACCATCCTAAAGCAAACCTTGTCATGCCAAACAGGGCTGGATGGGCAGGGGAGTACAAGTTTATTTTTATTAAGGATGCTAAGACTGTCCCAGGGAGCAAAAATGTCACCTGAATGCTGCATCTCCAGGAAAATCAGAGAAAATTAATAAATTGGTGGCCTTCCCTGGGACACTAAGAAATCAGCTGGGGTTAAGTGTTTCTGAATACTTTTCTGGGGAGAGTAATAAATAGGAATTATTCAGCAGGGAGGTTAAGTGTTACCCATTAATATGTTTCACATGGGCTTACTAATGGGATAACTATTATTTTCAGTCATCTTCATGTATGGGGTGACTGAGGTCATGTGAAACCATGTCAGGCTGTGCTCAACACACACAAGCACTTAGAAAATAGAGTTAATGAAGGACACAAGCACTGCAGCTCCTTGTGAGGAAGCCAAGCCAGTGCAGAGCTGGGTCTGCATACGCTAGTTTACTGGAAATTGTCATAGTGAAGGCAAAGGAAGAAGTGAAGCAATTGTAAATAAAACCACATTCCAACTCTACTTTTTCTCATGCCACAAAGTACTACTGGCAGCAGCTGGGAATCAGAATGAAGGGAAGGGCCTGGGTCTGACAGCAGCAATGAGAGGAAGGGAGTATGGAGACAGGTAAGGAAGGAACTGACAGGTGTTTCTAGGGCATGCAGCTATTTGGGGGCATCAGAAAATAGCACCAGGAGCCAAAAAGCAAACAAGCATGCAGGAAAGGGAAGGTACACCATACCAATGGGCATGGGGCATCCAGGCCGTCCAGCCCAGGTAACCCCGGCTCACCCTTCTCGCCTTTAAAACCTCGGAGACCCTGTTTATGAAATCAACCACTATCGTTATTTCAGTCAGTGCCAGCCAGCTCCATTACCCAGGAGGAGAGGCCGAGTCCCTGCTGGGACTGGCACAGGGCACTCAGCTGCACTCCCAGCACAGAACCCTGTCTGCACAGGGAGCTGTGTCCGCAGCAGGAGCAGTTTCCTTTCTGGTTTTCTGTCATCTGCGAGCCAGGAGGTGCTTCTCTGTGTTAAAGCTGAGAGGATGGGAATGGTGTTTCCTCCATTCCACAATCATCCATTCCTTCAATCCTCACTAAGAAACCCAGCAGCTGGATTTCTAAAAGCACGATCCCCAAGTACTCTTGGAATTTGTGGCACTGCTAGCAGATTTTTGGCAGCATATGAATTTAGTTTAAAATGTACACATATTTATGTATTTATTCATTTGCCTAGACTTATAGCAAATCTGTTTTGACAGAAACACCTCTCATTTAGGATAACTGAGACTTGTTCTCCCTCTGGGTAGTGCAGCTCAAGTGCCCTGTGTGTTCTCAGGCCATCACATCAGCTGGCTGTTATTCCAAGGCAAGGAAACCAGCATTCCAGTTTTGCTGTCACATAGATTTGATCCTATTGAGCATCTCCAGAGAAGAAGCATAACCAGCAGCAAAGGAGACAGGGCTCTATCCACAGTGGAGAAAGCCCTGAGCTCCCAGCACATGGGACACCCCATGTACCCAAGCTTTGTGAGGTCTGGAAGAGGAAGGAACATAACCATGGTCACTCAGCAGCCTGATCTCTCAGAGGATCAAGCTGGTTCCACAGCTTTGGCACAGGCTGTGGTGGGAACCCAGCCGGGCCTTCTCCAAATGTTGTACTTTTGCGAGACCATTATTTATGTTATAATTTCCTTCTGTCTTCCCCATCAATACATCTTAAAACAATACATTTGATGAAACAGGACATACCAACGGACAGGGTGCATCTAATCCAGGTGCTCCTTGGTCTCCCTTATCCCCTTTAGACCCTCTAGAGCCTTTCTTGCCCCTCTCCCCCTGTAAATAATAGTTTAGTCCAAGAAAAAAAGAATACACAAAAGCTTTAGGATCATCCATTTCAAACAAATGTCAGCGATAGTTTAAAAAAGGATAAACATTTAGGAAACATTTAAAAATAAATTTCCCTCTGAGATGTTAAGAGAAGATCAACATATGGAGCTGCTGAGCTGTAACTGAGCTGCGTAAACACTGTGGCTGCAGTCCCACACTGACAGACTGAGAGGGCTTGGCATCAAAGGGATCATCACACCACTTCTCAGGGCTTCCCATCCATCAGAGAGGGGCACCTTGGAGAACTGGCTGACTCTAGACACACAGGATGGGAAGCCACTCCTCTGGCCAGCAGTGTGTCACCTTATCTCAATCTCCAGCTGGCTGAAAAGGTCCCTCTGCCACCAGAGCTCTGGGATAGCACCAAGATGCATTTTTTACCCCTCGGAATTCCCATTCTTAAAGAAAGTCTCACTCAGGGAACTGTCAGCCAGGGAATGAAGGAAGCACTCAGCTCTGAGTCTGCACAGTCTGGCTGTCCTTTGGGATGCTCTGAGTAGTGCTCTCCCAAAAAACCTGTTAGGTCAGAGAGTCGTCCTAGGAAGCACAGCCACAGGGCAGCAACTGGTCCCTGATCCTTAACTGGCAGCACAAGGCAGGGCATAGCGTGGTATTTGCCAGTTATATCCACACCAAATCCTTCTGTATAACAGGAAATTCTCAAAGCTGCTGAGCATGAAACGGGGAAGGGGCTTGCGCACAAGGAACTGAACTTAGGGTCCTCGTGGGGAATGTTAAAGGAATTAAGGGATAAAATCAGACAGCACAGGCTGCTGCTTCTTCTTTTTTAAAAAAAAGTGTTAAACCCAAAGCTGGCAAGAGAAATGGATGGGAAAGGAGAGGCAATGAGGAAAAGTCACCCAGAACCAAGCATTGGAATGGAGAGGATAACCCAGGAAAAATGCAGCATGGATTGCTCTGCAGGAAGGAACCAGGAAGAAAGGTGGAAGAGGAGGAAGGGATAAAGGGGACAAAGGTGGACCTGTAGGAGCGAGGAAGATGCACAAACACACACAAGCCCACCCCCCAGACCCTCCCGCATTAAAATAACAGCAGGACAAGTTCAGGGTTCACACTTTTTCAGCTGGGTTACACAAAATGCTGCCTGTTCCCACTGCCATTAGTGCCACAACCTCAGGCACAGCTATGCTGATCTCCTGCTCCAAGCAGAGAGCAGCTGAGCATTTCTGGGATTTAAAAATCATAGATGAAAAGAGAGGATTTTGGCAAACTGAGACTTCACAGTAAGGGGAAATTCCTGTACAAAGACTCAGTGGCAAAAGGGGTATTTTCTAGGGTCCCCTAAGATACTGCACTTGCCGATTTATACTCCTGAGTTTCTCACTTTTCATTGCAAACCATGGCTGCAGTGAGGCATGCACACTTCCAAGGGGCCAGCAAAACTCCCCACTCATGCTTTCCAGCTCATCCTCTACACGGAGCTGCAATTTCTCCCAGTTTTCACTTGCTTTTTTGCCAGAGCTCAGAGAAATCCCATTTAAAGCTAATGAATGATCCTTCTTTTAACTAAGACAGTTCAAAAACCAACTGAAAAAGTGTAGGAATTAAAAATGACATTTTTTTAGAAGCCACACAAGCAAAACAAAAGTGAAGAGAACGTTAAGAAGCAAAGCCAGAAGTGCAATGATTAAAAAAGGGGAGAACTTTGATGCTTCCATGAAATTTGAACCTTTCTCCCCTAGTTTAAGATGCCAATTGGCTAGTGCTGTCCAAAACTGCCCCTTCTGTGCAGAGTTAAGTTCAGAAATCCATTACAGATAGAAGACAGAGAACACTCACTATACAACAAAAGCAAATCCATATAATGAAATCATCACATGGGCACATGCACTATAAAAATTACACCTCCAGATAAATTTAGATGATGCCAGTGTCTTATGAATAAAAGGTGGGACTACATACACTTGTACTGTATTGAACTGCTTGACAATTACACAATTGTAAAATTACAGACTCGAATCCAAAAGTAATTTATATTTCTAAATATAAATTATATCCAATCATAGCTCCTAAATGGTTTTATCAAAAAGATTCAGATCCAAAGCCTTAACAGGCAAGAAAACCCAATGAAAAAACAGGAGTTTCTCAACATGCACTTCTTAGCAATGTTTATCTTTCGATAACACAGGTGGTACGATGGGAAAGCTGCCATTCCTGTTACTGAGTTGGACCCAGCTCTTCACCATCACATCCATTCAGGACAATGCCTGAGGAGACTTCAGGCCAGATTCTTCAAGACAGGCAAATTTAATTTATCTTTTCAAAATTTCCATCTTTCAAATTCTCTGCAGGATTGTTTGCTAGAAGACAACATTATTTTCATGCTTCAGGGACAATTTAGAAGTACTGAAATAAGATTTGCTGGCTGCACCTCAGCCAATCCTCCCATGATTCCCTACACACATCAGTAACTAGATAAGCAGGATTTCCAACGTGTTGGCCTAACTCGAGTCCTGTGCTTCAGTTAGAACAGAGGTGTGACCACAATGAACACATCAGAAAATCCCTCCAACAGCCTTCAGAGAGTTGCAGCCCAATGTTCCACGTGATGGAATGAGCTACAGGTATCACCTTCTAAAACACATGTGTATAAAGTTACTTGGATGAAGGTCTGGCACACAAACACATGCTGGCTGCAACGGGTGCTCAGGAGTTTTCTGGGCTGTCACTGTACAGATGATAGCAATTAAACACAAGGAGTTTTTCTGGTAACTTACCCGGACTCCTTTGTCACCAGGTAGACCTTGTAAACCCTGAAATGCATAAACACAGAAGAAATATTTGAAAACAAGCAGATGTCACTATATTCCCACTAAAGAGAAGAATGTGTGCTCAGGATTTGGTTTTGGGTTGTTTTTTTTTCCTCTATTTGTACCAATGGCTATGTCAAAAATAAACAAAACTTTTCCAGCAGGCAACCTCCTCTTCACCTCCATCAGACCATGCAGGCTAGTAGTAGTAACACCAGTAGTAGCATAGGGAATAGCAGTATATATAGGGTATAGTATATATAAAATATAATTATATATATAAATATATAATATATATAGGGTATAGTATAGTAGTAGTAACACCACTACTACCTACCCTATAGTCTCTTCAGATAAGAAATAAATTAGTTATGACAATGCAAACTTTCTTTTTTGTATTAAACAACACAGCTGCTCCATGACTGTGTTAGACCACAGCACCAACACTGGCCCCATTTTGCAAAAAGCAATCCCAGACAGTGGAATTAACCTCACTGAAGGCAGCTTTTGTCCCTGCTATGAAAAGACAGGGCTCTCTCAGACAGGCATGAGGCAAGCACCCAGGCTGAGAAAGGTAAAGAGAAGCTCAAAAGCTGCGATTTGGACTAAGAAACACACCCTGGGAGTCCCACACAGCTTCCTTGGGTATTGTCAAGGAATAGGTGGACCTATTCAAGGACCAAGGTGAATTAACAGTTGCCTTTCAGCCTTGTCCACATCACTCAGGCTGCTCTGAAGCTACTCAGCTTTTTCTGTCACTCCCGTAGTGAACAAAATCTTGTAACTTGAGTTATGCCTAGCCCAGCTGTGACTGTGAACACTGTATTACAGCAGAATCTTCAGCTGTCAGCCACAGCGAGGAAAAAGGCTCTGGAGATAAATCCCTAGGATTCTCGTACTTACAGGAAGCCCTGCTGGCCCCATTGGTCCTGCAACTCCAGGATCTCCTTTACTGCCCTGAAATGGACACAAAAGAGTAGAAACTGTTCACATTCCTAGTCAGTACATACAGGCAGCAGAGCACCATAGAAGAAAAGCAAAGAATGCATTTCAAAGCACCTGAAAACCTTCAAGGATGAGATACTCAAGCACCAAAGAGGCCCAGCTGAGGGTCTTGTATGCACAAGGAGAGGGCAATTCCAGCTCTGGAAAAGCCTAGAGCTCCTCTACCCCTCAGAGCTGTTGTACCTTCAGAGAAGTTAAGCATCCATCAGTTCTGAGGCAAACTCACCCTTTCTCCTTTTGGTCCTGCTGGTCCCGAAACCCCAATTGGTCCTGGAATACCCTGCAGTTGTAGGAAGGAAAACATACCAGGATGCTTTTATTCCAGAGCCTCATTAAAGCCACACTGCTGCTCCCTTAGGAAAAGCTCAGTTTGGAAGGACAGGCTGGTGGTAGAAGGCACCTAGCACCACTGCAGCTTTCAGTGTTGGTGGAGATTGATTTGAAGTAGTTGGTAAGGCAATTTGAAGAACATGGAAACTGCTGTGTTAGATCACAGCAGCCCACTGTACAGAGCCTCATTTTTTAATTCTGAAGCTCTCTCTTGACAATTATTTCAGCAGGCATTTCTACCAGCTCCACAAACAGGAATTCCTTCTTGCTAGTTTATACCAGACAAGGCTGAAAGCTGTAGCAGAATAAAAGCCATTTACACATATGATAAGCAATTCACTTTTCTTTTTTGCTTATTTCCTTATTTTCTTTACCCCCTCCCAGGGTCAGCATAGTTGAGCGAGATGGGAAGCAGTGGGTCAGTGGTTCATGCAAGCTGACAGACCCCAAGCTGCAGCACTGCATGGTAGGTGTGCGCAGGCACAGATGTGAGCTAGGAGGAGTATCCTCCAGTTCTCTGCTCCCTCTTTGTTGTTTCTGTCCCTCCACCAGGCTCCCAGTCACGCTGACAGGAAAACCCAGTGCTTTTCTCTCACCAGCACACCAAACTTCCTTGATGGTTCTGAGACTCACCTGGCCTCTGGGAAATTAATCAAAGTGATCTTTAATGTTGGTAACACGGTGGTTCAGTAATAGTCCCTCTAAGAACAGGATTCCAGCACCTCCAACTCAGACTCTGCACCACAAAGGTATGAGTCGACAATTCTCTCATGGAGCCTCAATAAAAGGACACTTTTGAGGCACATTACCAGACTCCTAGGAAGAACCCAGGAGTAAGCTTCCCAAATGGAGGAGTCTTTTTCTAAGAGCCTTAAAGCAGAGTCTTGCACTTTTTAATGTCAGTCTGCAATCCTTAGTCACTAAAGTAACCCCCCCTGATGCAAGCAGGACAGCTCATGCAGATCAGGAGAGCTTTTCAGAGAAGTCAAGATCTGCAGAATACAAGTGGAGGAGTAGCTCATGCAGTACACAACTCGAGCATGGCAAAGGAAGAGAGAAAAATCAGGCTCTCCTTAAGATTTGTGCAATTGTGGAAATCTTAATTGCCTTCACTTTTGCATCATTTAATGCCATGGAATATGTTGAAATCTTCTATAAAATTGCATCTACAGTTTCCCCAAGCAAGTGACTGTATAAGCTGCCACACAGATTCTCTTCAGAAGTCAGAGCAGCTGAAATTATTCTCAGCTACACTGAGAAGGAGAAATTGCTTTTGTTTTTAAATAGCCAAATGGATTGTATATGGGTGATCTGTGATTTCCCAAGAGGTATTAAAAATATTTGGCTGTTATTTAACAGCTGTGCTCCAAGAATAGCAGATTGGTTTGCAGAACCAGGTTGGTATTACTTGGAACCATAGAATGGTTTGGGGTCAGCAGGGCCCTTAAAGATCACCTCCTTCCAATCCCCTGCAATGGGCAGAGACACCTTCCATTATCCCAGGTTGCTCCAAGCCTCATCCAGCCTGGCCTTGAACACTGCCACACTGTGAGGGGCAGCCAACAGCTTCTCTGGGCAACCTGTGCCAGTGTCTCATAGTAAATCACTTTTTCCTAATGTCAAATCTAAAACACTCAATCTTTCACTTTGAAGCCATTCCTCCTTGTCCTGTGACTACTGTTCCTGATGATGAGTCTCCCATTTCATGGAGAACAACAGGTTGGAGACCCATCAGGGTAAAGAGGAGAGGAGAACAGAGCATCATGGAACCATGCAGAGGTTTCATTCTTCTTGTTACTGAGACAGAGTGGAACAAGGAGGCTGTGATCCCAGGATCCAGATTTGTAGCACCAAAGAAGACAAGTGTGTGACATCACTCCTCGCTATAAGTTTAACCCCCTCCCAAGCCTACTTTGGCAAAAATAAGATTATTCCTGGTGTAAACAAGACTCATGTTGAAGACACAAAATGAGTCACGATACTGGGGAGGACGAACATGGGGTAACAGAGAAATAGAACTCACCGGTGGTCCAGGCCTGCCGTCTAAACCTGAAGCACCCTGAACAGGCAGGGAGGGTTCACAAAAACAAGGCAGAGGGGAGGAGGGTGAGGGGAAAGGAGGGGAGAGGTGAGTAAAGCAATGACTTGACACAAACATATGCTTGCAATTAACAAAAATTAAGATCTCGAGGACAGGTGATGGCACTTACAAGCAAAACAACAAAAAAATAGAAACATTGAATACATATAATGTTGACCTGCAACTTTCAGACCCTCTTAAGAGTGTGAATTTCCCTCTCTCAATGCCTCCAGGGAAACTCCTGAGGAAGCAGCTGTTCTGTGACAGGTGGCGAAAAGGACAATGTGATAGTGGAGCTGGAATCTGCACTGCCTTTGTGGCAGGCTGGGCAACACAGGTGAGACACAAGGCTCAGGTCACCAAGGCATTTATAGGCAGTGCAGAACCATCAGCTGTTCAAGTTGCTATCAAGAAACCCAGGGCTTGTGGTACCCACTAGGTCAGCTGCAAGCTTGCTCCACTCTACATGCAGTTGTTGGGGGGCTTATGAAACAGGTGGATCATCTCCCTGTGTCACCAGTGCAGATTTACACCAGACTGAGATCGAGTGGCGCTTTGCTGTCTGCTCAGCTCTTGCCCTGAATTTCCTCATCCATAAGACCTAACAGTGGTTCTGCACAAGGCCCATCAAGCCCAGTGGCTTGCCTAAGAGACAGTGGTTGGAAAGGAAAGCTGTGGTAGGATGTAAGTACCAAATACTGAGCTTTCCTCCCTTGGGCATTACTAACTCCTCACCCTGTCATGAAGAAGCCCAAGGCTACTGCAGACAATCAGGACTGGAATTCCAGCATGATGTCAAGCCCCAAGCCAGAGTAAAAGGCAGCAGATCCAGCTGCAGGATTTTACAGTCTGAAGTATTTCAGAACCTGCTTGGCACTGCATTTAGTTTGACAGGCTGAAGATACACAGGATCAGTCATGGAAAAGCTTATGAAGAGAGTTCAGTGGCTCTGAAGAAGGAGATGAGTTCCACAGTATCTGATCTTACGAGCTGTGCTTCCTGGTTGGCGAGCTGATATTGCTGACCCAAACAACATTCCTAAAAGGACATTTCTGGGCCAGACTTCCAACCTCCACAGCTCAGGAAGAGTGATGGGACCTTTGAACCCATGGGGCTCACTGCTGTAGGAGAAGCAGCTGGCACATTCCCTGCCACAAAGTTGAGTTTTTGGGATTATTGCTAAGGCATCTTCTGCTTGGACTGTCACAAGGACCTCCTTCCCTTATCCAGATATCCCACAGGCTTGAGGGAATAACCATTTATACAGAAAACTTCCATTTGCATTTCTCAGGGGACTGAGTTCTGACTTCTCGCTGCTTCGCTGAGGCACAATCCTTGCCTTTGAGCCTTTCAAAAGCACTCCTTTCTCCGCACTGGCTCTGCCCAGAGCCCCAGGGAATGCACTCATGCTGGGCTCATTTGAGAGCCTGAAGTTAGAGGGGATTCATTCAAGCTCTAGAAAGGAACTACTGTTAAGCACAACTAAAGGAAGAAAACACTTTACAAACAAAGACACGCACATTTCAGCCAAAGTCAGGGGCAAGGGATCTGGGTGGTTGAACACAGGACAACAAAGACACACAGTACATGAGATGCACTCTGCAGTGTTCATTCCAGGCAGAACGTTTGGGAAAGGGGGAAGGTCTACTGTGCCACCAGTGCCTTTTATGATGAGAGAACTTGGGGGCTGGTGGAACAACTGGGTGGGACTAAGTTACCACCAACTAATTATCTAAGAGACAGTGGTTGGAAAGGAAAGCTGTGGTAGGATGCAAGTACCAAATACTGAGCTTTCCTCCCTTGGGCATTACAAACTTTGTGTCTAAAGCTTCTACAGCTCCTCTATAAGACATTGTGCCCCAATTCCTCTTGCTCAGCCAAGCAGTGCTCTAACACCAGGCTAATGGGACCGAGTTCACACACAGCAGGGACATGCTGGGTCAGGGCACTGATGCCATGGCAGAAAGGACAGGAATGTTTCAGCTATCAAAGAAGCTGATTGCATTAAGAACCACCACGCTTTGTACAAAGCTTAGCCCAGGAGACAAATGGCTGGGGAGGGCGTTTCCCTTTCCTCATCTCTGACTTATGTTTCTGGTCTTGCCCTGAAGTGCAGACGACCCCCAGGAAAGCTACTGCTTGTTTTTCCCAGACCTGCCAGAAGCAGGAGGAAATAAAGTGATCGCTGATCTATTCAACAGATCTAGAAATTGAAGGCTCAGTACAGAAACTGAGGCTTTAGGTTTAAAAAGCAAAGGCCCCGTTATTTATAGACCATCTCTTTCTGACTTTACATACCAAATCCCCACGTGCGTCTCCTATTGAGGGATCTTTTTACAGCTGATATTAAGTTTGGCTCACAAAGAGCTGCTTACTTCCTGGATACTTACGGGTAATCCCAGTGGCCCTCTGTCTCCTTTTTCACCCTGGGCACCCTTCTCTCCTTTCACTCCATCAATCCCTGCTTCCCCCTAAAGGAAGGATGGAGCAGAAAATAAACCCACCATAACAGCACTTTTATAACAAACATTCCTCCCTTCAGAAAGCGCCAGACAGCAGGGAGAATACAAGAGGCAGCAGAGTAATGCTTTAGCCCAATTCTCAGCCTAATTTGAAGAAAACCACTGTCATTCAAATTACCTCTGTATGAGCACCTGTTTTAACTCAGTGGCAATAAGAGGAGACTCAGGCCCTGTGGGTAAAAGTGTTCAGAGAACTGAGCTCATTCTGGTGCTGCTCTCCCTGCTGTTGTTGCTGTATGTATATTTATACATAAATATAAATAACCAGAAGTTATCTGATACGGTGGGTTTACATTTTAAGATGTGGATCCACTGGAAGTGAATGACGAGTGTCTACAAGCCTTGAAGAAAAATCATACAGAAATAATGTTTAGAAAGACTTTTGTAAATGCTAAGGCACCAGTTTCAACATTTCAGGAAAAAAACCCCAAATCAGTATTCTTTGCCCAGCTGTATTTTTAAAATTCTGTATTATAAACTATAAAGCAATATTAAAATACTCCTTTTTCTTAAATTCAAAATGTAACCCAAAACTTTTTTGCTCCTCATTCATGTTCATAAAGCTTTTTAAAACACAGCCATCCTTTTAGCGCCTAAACAATGCTGGTGGCCAAATACTAGGGATAATCAGAAGAATTAAGACACTTTGCACATTTTCCAATCTTTGCCCAGAACATCACCAGAAAGATACAGCTCTCCTTGAACATTTCCACTCCACTATTTTTTGTGTAGGAGCTGTTTTACAGCAGGCAAGCTAATGGTGCAGGCTGAGCATTTAGATGGAGATTAGAAAGATTCTCACCACTAAGGACACTGAGGTTCTTGGGTGCTTTACAGCAGACTGTACAGGGTAATTTTAAGATTAATTTTTAGCTAGACTTCAGTTCCTTAGCACTGTGTGGCAGACTATTCATCCCACTGTACAGATGTCCACCTTCCAGACAAACACTTCAGCTGTGTTCTCATGGGCAGAATTCCATGGACCAGTGAATTCCCACTTCTCTGGGTGAAAACTGGAGAGAATTACCATTTTTCTGGGTCCTAAAATGAGAGCTGATAATCCATTTCCTTCAAGAAAATATCCAGAAGGATTTATTCTCTTACCAAGATGGAAGAAAAGTGCCACCTGAACACCAGGAAGTTGTTACTAAAAGGAATTCTAGCACTTGGGACAACTTTTGTTACATCTGAGCATGAAATATTTTGTACTCTTACCTTAGGTCCAGGAACCCCCTGAAGACCCTGTATTTGGGATGAGAGACAAGATATAAGTAATGTTTCAGGATGAGCTTTAAACTTCAAGTATCCCAGTTACATGCAGAGTACAAAGGTTTCTCTTTCTGAGGCATGAACCCTCTTTATTTGTGTAATGGGTACTTCATGTACTGTTCTCCTCTCTAACCAGGAGCCTCTTGCCAAGAACACCCTGGCAGGGGGCCAGGTGTGCTATTAAGACAATTTCTGCAGTTGATCCCTTTAATTCTATCCATCCCATCTCACTACTGTCTTCCCTTTCATCTCAGACTAACATAACCTTCTTCCTTTGCCCTCCCAGCCCATGGTATCTCTGATCTACCCTGGGCGTGGGTTTGGAAGTGATACTAAACATGTTCACATTTCAACACTGCAGTGGTTCTGGCTGGTCTTCTCCACAGAGAATCCTCCCCAGCCACTGCCTACTCTAATCCCATTCCCGATGCCTTGCTCCTCAGGTGAATCACTCAAACTTACTGGAGGTCCTGGAGGGCCTTGGGGTCCAGGGGGCCCAGATATCTGGAAAGCAATGCAAGAGAATTCACCATCAATGTGCTGCCCTCAGGGGTAAAGTGGGGCTGCCCAGAGGGGAGACACGACACAGGGTGCAGCAGAGCTCCTCTACCAGACTGGGAAACCCAGACTCCCCCTAAGGACTGCGTTAGGAAGCAGCAGCAGGACTCAAGGGAGGGTTATGCAAAAGTTGCCAATATTTAAGATGAGGGAAAGCAGGGAGGATTTTTTCAAAAAAAGATCCACTTCCACTACTCTACCACCATTCCTACAAGGAGGCATAGGGTCAAAGAGTAAAAGACAGGAAAGGTGGTGTCTGGCTCCACACATGTCACTAGCCTGTGGGACTCTTCGCTGCACAGCACTCCAAAGCTAGGAGTGAGCTTTAAGGGGAGAATGGGCAAATTCAAGAACACCAAAATCTTTTGAGGGAAAAAAAAAATTACCTGTGTATATATACACACACAAATAATGGCCAGGAAATCCAGTTACTGCAAATGCTGAGGAAAGTATTTCTCATGCTTTCCAAGATCTGTTCTTCCCTAGGCACTCCTTATTGATTGGTGGTTGTGAGATAGATTGTTCTTGTGTCAGGGAAAGGAGGGCCTCAGGAGCCAGAGGTGGCTGCCGATCCAGCCCCACAGCATGAGGCTTGCTGTCCTCAGCCAAGGGGTGTCACCAGAGGGGCCCGTGCCAGTTTCCAGCAGCCGAGATCACGAGGGAACGCGGGAACAGTAACCTACCGATTCTCCTGGATTTCCTTTGTCTCCACGCTCCCCAGGCTCACCCTTCTCTCCCTGCACACAACAGCAGAGCCCATCACCACCGGCTGTGCTCTGGAATCTCCCTCCATTGAGGCTCCCTGTGAACCACCCATGCAAGCAGCAGCTCCCCCAGGAGAAGTGGGACCATACCATGTGTTTCACATTCCCTGTCTGCTGCTGGAGGCCTGACGGATATTCTGTGACACCTAACAAAGGGCTAGGGCTCTGAGGCTCCCAGGATACTCAGCACTTTGGGAAATGAGCCCTTGTGTGTTGCTCTATGCTATTTTCTCTTTACCAAGTAGGAAAGAGCAGCCTTTTCCATCCTTACTGTCAATCCTGGCAGTCCAATGGGCCCTGGCAATCCTGATGGTCCTGGTATCCCTTGGTCACCTTGTTCGCCTTTCTCTCCAGTGGGTCCATCTAGACCCTATAGATCAAGAAAGATTTGTGGGGTTTTGCACGATTAAGTCAGGCAAATATATAAGATATCAGTGCAAGAGCCAAGACTGGCTCTGGTCATCCCAAGAGCACTCTGAAAACCTGGACATCGACCAGGTATCCAGGGAAATGCAGGGCTTCACTAGTATTGAAAGTAGAGGGGCAAATGGCTGAACATCCTCCTGTCACCGTGGATGTACCAGTCCCCAGAGTAGGGATGTGGTACTGCTTTCCTGTCTCCAAGTTCTGCTCAGGGTTATGCAGTTTGCTGGAGTCCATGCTAGGAATCAATCCCCATAGCCAGCTGTTGAGACAGCAGGAGTTTCATCCTGGTATTCCCATAGAGAGGCAGGAAGTCGTTGCATAACTACCCTGAGCAGTGCTGGGGACACAGAAGCTGTGACAGACTGAAGCTGGGAGGTTGGGCACTCTGCCCCAGTAAGTGGCTGGGTTGTGAGGGGTTACTCCATGCAGTTGCCCTTCCAGAAGGGGGTGTGCTGGTGCCTCAGCCTCCTGGCTCAGTCAGACCTGCTTGCTTTCAGCAGCATTTCAGTGCCAGCAAGACACCAAGCAGCAAGCTGAGGAAGGGACATGGTGCCGAGAGCAGGGCAGACACCTGGGGACAGCCACTCTAGCAAGAGGACATACAACACACATGCCAGGAACCAGGATCTGTGTCCCATATTGTGACACTTCACACAGCGGCACCCACCTTGCCACCTCTGAGGCATCCAAGGAGTCCTGGGGCCTTGCCCAGTCAGCTGAGTAGCCACTAGTACTCAGAGAGGCTTTGATTTACTCACCGGTGAGCCCGCTTGTCCTGGCTCTCCCTTATCGCCCTTTTCTCCTCTGATCCCAGCATGGCCTGGCTCTCCCTTTATTCCAGGAGGTCCATCCTTTCCTGGCAGTCCGTGAGGGCCAGGGGGGCCCATTTCTCCAGGCTTGCCACGTGGTCCCTAAATGAAATCCGCACGACATAAAGTGAAACATTTACAGATAGAGTGAGGCTATTCCTGCCAGGCCCCGAGCCCCTTGTACTGCTCATTTCCCTCACGGTTATGCCCTTTGGAGACAGGACAAAGTAGCATTGCCATGACAAATGTTAGGATATTAGCATACCATTAATGTTCATTTTTGTGAAGCAAAATACTTTTTTCCCCTCATGGGAAAAACAACTATGTGATATCAGTGACAGAGATAACTCCAGGTAAGACCTCTGAAGGGAAGAGCTTTATGCCTTACCTTTTCTCCGTCATGGCCTGGAGGACCTGGCAAGCCAATTTCACCCTGAAACACAGAATTGTTACTTTGGCAGTTTGAAAGCAGCTATTCTGACTCCTTCTGTGGGGCACTGTGATGAAAAAGGGCCTGTGTTGACTACTCACAGGGGAAAAAAGCATGAAAAACCCAGGTTTTTCCTGTAATCACAAAAAATAAAGCATGGAAACCCCCGGGCTTTTCTGCAGCTGTGGAATTAAAAAAAAAAAAAAAAAAAAAAAAAAAAAAAAAAAAAAAAAAAAAAAAGGAAAAAACCACCAAACCTCCTGTTGAAACATTACATTATGTGACTGCCTGAGAATTTTCCCAATCTTGTTGATCCTGACTGTCAGCTCACACCCCCAGTGTAGTCATGTAGTCCCCAACCAACAGAATCCCACCACAGTTTGGTTCCCACAAGCTGCTTCCTGAAGAGGAGGGCAAGTAGAAGGAATAGTTCATCTTTCAGATTAGGCATTATCATTGTGGGAAAAGAGATCTTCAGGATATTGTGTGTGAGGAGGAGTGGCAGAGGACAGCAGGACAGTCTGATAGTGCTGGACAGGAAATATAGGAGCACTGGAAGAGTTGTGGGTGGGAATTCTGCCTGGACCTCTCCCGTGTTTCCCTGAGATCTGCAAGTGCTGAACTGAGACAATACCTTCTGTCCTGGTGGCCCTGGAGGCCCAGCCACACCTGGACGTCCTGGGGGTCCCTAGATTAAAAAAAAAAAAAAAAAATCATATTATCAACCGGGTTTGCATTTTTGTGTTTTGAAGCCAAATGCCTCTCCTAAGTTTAAGGGGAAATCAGATAGGAATATTATGTTGGGAAAGACAGGACAGGAAGGGCTTATGGATATGATTGTCTGGTAAGAAATACTGGAGATATAAAATCTGAGAGTGAAATAGAAATAAAGGCCAGCTTTGAGATGTAGGCACGGCAGGCAGAAAGACGGTGATTAACTGGAGATCTGTTGAAGGACAGAAAACAAAAGGACCCAAGAACGCAGTCTGTCTCCACCCTGCCAAGGCATCAAGGAAAAAGTAGATAAGAAGAGTAGTCTTTAGAGTTTAGAATATAGGATGATATGGTAATTTAGTAGTGTTCATAGGTTGCATGCAAAGTCTGTAGGTTTTGTATCTTGCACTGGTTGCTCACTGTAAATGAGAATATTTAACACAAAAGGAGATATAATGTGTTGGAACAAGGTCCTCGCTCTCTTGCCTCTTTGCCCCTTCTCTTGCCCGCTCTCTCCCTCTGCTTCTTCTACCTCCCTCTCTTCTACCGCTCTGACCTCTGCACTCTTCTTACCCCTCTTAGCTTTTTTACCTCCCTTACCTCACAGCCCTTCTCTCTCTCCCTCTCTCTTTCAGGCTTCCCTTCAGCCGAGGCTGGTGGCCAAAAGCAGCCCTCTTTACCCACGACCCTTGCAATAAAACCACGCGTTTCTAGAATATCTCAGGTCTGTAGAGTTCCTTGTCCCTGCCATCCACAGATGCCCCTACAATATTCCACAAGACTCCTAAAATCATAGTTTGTTGGGAAGATGAGCAATGGAGAATCATGAGAGTTGCTCTTCCCTGCTCCTTCTGAGCAGCATGTATGACCTCTTAAATCAGAGAGATGAAAGTCCTGATTAGAATTCAAATGCCAAGATCAGAAGGCAAGATGAACTCTTCTTTCAGCTGTCAGCTGCCCCAGTTTTAGCTCCCAATGGCAAGTGTTTTAGCTGCACCTAAATTGTCAGGCTGTTGGCTTAGGATGGACATATGGCTACTTGTGTAAAACCCCACAGCGTAGACAGGAACTTACCATCAAGGCCAAAGTTCGTATTTCCTAGAAAAAAGTAAAAAAAATAGAACTTAAAAAAGACAACAGCCATTGGAAAACTAAGCTTTTTCGTGGAGCTGGCTTGTGCTCCACTAATTTAACACTGGCCCAAATCCATAAAGAGCTTACAAAATTATTAAGAGGGGAAAACCCCTACCAAAACCCAAACTAAAAACTCACTCCGAGTCCCACATAGCTGTTATTCTACAATTTCTCCATTTTCCAGTGGAACCTAGGCCAGCCTGGAGCTGGGCACAGCCACTTGCTCACTGCACTTCAACTGCCCATGCTTGGGAGGAAGTTTTTGTGACTTTATTCACTGTCCACGCCACGTTGAGGGCCACTCCCAAGGGCATTCATGTGACCTCTGTGTCCACAGAGGTGCCAATACGCCAGCCCGGCCAGGCGCACAGGTATTTATCAAAACACTGCACACAGTGAACTGTGGGATGAAGGGGACTATGGCACAACCAAGTGCTTCCCTTTGCTGCTACTACCAAGGAAGGAGATCTACACTGTTCCCTGGCTGTATCCCTTGGGAAATAGTAAAGCACCCAACAGTCATCTCCACAGGACAGGAGAGCAGCTGCTTACCTGGAGAGCTTCACTGATGTTCCCATCATAGTCCATCATTTCATCCTTCCCAGGCTCTCCTTTGGGGCCCTGCAAAAAAAAACAAACAACAAGGTCTTCAGCCAGGGGCTAAGACTGCCCTTGCCCTTCCCTCAGGTCACTCAGAGCTGTGGTTCACTCTGAAAAAGGGGGCTCAGAGGAGCCCATTTCATGAGTGTCCAGTTTTCTTATTAAAGAAAGCCTCTGCAGTGCAAGAGATTCTACAGAATTGTAGCCAGCCCAGCTCAGATCACCATGTCATGACCATCAAAGCTCACAGTTTGAGAAGAGGTGAAGTTGAAGCCAGAATCCAGGAACTGGATTGTTTGACCAATTGTTAGATGTGGGCATGCACCCATCCTCTTTGCCCTTTTCTGATGGGTCAAGGGCCTGACTCCAGACTGGGATGTCCAAACGTACCTCCTCCTATGAATGAGCCACCCTGAGATGGCCTGGGAGAATTTTTTCCTCTAATGCAGGGGTGAGGATATGGAGTGGAGAAACAACCCATCTCAAACTTAGGCACTGCTCATCTATGAGTACTTTTAGTTATAGCAAGACCCAATCTGGACTGTCAGCATGGTCCCACTATCCTTAGATCCCTCTTAAAGGGCCAAAACTCTTTGTTAGTGAAGGAACACCTACCCTTGGGCCCATGGGTCCCTGGTCTCCTGGTGAACCACGCTCCCCCTGAAACAGGAAGATCACAGTTTTAGCAGAGCCTGTCCCTTCACTTTCTTGAACTCCAGGAATCATGCTCTGCTGGTTCTCTGGAACAGTCTGGGCTAGACAGCTTCATTTAAAATCCTCCTTTTCAGCAAAGTTTTGTATGCATAGGAACAAATCTGCAGCTACTGAACCTCAGAACCTGGAGCTGGGTTGTGCAAAAGCACTTCCATACCTTTTCTCCCTGTGATCCTGCAGCACCAGGCTGACCAATGTCACCAGCTTCTCCCTGACAGTAAGAGAAAGGGATGGGTTTGTATTGTGTTGAGAGGGTGCAACTCCACTGCTGGCTTTGCATTTCCAGGAGGGAGAACTGCAGAACTGCACCAGCCAAGCACCCCTCCTATCCTTCCTTCTCCTGAGGTAGCCCGAATCTCCTGCCTCAGCTGCCCACCAGGCACCCTTCTGTTCCACCCAGCGCAGAGGGAATGTTCAGACTGGTTTCTCACAGAGCCTGGAGAGGAGCTATTTGAGCACAAGAAGGGTATTTTCCTTCCAAAAACAGTTCACAAATTCTCTCACCTGCAGCATATAGAACAACAGTACTAAAATACTCTGAAGAACCTGATATCCCTCCAGCAGGTAATCAGAGGTGGGCACAGATGAATACAACCTTTGCTCCTTCCTGCACAGCTTGTGCTGGGTGCAGTCCCTCCTCACAACACACAACTCCATGAAGGAAAAATCACTCACCTTTGGTCCAGGGGGTCCAGGCAGACCTGGAGGGCCAGGTTCTCCTTTAGCTCCCATCAAGGCATTCTCAGCAATTCCCTTCTCTCCCTGTTTGCAAAGAAGAACAAGCCATGTGTCTCCGTTCAGACTTGCACCTCTGTAATTTCACTTGCCAAAATACTGGCTTAGAGAGACACGGCCAAGACAAGGTCCATCACCTGGACTCTTGATAACCCAGAGAGGCATGGCTCCGGAGGCAGCCGCTGGCCAGGAACCAGGACAGCATGGTCCTGCCTGAGGGTCCTTGTGGAGCCCTGCCAGCAGCCACAGCCACCCTCATCCCTTTGGCTGCACACGGCAACACAAGGCTGCCTGTGGACAGGCCTCATCCCCCAGCCTCCTTTTGAACACTGCGCTCCTCTGTTGTTGAAACTGAGCTGATTAAGCTACCTGATGATGGCTTCTTTTGGAATGTCTCCATCTGGAGCTGTAGTCATCAGCCACTCAGCCCTGCACACCATGTCCTTTGCACAGGGCAGGTAATAAGGCAGTAACAGGAAAGTTTTGCCTTTACACCCTCCTCCCTTCCTGAAATGGCCACTGGCATTCACTGCGCTGTCCCTTTTCCCAAAGAAAAAGTTGCACCCTGTGCAAGTCTGATTTTAAAGGTGCTTTTTCTGTCTGAAAATGTCAGAGCACAGTGGAAAAGCCAGTTTCAGGGCTTAGCATTATGTGACTCTACCCTGGATCTCTTTGGAGCACAAAGCTACTCCAACTCAGAGCACAGCAGTGCAGCTACCCAAAAGCCCATCTCCTCATCATCCATGGATCTTGGATCAGGAGGGAGGCTGAAATGCCATGTTACATCTGAGGTCATGCTTTTAAAGGGGAACTACTGGAACACGATTGTGTGGTCCTGCTCCCAGGACCACAACCTCCCCTCACTGCACGAGGGCATGCAATTCCTACAAAAAGGCATCTTTTGCGTGCCTCCCTCATATCTCTGTCTGAAGATGACATTCAGCTGAGCAGTGCAGAACTCACTGCCACAGTCAGCTAAGAATGTGAGAGCTGTGCACAGGAGGGAGGGAGGAAAACGGGTGAGAGTGGCCCCACCATAAAAAAACAAAAAAACCCCAAAAAACCCAACACCAAAACAAAACAAAAAAAAAAAAAAAAAAAAAACCAACAAAACCAAAAACAAATACCAAAAAAGAAATTCAAAAAAGAGACAAACCTTTGGGCCAGGGAGTCCAGGGTCACCAGCTCGCCCCTTCTCACCCTGTTGGCAAAACAGACATGGTCAAGGCTGACTCTGCAGGCTCTCCATCCTTGAGGAGCAGCAAAAGGGTAAACTGATCCTGATTTCACACCCTCTTTCCCTTCCCTAGGGATTTTATTTTGGGCACAGACAAGGCATCCTCCTTGAGCAGTACTAGCTCAAGACATTACATGGTTTTGCTCATCCTTTTGACTATCTCTGCACATTGCTGCCATTTCTCTCCAGAGGAAGGTGAGTGGGAAAGGGATCCTGTGTATCCTCCTTATCTCTCTGGTCTGCTAAACACTTTTTTCTATCACTTCTTCCACAGAGGCTTTCCGTGATCCATTTGCCCACAGAAGCTGTTGCCCAGGGTGAATTTTAGTTGAAGTGCAGGTCTTTCTCCATGCCCTGCTCCTCTTCTCTAGCTCCAAATCCCAGATTCACCATGCTCCCAAAAAAACCACAAGCAGTGCAGTGTCTCAGATGGCAGCCAAGCTCTGGGACATGCATTGCTGGTGTAAGCAGTGAAGACAGGAGTGGCAAGAATGGCAAAGACAGCAGCTGATGGTGTAAGATGATGCCCAGAGAGCTGCAGGCTGAGCTGTGTGGGGCACCATGGAGCATGGAGGATGCCACAGGCAGTGAGCAATGGAGAGCATCCAGCATTCCCTTGGTGAAGTGGCTTTGCTCAGTTCACCATGACACCGGGGCCATATTTTGAAGGTTGGAGCTCAATTACTGGTCTTTGTGTTAAAGTTCTCTTCAGACCATTCCATCCAGCTGCTAAACCCATGGTTTCCAGGTACACCGTCCTGTTTGGGAGTCTGCATTTTGCCAGAACAGAGGTTGGAGGTTTCTGTAACCCTGAAGAAAGGTTTCAAATGCATCACCAGGGAAAGGTGTATTCTTAGACGCCATCCCCACAACTCCAAGACTCAACTTGTACAGATTGTACAGAACAATTCAAACCCTCTTTCCCCCCACAGGTGCCCAGCTCTCTCGTGGAACCGTGCTGCTGGCCTGCAGAGGCTGGTGCTGCTCATCAGAGCTCAAGGGCACACATCTGACATGCAGAGGACTTGCATCAATGCTTCAGGAACAGACATGCACCAGTAGCTCCCTGGAAAATAATCTACTAGCAGCAATCTTTTTGTCAGGCAATTCTAGAGTGCAGTGACCCCTTTCTCCAAGGTAATTTGGCTTCCAGCCACCTGTAAGCCCCCCCACCTCCCCATGCTTTCTTTCCCTGCCAGAGCATGCACATTGCTAAATTAATGCTGCTCCCCCTGGAAAGAGGGAAAACATTTTCAGGACTTCATTCCCAAGGAAAAGGTTTGGTATTGGAGGTTTTTGAAAAATATAATTCCTAATCCTGTCCTAGGGCTCTGTGAATCCCTGATTCCACCTTGGCATCCCACTTCACATTCAAAGACTGATTTGAATACACACGTCCATAAGGACCACTGAAAACATCCTGTGCTGCCAGAACTAGGGTGCAAAGCAGTGGATTTCTTAAGGAAGGAGGTCAGATTACTGAATCCCTATTTAGGGTGTTATTTCTGGAGTCAAGAGATGTGGCACTGTCCTTAATCGTTCCCAGGACAAGACTGCATCCCAGGCATCTCATGCTGCCCTGCCTGCCACCAGCCCCCACCTCCTGCAAGAGGGAACACGCAAACACACTTCACCAAGGGGGCAAGAGCCAGCAAAGGACACATAATCCCCCACAAGCACGATAAGGCAGCACACGGCAGGCTCCCGGCTGCTCCCACTTGCAGAACACAGCGCAGCACTGCAAGAACATGCAGCCCAAACACGCAATGTCCTACCCGCTGCCCCCTCTTCCCTGGCAAACCTGGGGGGCCCATCCTCCCTGGGACTCCAGAATCTCCCTTCGTGGAGTAGAAAAGAGACAGAGAACGTGTCTGTTACACGGCTGTCACACGCTGTAACATAACCCAGCGAGCCTCAAACAAGAGGAGCCAGCTGCTCCAAAACCAAGCCAGCTGCTCTGGGATGGAGAGGATGGGGCACGAGTGCACGATGCCTGCCTCGGGAACTAACACCAGGGCACACTACACTGAGATGGGGACAGCCCTCTGCAGGGACATGCGAAGGTTTCTGGGGGCACAGAAGTACTGGGAGGCAGAAGGGGAACAAGGGAAGGGAAGGGGCAGAGGGAACCTACTTCCTAAGTAAAGTGTGCCCTGTGCCCCTTGTGGAATAGGGAGGAAAGGAGGAAGGCAGCTGGAAGGTATTCCCATTGACACAGACATGAACAGAAGGATGGAAATATTTGCAGTATGGTCCCTCTCTCCATTGGTATCACTATATCCTACTACCATTTTGCTTGGAGTGGCAGGTGCCATTAGGGCCTGGATTTGGGCATTGGGAAGAGCACAGACATTCCTCAGCTCCCTCAGCTGCTCAGGTAGGGGAAAAATATACAAACCCACTAGAAGTGCAGGCTCAGAGCAAAACGTTCTGACAGTACCTTTTCTCCTGGAGTCCCAGGCTCGCCCTGGTGAGAAAGAGACAGGAAAACAGAGTGACAAACCAGGAGAAGAGAGTACAAATCCTTCTAGAGCTATCAGAGGGGGGGAAAAGAACATTCATCTATGGGGGCCTTGAGCTGGTGAGTTAGGGCAAAAGAGGGCTTCAGCTGTGTATACAAAAGAGCAGAGAAAAGCAAGACTCATGCACTGGCACAAAGGAATTTGCCGCTCCTTGCTTCTGTTTTCACAGGAGAAGAGCAAGGCTGCGGGTATAGCCGGGGGAGGCTGTGCTCATACGAGTTCACCAAACTCGCTGCCGGCCAGAAGGGGTGAGGCTGGAGACAGGTCTGGTACCTCTGCCGAAAACACGGCAGTTCTGATATTCCCCATCAGTGGGAGCTGTCCGACCATTTTCTAGCGCCTCGCCCTCTCCCAGCTCCAGCCCGTGCCCGATTCAAGGCATTGCAGGGCAAAACTGACCTTCATCCCTGCGGCGGCCATCCCAGGAGCGCCCTGGCAGAAAGAGGAAAGACAGCAACACCTTGTTCGAAATGAATCGGACATACAGTTTTTAAAAAGAAACTACATCAGTTAGGTGAAACTAAAAATGCAAAAATCCACATCTTTTCCTTTCCACAACTCAGAAGTGGAACTGGAGCACCACGCAGCACACATCCTGATTCCCCAAGTGGCTGTTCACCCATGGCAGTGGCTCTAGGTTCCAGAAAACTCTTCCAAAGGCAGGCACCATGAGCACAACCCAATCAAGACAAGCAGATTTCCACCCCCACCTCCCTGGTTTTAGTCCTGCTAGCGAAGCAAAGGCCAGCAAGCAGAACACTGTCCAATAACTGAGGAATACAAAGACAGATCAAGGGACCAAACCCCCACTTGAAGGCTTGAGCCCAGATACCTCAGCTCAAACATCCTGAGAAAGGCCAGCTCATACCCCCGAGCCTTGCTATTCCCCCTCAGTCTGTTTTTATCACAGAAGACAAACCCTGCAGTAAAATGTTTCTAGGAGAGCTCTGAAGCCTGACACCTTAGGGGAAAAACCAGACTTCCAAGCATTCCAGGTGTCATTCTGCAGTGCAGGGCAAGCCATCACCATGGGACTATGGAGCGCAGGCTGCCCTGCCATCCAAGACAGGTGCCTTGGAGTCTCGGCTGCTCCCACAGGGACTGTCACATTTCCCTCCACAGCACTGGTGCAAAACACAGGTTGTCCCTGTCAACCATCCACTCTCAATTCTCTGTATCCCCTGTGTTAGCATTAGTTAGGTCCTGGTTAGAAAAAGTCCAGTTAAAAGAAAAAAACATGAGGGATAACTAAGCAGAGGGGAGTGAAGTGGTGTTAGAAGTTGGGAAATACGAGAGGTTGGGATGTAGCACATGAGGCAGTGAGGAGGACTTGAAGTCAAGTTCAAAATGAAAAAAGCTTGGAAAAGTTCAAACAAGGAGTGGGGAGCCAGAGAGTAGCAGGATCATACCTCTCAGCTTTCTGAAACAGAAATCAGGGACAAAAGCTAAAAAACACAAGGACAGAAGGTGGAGATCAGGGATTCTATGCAATAAATTGAGGGGGAAAGCATTCCAGATTGTCTCAGGGTCAGTAGGTTTTAGCAAATACAGGCTAGTGTCATGAAAGGGATAACATGCAGTAAGTGGCTTTGGTTAGGCCTTCACAGAGCTTTGAGATGCCTGTTCCTCTTTGTTCAGCCTTTGAACAGTAGTTCAATGTTATTTGAATGCAGATCATGTTATTTTCTAGTATTTACCCATAAACTGCAATCCACAGACATGCAGGGCTGCTCACACGCTGACCCTGACTCATCGCTGCGTTAGCCCAGGTTCCCACCCGGGCAGCCCTGCTTATCCCAGCTGGGCTAACACACATCTGCAGCAGTCACCTGGCAACCCAATTTACAAAACCCCAATTCCCTACAGACATCAGCAACTGGCTGCTCTCACTGGCGTTAAGCATTAAGATACTGATGTTGCAAGTCAGCATCAGACTAGGCATGCCATTTGCTCTGTAAAACTCTTCTTCCCCCACCACAGCTTTCATAAATTAGTTTCTGTATTCTGCAGTTTAGAAGCATAAATAATTCAGCTGAGGACAGTCACTGACTCACAGACACACACAAATGCCTGTGCATCAGGGGCAGTCGAGTGCTACGGGTGAGATCAGGCAGACAAGCATCACTCCTCTGGTTACAAGGTACCTTAGAGCCATGTCTTCCTGGCAGCCCTGGCATGCCTCTCTCCCCCTGGAAGCAGAGAAAGACAGCAAGAGAGGAGATGAGTCCTCCCAGGGTTCCATGAGGAGAGTCCAGGGCACAGGTGATGAGAAACCCGCCTGAGTGAGGTGATGCACCTTTTTCCCTGACTGTCACCAAGCTGACTGCCTTAGCTGGGGCCGTTTCCCATCAGTGGCACCTCTCAAGCCTTATAGCAAGACTGTGACACTCCAGTGCCATGGCCTCTGTGCCCTTCTACCACATCCCATGCCACAGCATGCTGTAGGACACAGGGAGGCACTCAGCCTGCAGTAACTCTGGGATGAACAAACCTATTTGGAGAGACAGAGAATTCAAGGGTTGTCTTGTGCTGTTAGCCTGAATTTTGTCTGCTGATAACTGGAAAATAAAACATCTTCAGGCAATCTACATACTGCTGCTGTCATTTTGTTCTGGGTGTTCAGTCCATGCTTAGAAGGGCTATTTCACAGGGACATATGCATATGCTTTTTTAATAAAGAACTTTTTGTAATTACAGCATCCTGTGAACTGTATTTTGTAAAACACTTTCTAATACCATAATATACATGACCTACTACCAGCACCTCCTGCCCTACAGAGTCTACTTAATGACTCTATTTTCAGCAGTAAGAAAAGTAAAACAATAATTAGGAATACTCTGAAGAACGTGGATTGGTCCCTCCTTCCCAAACTTTGCTCCCTGTCGTTTTTAAGTGAGACCCAGCAGAGAAAGCCGATACGCCCTTCTGGGAGCCACCACTCTGCTGGCAGAGACCATCCCCATGGGGCAGCCCAGCCTGTGACAGTAATCCCCCCCTTCCCAGAGACGTTCCTGGAAGAACTGCCCGCCTGAAGAGCTGTTTAATTATTTCGCGCTGCAAAAGCAAAGTGGAACCCCCTCGGTGAGAGGGAGCACGAAAACCCCCGGAGGGGCTACTCAGAGCAGCCACCCTACTCCGTGTTTCGGAACGACGCTGGCACAGCCCCCGGCACCGGCGGGATCACACAGGCGCTGGGGCTAATTAGAGCGGGCAGCAACAAACGTGACACCGCGCCACTGGAGAAGAGAAAGAAACCCAGCGCCGGAGAAAAAGGAGGAAGAACAACTCTCCAGAACATCTTGAAACCCTTAAGTGTTTGAAAGCCATTGTAGCACAGCGAGTACCCGCTGGGCTGCTCCCTTTGTGATCCCCCGGTGCCCTCGGAGCCGCGCACGGTGCCGCAGCCAGGCAGCAGCAGCCGCCCATCAAAAGCAGCACTGGAACAGCGCTGCCAAGTCAAGTCAGGAGCTGGGTACAAAAGGCAAAAGATCCAGCACAGCTGCCCAGGGGGCTCCAGGAAGGCAACCGGTAGCGTCTCCCAGCTCTCCTGAACTCCGTGCCGATTTAGGAAGCCTGTCCCCGGTGTCTCTGGAAGAGTTAGGCTACACCTCTCCCCTTCACGCAGAAACCTCACACTCTCCTCCCCCTCTACCTGGTGTGAGCAGCTTTATCCCCGCTGGGTGCCAATGATGCCTCATGCTGATCGGCTCATCAGCTGCCGATTAAAGCAGACACCCTTTCCTTTTTGCTCTTTGCTGTGAGAGGCAAATTATCAGGGGTTTATTGAGAAAGGCTGTGGGCACTTTATGGCTCCTTCCCCAGAGCATGAGGAAAAGCTTTATCCTACGGATCTTCCAGAAAAAAAATAGCAAGAAAACATCAGTGAAGCTGAATGTGACAGGCTAGGGGCACTGAGTCGAATGCTCATTCAAGTGGCCCAGGTGATCACTATCACTGGCTAATGACCTTCATGAGACACAGATTTAAGTCCTTAAATGATTGAAGTACAGACGGTGGCCACAGAAAAAAAAAAAAAAAAACAGCTGAGAGACAATCTATAGGTGCTGCACCTGCCGCTGGGTGGGGAGAACTGGTTAAACGAACAAGGGGTCTGTGTGATACTAGGAAACCTCTTCAGGCCAGAGATACTCTTTACTGCCAGCCAAAGCAGTGATATTTCCTGCAAAATTGGCCACTACAGCTAACCTATGAATCACAGTGTTTGTCCACGGCTCCTCAAGGAAAAGAGAAGGTAAAATCTAGTCTAGGTAATTGGATCCAAAGCTGGAAGATTTGAAAGTCTTCCAGAGTCCCAATCAATTCTCCTAGGTGGGAGGACAACAGAAAGAAGTAATTTCCAAAGACAACAAATTCACCTGCTGTTGAAGGCTCAGGAGCTGCTACTAGGTGAGGTCTGGCTGCTGACTTAAGAATGTGTCTGCGTTTCCCTTTTAACTCCTCAGAGCAAAAAGGAAGGAAGTTAAAAGCAAAGTGAACTTGACGGTAGCAAATGATAGCCTGTGTGTGAAAGAAGCTGCTGCTTGGGGGCTGCCGAGGTGCCCCTTTGGAGCTGCAATTTAGTATCACAAAAAGTGTGGTGGGTTTCATCTCCGCTCTTCCTGAAGTGTGCTGAATAAGAGACAAATGAAGGGCCAAGTAGCAAGACCATGTCTCCAGGGTAGCCCCAAGTCAGGGAAGGCTCTCACCCTCTGGATGACCCTGAGACTTGGCTACAATACCTGAAGACTTCCCCTTTGCCAGAACTCTCATGAAGAGCCGACTGGTTCTTGTACATGGGCATGAGCAAAGCGGATGTTCCAGTGCTAGCAGTGAAACATGGGCGTTTAGGCAAGGGCACAACACAGCTTCTCCTTTCAGCCTTTTCTCCCTCCTAGGCCACACTCTGACTTCAGTCCTTCAGTTCAGCTTAAGGGGAGACCTACTGTTGAGAGAGCAGCAAACTCCAAGCCCTCAAAACACATCAATTCTGGATTCAATTCCACCTTCGTTCACACTGGCACAAACAGCAGCAGTACCTTTGTGCTTGATAGAATTACACTGACGTGGAGATGGACACAAGGAACCTTTGGACTCTACATGCAGTGTAGTATTTCTGAGGAGGTATTGTTTTCTCGTAGGAAGACAATCACTGCTGCTCTATTTAGCTATGAACCCAGAGCCTGCATTCCCGAAGAACATTTATTTAAACTCCAAGTAACGCATCCTTGGTAAGCTCTGAAGGGGCCTTTTCTCTCTTCAAACGGTAATCCGCCCAGATGGAAAAGATATAGAAAGTTGTATGTGCTGCACGATAAATGAGCTGCATGCCACACACTAAATACTTGAAATGTACATGTCACAGTTAATGCCTCTCCAAATATTACAGGACCAGTCTTTCCTCACGATGTCTGAGATCTATGGCATGACACAGTGTGCTCTGACTGCCATGAACCCTTGCCAATGTTGTAATGTTTTAAGCGCAGTCTGCATTGAGTAATATACTTTAAATATACGGGTACAGTAAATTTCAGTCAAATAGATAACATCTGGGCAGAGACCATATGAGCCTGTAAAAAGTGTCCAGAAACAGACAGAAAAGCTGGTGCCAAACCTCAGCCTGAATCACAGAGTTTAAGTGGATTTGATGCATCAGCTAACCAGATTTTATGAGGAAACCCCAACCTAGACCATCAAATAGAGAGATGTAACAAATCACTTCATAGTCTTTGGTAAGAATCAAATTCCACCGAACGGATAAAGGCTGCATTTACTGCCTAGGCTTGGAGTGCCTGTCTCTGGTTAAACAGGGCACAGATGTGTACTCCATCAAATACCCCACAGAGCTGCCTTGAACCAAACTTCCCCTTACAATCCATCAGCCCCAGGAGCAGTATCTCCCAGGTGATCTACTGTGCATTAGAAAAACATATTTGTCATGCCTACCTTTATGCCAGCATCCCCTTTTTCACCCTGCCCAGCAAAGGAGAGAGAAAGGGGGGAAACAGAGAGGGACAGTGAACATAAAGGGAAACCAAGCAAGCAGTTCAATTGTAACAGCAAGAGACAAAGAGAAAGTAGCCAAAAGAGGGGTGTGATAAATGCAGCCCCAGCACTCTGGTTCTCCTCATAGCAACACGGTACCAGTCAAACACAGGCTGCAGCCCTTCCCTCACAGGGAGTGCAAAGGCAGTTTAAGTCCTTGGAGTGGATGCTGGAGGTTGCCCATACTAACACTTTTCTATGTGATAAGGGTGTAGAAACCATTAAAACATTTAATTGTCCAGAGCACCCTCATTTTCACAGCCCTGGTGCAAAAGCCTCTAAAGGCTGGGTTGGTTTTCTTCTTTAATGGGAGACTGTGTAGGTCCTGGTTCAGGACAGCATGGAACCACCTTGGCCAACAATGGGCCAGATTCTTCACACAGGAGCAAGTGCCCCGGCTACATGGTTCATTCCAGGCTCTAGGCAACTATCTCCAGCCCCTGGCCTTTGATATCGCTTTAGGATAGGCTTGTGCCACTTATCTGTCCCTGAGAGGTGCTCCCACTGACTCAAGTTCAAGGGTTACCTTGGGGCCAGAGGCTCCAGGGAGGCCATGGGCACCAGGCAGGCCTGACTCGCCCACCTCACCCTGAGGAAGAGAAGAAAGGAAACAGTGGAAGAAGCAAACACAGCAGCCAGAAAAGGACCAGTGAGTTGCCAGAAAGGTCAGCAGAGGTGTGACAAGGATGTCCTACACCAAGGTGTCCCACACACACCAACCTACCCTTGGGTCTCTGGGAGAGGAGCACCATTGTGCATCAAGAAAGACATTCAGTGTATGAAAAGTATGGAGTGCAGGGAGCGGCCCCATATCCTACATCATATCTGAGCTAACAACTTTTCTCAACATTTAGCCTTCTTTTCTCTTCCCATTAGGATTTGGTCCCCTAAATTAATTCCTTCCTTCCTTCCTTCCCTCCTTCCTTCCTAGAGAAAGGTCACAGCCTTGGGCTCATTCTTCCAAGACCAGTGCAGGCTCTTTGCTCGGAAGTGAATTAGCCAGACAAGTTGTTTCATGTAAGCGGAGCTGGTAGTAGAGGCCCTCGCTGTGAGGTCGCTGCTAAGAGCCGCCTGCCCTGTGCACACAGAACAGGATGGGCTCCTAATGGAAAATCCAACCATTCGCTGGGAGAAAGGGCAATAAATTGTCTGTCTGCAGGAGTGGGCTGTGGTCTGCAGGGGCTATAATTTCCACTTCCTGACATAACAAAAACTTCTCCGTTTATACAGAGCTAATTAAAAAGCTCTCAGGTCTTGCCATTTTGCTTGCAGAGCACCCATAATAAAACGTGCAGATAACGGGACACAGGATTCCTTCCTGCTGGGAACATTCACCTTCCCCTTCTCCAGCTGACATCTCTTTAGCAGTATCTCGTCATTCCTTCTCTCCCGTTTGATCTTCCTTTGTGTCTCCCCCGTCTCTCCTTCTGTCTCTTCATTTCACCCTCTGGGTTTGACAACCCTGCTGCTAATCAGCTGCTGCTGAAGGCATTTGGGCCAGTTTCTGCCTTTTAACCCAGAGCAGGATTGACTCTCCTGTATCCCAGGGAGCAATAGCCCTTTCCAGCCTCCCATATGGGTCTGGATGCACAAGAAATGCATTTCAGCCTGGAAGTGGGTGTAGAGAGGCACATACACATACACAGAGAGATGTTTGTTCCAGAGCTGCTGGAGAGTTAAAGATAAGTCTGGGCCCAGGCTCTCTTTACACAGGTGACAGCAGGGAATCTGTGGGCCTGTTGCAAACCCAGCAGGAGCAGAGCTCCGCAGGAGGCTCCAGCATAGTCCACAAATTTTCAGCCGTGATCCACAAAGCATCAGTGCACTTGATTCATTTAACAACATGGGAGCTTCCCTCCTTACCTTTCTGCCAGGGTATCCTTGAATCCCAGCATCTCCCTGAAAAAGGCAAAAAGGCAAAAGAAAGTGAAGCTTGGTCTGAGAGTGACAAATCTCTGCTCTTTTCCCGGGGGTATTGCTGGGATGGGAGAGCATTCCATGGGGAAAATTTGCCTTTTGCTCAGATTGATTCCATTGAGCTCCTGTCCCTTCAGATCCACAGGTCAGTGTTACCTGCACTGGGCTGAGCCCTGGCAGACAGGCAAAGGGTGTCAGCTCTGTGCCCCCATTCTATGCTTCCTATCTCCTCACCCTGGCAACATATCTCAGATAAAAACAAATTAGGTTGGGTGGCTGCAGCTGAAAAACAACAATCACCCCCCTCCCTCGCACTTTGGCAAGTGAATAAATGAGAAACCATGGCAGAG
The DNA here is from genome assembly GCF_009819655.1 of Sylvia atricapilla. Lineage (NCBI taxonomy): Eukaryota > Metazoa > Chordata > Aves > Passeriformes > Sylviidae > Sylvia > Sylvia atricapilla. The sequence continues at coordinate 33,876,392 of NC_089147.1, read as the reverse complement.
TTAACAATAGCATTGCAAAATCCATTCCTGAAGCACTGGGAAACGCTTTGAGAATGGAAGAAGCCAATAAAGCTGTGTGTGGCAAACAATTTTGCAAGATGGGCTGATGAGGCGTGCCTGGCTCAGTAGAGATGTAACTCAGACATGTTGCCTGGACGAAACCCATGAGTCAGCACACGGGCTGGGCCCCAGAGGCAATGCTGAGCTGGGTTAGAAATCTTTCTCAGCTATTTGATGTAACCTCTTTTACCCCTCCTCCATCTGTCAAAATGTACACATCTGTCCTCGTCAGGAGAGTCCATCTCTGTTCATCATCTTTCCACACCTCTAAGTGAGGTGAGATGTCTCACCTTTGGTCCAGGAGGCCCAGGTAAGCCCTGTGGATAAAATTAAAACAGACACTGGGGTTGGAAAGTGTACACATTACATGGACAGCAAGGTGATGGGGGGGATGCTGGCTGGTTTGATTTGAAACACCCCTTAGAGATTTGCACTGGTGAGCTCAAACATTCCCAATCTATTCTTCATGTAGTCCACACACCCAAATAAATTCATGCCCGTAGTGCTCCATCCCCCCAAGTTTTTTCTTGCTGAATTTGAAGACTAAAAAGCTGTTTTGCCTTATGCATTATGCTCCAGAATCTTTTCTGTTTCTCTGGCTTGCCTGGGGAACTTGTTCCCAGCCCACTGCAGCTCTGCAGTAAATCAGGCATTTGCAGCTTCCTCTGGCAAACTAAACAGAGACAATATATTAACAAACAAACCACTTGTGTCTTTAAATGAGAAATAACCAAACAATTTACCTGATATGAACCATGAAGCATACCAGACATATGTGTGTGTAAATATAAATAAACAAAATATCTGTGCAGGAGCTGCCTGTGAGCAGGCAGGAAAGGAAAATTACTCTAGATATGCTCTGATGCCTATGCCCCCCTTAATGTTGCCTGCTTTGAGAATTCAAGGGTTTAGCCATCCTATCCTTGGCTCCTCAGAGAGAAATGAGGATGCTTACAGGATCCCTGACCCCGGTATTGTGTGTGGAGGGGTGCATTTGCCTCCAGGGACAAGACTTGCTTGTCCTGCTAGCAGGTTTTGAAAACCCTTAGAGATGGAAACTCCTTTCATTCCACAGTGGCTACAGAGCCAGCATGCCACGTTTGCCCCTGGAACAGAGCAGGGTTTTGGTACCCACCTTTCCATCTCTGCCAGGCTTTCCGGGTTCTCCCACTCTGCCCTGTTGCAAGAGAGAGGTACATTAGCAGCATTTGCTGTCCTCTGCCCCGCCATTCAGCAACAGTATTATTTTATAAATGGTGCTTCTCTTCCCACCCTCCTCAGCTGCTTGCCAGGACAGGGCCAGGACTTCAGAGGGGTGGCAGGGAGCATGACAATTACACCCCAGGTGTTACTTCCTCCCCAGGGCCATCTGCAGGAGCTGAGGAAGAGGAAATGAGCCTGGTGTCACCCACCGTGTGTCTAGATAGCAGCAGTGCCCAGTTCACATCTCTGCCTTCCCTCTCACTCCCCTCCTTCCCCAGAACTTCTTCCTCTCCTCATTCTCTGCAAGCCTTGTATCCGTGGCTATCTCAGCTTCACTAGAAGCAGCAGAGGCCAGAGGAAACAGCCTGTGCCCTAGAGGATGGGGAAGCAGAAGGACTTGGGTTTTGGTAAGGACTTACAGGGGGTCCAATTGGCCCAGGACGTCCTGGGATTCCTTCAGGTCCAGCTGGTCCAGCAGGCCCTGGTGGACCAGGGGGCCCCGGGGGACCTTGGATCCCTGCTTGTCCTTGTTCACCCTGCAGTTCGTAAAACAAGAATTAGCAGGCAGAGAAAACTCTTCACACCACCACCTGAAGGGCCCAAGGCAGGCCAGCCTGACTGAAGCAGAGGAGATAGAAGCAAGTTCCAGGTTACTGCCAGGAGAAGTTTCCAAGAGTGATGGAGAGCCCTGCCAAGGACAGCTGGGCTGACTGGGAAGCAGGAGCCAGCACCCAATGGTTTACAAAGACATCTGAGGTCACCTGGTCAGAGCTCCCTTCTAGAGGGATCTAGTGATGACAGAGCAGTCCAAAGAGACCTTTTTCTTCATTGAGCCAGTCAAGTTAAATTTATGTGTCAAAGACCAGTATCTCTTGAGTGTCTGAGGAGGCTTTCCAAAGCACTTGACAGTCACATGTGAAGCAAAGCCTCCTGTGATGACACTGGCACTTCCAGGCAGAGCCACAGTGTCTTACCTCAGCCTGGTTTTCCCCATATATTTGTGGGACAACACTCCCTCTGTTTTGCCAAGGACCGAAAGTAGAAATGCCACAAACCCAAACGAAAATAACACGATCATCATGGCGTTCCTGGAGCCCACCCAAGGCAGGCCCAAGTACACCAGGCAGAGCCTGTTTTTCTAAGCTTTAACAAGGCAGCGCATGCTGAGCCACCTGCCATTTTCAGCTCTCTGAAATGGGGCTGTTTGAGCCGGTTTCTCCCTGGGCCCCTCAGTAGCCATTCAGTGGCTGTGGCTCATGCCTCAGCAATGTCATCTGGCCCAAAGGACCCGCACGTGGCATCAAGCGGCACTGCCGAGACAGTGGCTTGGAAGCAGCACGTTTGAATACCAGACTGCTGATCTATAATTGATGAATCCAGCGAGCTCCTAGGGCACTGGGGTACCCATGCTAAGCTGTTCGCTTATTAGGCTCACCTCCCTAGATAAACTACCACAAGACCCTACTGCTAGTGATCCAATTTAAATCTGAAAAACTTTCCTTGGTGGATCCATGGGAAGCTAGAAACCAAACACGGTTGTTTCTCGATTAAAAGTCGATGGGTGTGCAGTTGGGTCTCCGGTGAATTTATCCTCTCTAGAGCCTTATACACTGGAGGGAAATGCATGAAGTTTGTTCCCTGTGCTCCTACCAAGTGCGCTGTTTATTCTGGCTGCCTTTAGTAAAATATGCAGATACAGGGATGTTTGCTTTATTTAGAATGATAAATGAAAGTAATAAGCTGCAAATTTCATGCTTTCTGCCATGAGCTCTATTTAAAAGAAAATTTCCAACACGTGGGCCAGGCTCACAAGAAGCTCGGTCATGTGTGGAGCAACAGCCCTTTTCCTGTGCCTCACTGCCCAACCCACAGCCCACACTGGGAAGCCTGCTGGGCCAGGCAGGAGCGATGCCCTTGCTTCTCCCCATTTTTAAAGTGGATCTTCATTCATCCTGTGGCCCTTGCAAGGGAATGCAGGTTCTTTTCTAAGCTTCCTTATCTTCCACACTCAGTGCTATCAACTGTCTGGTAAATAGTCTCACAGCTTTTAAATATGGAAGGTAATTTGGATCTAATTAAGATGTTGGGAGGACACCGGAATATACTTTTGTATATAATATATAAATTTCCTCTTGCCTTGAGCTCTCCGTCCAGCTTCAAAGACTTTTCTCCAGCTGCATTTTACAATACCCCAGCATGGGTGCACCATGGGAAGGCGAAGAGGGCTTTGCCCATCTCACTTCGGCTCTCCCCTCCTCTATTCCCACCTCAGCTGCTCTCTGCCAGCGCAGTCCACACTCCAAATTTAAGGCACTAAATTGCAGCATGGTGCTGGGATGTGGTGCTGGTAGGGGACAGGGAGCTGGGCAGAGCAGGACCCCTGCCCCAGCAACAGGCCGTGGCTGGAAGGAGCTCATCCAAAGTCCTGTTTGCATCACCCTCACTTTGCTGTCTTGGGCACAGCAGGCTTTGTCTAGGAAAGTGCCCATCCTTGCAGATCCCTAAACACACAAAGTGTTATTACCACATCATTATAGTCTCGTTAATGTATTCAGCACAAAAAGGCCCCCACAGAGCTAAGTGGACAGTAAGTTGATACAGTAATAGACACAGTAAGTGGGAGATCAGGTGTCATTTTCCTCAGTTGTCATTCTATATTTTTAGCTGTCGACTGGAACTATTTTTCAGTTCTTTTAAACACCAGCCAGCCACCCTGACTACGCCCCAGCAATGCAATGCTTGCTCAGCCGCCCCGCAGAGGACCCCATTCAGCCCGTGCCTGAGCTAAGCCCCAGTCCTTGGGCAAAGCACTCCTGCTGATGCACTCAGAGTTAGCAGCAGGATTTTCCTCTCTTCTAGGCACTGGTTCTAACATCCATTTTGCAGCCTCACTTTTTTTTTCTTAGTATTCATACGCTGGGCTCCTGGAATTGCCTGGTGCTGGCAGATCTGTAGGAGCAGACCACACCCTGTTGCATCTAGAGAAGGAATACAGCAAAGGCAAAACAGATCATGGCAAAACTCTCCGCTGAAATTTTCCTCTGCGGACAGAGGGAATTTGCAGCCCTGGCTGACGACAGGATGTAGGGCAGCTATTCAAGTTTCCCACTTCATCCTGGAGAGGAACTTCAGCTTTCAAAGCCTTCCCAAGAGGTCAGTCCTTGGCCTGGCTCTCCAGACTGTCACTTTGAAGGGCAAACAGCACAATCCGTGGGGCTCTGTGTGGTGCGAATGCTGAATCGATAGAAACTGAACTGAAACCACAGGCTCAAGGGCTAAGGTCAGGATTTGTCCAGCGCTGGGCAAGGACCAGGCACCTCATGGTAAAGGTCTCTTGCATCCTGCAGTTCCTTGCAAGCATCTGACTGTCTAGTCTAGACATGCAGCAGGGTGACCAAACCCGGCCACTTAAGAGAGAGTGCCCAGCACACTTCAGCGGAGTAATTGCAGCAGTTTGTCCATACAGGAAAGCTAATCCCAGTCGATGGAATGAGGGAGCAAAAAGTGGCCTCATTAAAAGCCGCATGAACTCTGACTATGGACACTCTTATTCACTATTCATATGTCCGTAATTCACTTTATGAATTCATTCCCAAAATAAACTAAACATGAATTATGGCCCCGGAAACCAAAATAAATGTGTTTACACAAAGATTTAATGCAATTTAATGAAACCATTCTAAGAGCTTATTTAAACACATTTCCCAAGTGCCTCAGACTAGACTAGCCCTTAGAAGAAGCGTTTGCCTGTTCATTCATCTCAGTTAAATTTCACAGACATTAGATGTATTTCAGCAAGAGGCTTCCAACCTCTTCTGGAGATTGAATATGCAGGAACTGAGTCCTTAAGGGAGGAGGCTGCTTGTCGACAGCCCCAAGAACAGCTTCATGGCCCATTTCTTTTAGTTCCAAAAACTGGCTTCACTGCATTTCCTTTTATCAACAGTATCACATCAAAGATTTCCTCCACTTTAAAGAAAGTCCCTCAGCTGTGCCTGAAACTCTTGGAAAGCCCTCTATAGGGAAAGAAAGACAGGTAGCAAGCTGATTAACTGCAAGCATCGGAATAAGCTCAGAAACAGGCAACAAGGAGGAGAAGTCTACCTGGAAAGTGCGTCTCTTTATGACTGGAGGCGGAGCCAGCCGCACTGAATTGAGGAGAGGCAACAGCTGAAGAAGATCAAACCAGAAGGTCGCAGGGCAAAGGAGGCCATTAGGGCACCGAGAGTCAGAGAGCAGCCAGGGGAGAGAACAGAGAAGAAGGGAACAGAGAGATTGCCATGAAAACAAAGCCCGGCATGAGAGCGGCGCAGGGCGGGCGCAGCGCAGGTACCTGCAGGCACACCTCTGAGCTCCTCCGTGCTGCTCACAGGGGCACCCACCAGGGGCCAGTCTGGCAGGTGTGGGGTGCCCACTCGCCATCCCAGTGCTCCCACCACACAGAGCTTTCACAGCTTCCTCTGCTCAGAAATAGAACTTACCCATGGCATTTTTGACTCAGCTCTGCCGATCTTAAGAAGTGCTCACTGTAAGACATCCCCTCACTGGCTCTGCTAGGGTGTCCAGCGTTGGGACTGTTTCTCTTAACTTACCATCATCATCATCGTAAGATTTCGGGCAACTATCAGAATTAAAATTTTCTCCAAGTTTTCCAAGTGCAGTTTTCTAGTTCTCTTACAAGAAACGCAGCATACCTCCAGCTCTCACCCCTCCTCCAGGTATGGAAGGGAGTGGAGAAAGGCTAGCTGAGGTCAGCACAGAGGTCCTGGGCTGGTTCACTTGACTTGAACACAGCCACCACGGCCAAGGGAGAAGACCAGGCCTTGGAACTGGATGCCTAAGCAGGGCATTGCCTTGGCAGCCTGCGCTTTGTTTTTCCTTTCTCAATGATATCACTACCTTCTGACTGCTTATAGCCAGGAATGCTGCCTTAGGGCACAAAGCTGACCCGGACACACAGAAATCAAATGTACTAAAGCTGAGGAGCATTTGTTCATCCTTTTGCTATATCCAGTTTCCATTTGCATGCACGCTGCTGTCACCCTGGCACCCACCGTGCCAGTTCCAGGCCCAGGAATGCTGCCCTGGCCTGATCCACTTTCCTGTTCCTATCAGTTTTCCATTGAAGCTGCTCTTGATTTACATAGGGAGAAGCGAGAGAGCCTTTCTGTGCCTGGGCATAAAAACGTGCCCGTGTGTGACATTTCCCCATGTGAGCTGTGTGCTCAGATCCCAGAGGTGTGCCCACAGGTGTCCCACCACAGAAACCATACACTTCCAAGCAGCACATTTTATTCCCTTTAAACATTGTCCTTCACATCTGCAGTGAAAGCAAGGATCCAGTCCTGTTGCAAAGGGAAGTGGTAACCCAATTTTGCAGCATCCTGATCAGGTGGTTGTGTTCAGATGCACTGATCCAGACAGCCACAAGCTATCACTCCAAAAGCAGTGCTGCTGGAAATTCAGCTGGGCTGATTTTATCCAAAGGCAAACCTCCCATTTCTAAAAGACATCGCAGGAGGCCCCTTAGCTCAGGAGAGAGCTAGCTAAGCTGGCTTTGCCTGGCTGCTCAAATGCTGAAGGGTATCTGAAATATTATACCTCTTACAGGGAAGCAGAGGGAGAATGCTGGAAAGGATAAAAGGATAAGGAGGAAAATGGAGAGAACTAGTCTTGAAAACAGGCAAGACAAGACCCTGCAATGGATTCAGTGAGTGTTCTGAGAAGAAAACTGAAGGCACTTCCACCAAGCTCCCTCTGTGTTCCAATGAGAAGTTTTTTTTTTCAGAAGGCAGTGTGCAATACTGGATCTGCACCCTTGAGCCTTTGCATCAGGACTGGGTCCCTTCAGACAGCTACCCACAAACCTTCAGCGTAAGGATCTGGTTAGAGCGCAGGGCTGCAAGTGTGGTGCTTAGGTATTCCTGGGGAACAGTGAACACACATGAGACAAACGGGGTCAGTTAGACAAACAGCATTTCTGAGAGCAAACACAGCATGGCTGGTCCCCCGATTTCCCTGAGTAGCATTTGCGGCAGCTTTGAGTGGCCCTCTTACCCTGACTGGGCAGCCCCAATGCGTGGGCTCATCCCTCACAGCAGCACAGGCCACACAGACTCATACGGACAAAAAAATAGGGAATTACAACAAGAGCCAAGGCACATATCCTAACCTTGTGTTTCCTTCCTAAGAAAAGAAATATGAAACAAAACTGAAACAACATCCCCAGTTTGTCAGGATGCTGATTTTCATTTCCTCACCCAGAACATCTGACAAAGAACCTTATCAAACAGAAAAGCAAGAATGAATTGCGATTCGGTCAGTAGTGTCACGTTTTTGCAACAAGACCCATCCTAAGTTTCATTCAGGGAGGAAGAAAGAGAACTGCACCTCTGCTGGCTGGTCTGTGCCTCTTGACTCCCTGAACTTGCAGCTCAGGACAGCCTGTCCTTGAGTTGATCTGAGGACAGTCACCCTTCCTGTGAGCATGTCTCAGCCTTGAATAACTCATGGGCTTTTTATAATGTTGAGCTTGGTGCCTTATGAGACCAAAAGTATCTCCACGAGAGGCAAGGAAACACTGCCAGGATGTGAGGCTTTGTAGCCACCATTCTCCCCTTTGTCACAGCCCTGCAGCTCGTCAGTCACCCTACGACCCTGACCCACCAAATGAGTGTGTCTGCCCCCAGGCCTAAGCCCAGGCTATTTCCAGGGATGCACCAGCTCCCTTCCCAGTGTTGCTTTGGGTCCTGCCACTGCTTTTCACCTTGAGCACCGGGGACAGTCAGAGCCAAAGGCTGTAACAGGAACTCAGGACACTGCTTGGGTGACCAGTGTTGTTGGCTTCTTTTTAACATAACAATCCAGTGAGCCGGCCCACTAAATAAACACAGCTGACCGGCTGTTATTGCACAGGGACTGGCACTTACCCATGGCCCCCTTTCTCCCTTGCTGCCAGCCCAGCTCTCTCTCCAGTGGCTCTGCTGCTCCAACCCTGCTCCCTCCTGGCCAGGGACCAGAGCCCAGCTGATTATCCAGAGGCCCATCAAAAATAAACAGAAAGCTCTTAAGCTTGTCTCCCTGTACACCCAGATTACAAATTCCAGCCACTTCATATGATGTCGTTCCAATGCATTTCCAGTGGATTTTCAGCACTCTGGTTGTTTTTAGAACTAGTTAAATCCCCTAAAACCCCATGATGTTCTCTCTCCACTCTTGGCTGCGGCACATGCTGGCCAGGCCAAGATGAAGGGGCAGGTGGGGCAACATCCTGGCTTTCATTAAACAGTTGCTGGCATCAACCCTTCTACTCAGCCTCTTCCTTGCAGGCAGAAAGTTCATCAGGTTTGGGGGGCAGCATGGGGACCAACTCGCTGGGGACCTGAAAGACCACCATAGCCGGGGGGTGCAGGGTTACACTCAGACAGGGAGCATAACCCTTCCCCTCTTCTCTGTGCAGGGATGGCACTAGCCATGAGGGAGAAGAAAAAGAGAGGAGGGATGATAGAGTTTTCCCCAGGTCTTCAAAGCCCACACTGCCTCCCGGCCACACACGACAAGAGCAGAGGCTGTGGACGCAGCACGGAGCCAGTGCAGCACTCAAGGCGTGAGTGGGGGACCTCTACTCCTCCAGAACCCCCAGGTTTCACTGGCGTTTGGGGTGAGGACATGGACCTTCCCCTCTCCAGCACAAAGCACAGGAGGATCTCCAGGAAGCAGAATTGACAGCGGCTATCTAGGGGTCAGCTTTGGTGGGCAGGAACAGACCAGAGAACCAGCATCCCCCTGGAAAACCTTATCTGCTGCTTTTCTGCGAAACACATCCGTCAGCCAAGCACTGCCCTGGGGGCCCAGATGACGCATCTTGTTAACGAAACGATCTCCGCTTCCAACAAAAAGCCATTCAAACGAGGGAGGATTAACATGCGGGAAGGCACGGGACAGAGGATAATAACGCTAATGACTTACCCTGTGCGAGTATTCTGCACACTGACCCTGTGAAAGAAGGGAATTAAAAAGGAAGGAGTTTAAACCACAAAGAGACGCGACCAAAATAGGCACGCAGGGTCAGATCCAGAAGGTGTAAATCATTGTGACCCTATCAAACTCAATGCGGTTATGCCAGTTTGCACCCGATAAGCACCCTGCCTCCTGTCCCCATCCCCTGAGCCCTCTGCTTTTGGTACTCCTCACTCACAGTCAGATCAAGCAGCACCGAGTGCACCAAGCCCCCTCCTCTCTTTTAATTTTTAACAACGCCTCCACTGAAATTACCTTCTCTCCTTTTTGTCCTGGAAGTCCCTATAAAAGTGATCAAAAAAGGCCTCAGTAAATGAAGGAGTTCAGTGAATGCAAGGGGAAATGGATTAGGGGGAAAGATGAAATAGGGATGAGATACTTACGGGTTCTCCCCTGGGACCTGCAGCACCCTTTAAAGAAACACAGAATTTAACATGGGATGGTTTTCCATTTACAGTGTCAAAAAACCCCCAGCGTATGGAGTAGGTGACAAACTGAGCTTTTAAAAGCAATTGTGAAGAAAATTCCCAAGAGACATCTGGGTTCCCTTTGTTACTCTGAGAAGTGAAAATGCACACATGCTCTGGCTGCACCAAGGGGGAAAATATTAAGGGAAAAATCATCAGGAAAACACACCCTTATTGTTCCCAGGACCTCAGCTGACAGCACGTCTCCTCGGCCGACTACGCACTGGGATGGAACCAGAAGCAGCCAGGACTGAAGCCTGAGCTGGGATTGTGCAACAGGGGAGTGGGGAGGGGGATCTTTAACACGTGCTTGCCAGAGGGCTACACTGACACTCAGACTCAAAAAGCAGAATTGCAGAATTAGCAGAAGAAAACTTTCAACACTTTAGTGAGTGAAGGTGACTACAGAGCCTCTCTCTTGACGTACTCATTTTTGGGATTTCATCATCAGAGATGTCAAGAGGAACAAGGCAGCATTTGGGCTTCCATAAAGTGCAGTCTGAGTTTATCGTTTTCAACCAAAAGCATTTTAGTATGATGCACATATGAAAGAGCTTCAAGGGGGTGGGGGAACCACATTTAATACAAAAAATATTCTTTTTTCAGTTGTTGTTAGATAAGTTGAAAGCTGCCAGATTGGTTTTCAGAAATCTTTCCGTCAACTTTTACTTCTCCTGTGAGGCCAACCACAAAAAATGTCAGCTCCCAGAGTATATTTAAAGAACATAATTGCTAACTGCAAGGAAAACACATCCCATGCGTAACTAGAGAGTTGCTGTTGTGACATGATGAATGTGATAGCCATAATGCAAAAATTACAGACATGCATCCCAGCACTGCTATTATGAAGTTACAGAATTAGGGATGCAGCTAGTGCATCAGTTGAAGCAAGATTGCTACCCTGCCCGTGAGCTTGTTTCCAGCTGAGGCACATAATTTCAAGCCAACCCACACCCCACAGACAAAGGTATGTATTTTTACCATCTCTCCCTTCTGTCCAGGATGGCCCTGCCAAAAAAAGGAAACACACATCAGCTTTGGCCACCGCAGACTCTAGAGGATGTTGATTTAACATCTTCTGCTGAGTGAAGTGTGTGTACCCAGAGCAGTACAAGAAAGGTGCTGCTGCATCTCTCTTGGGGGTGAAGTTCTTCATGGCAAAAAACAGGATGCTGCTGCAGGAAATTAGAAGCCAGAGGTATGTGCTACCGACCCCTTCCCCATTACAGCACTGGAGGAGTGTCGTGAGGAGCCTGGCTACATGGCTGCTACATGGGGCTATGGGTTTCATGTTCACTGGGTTCATGGAGAAGTAGCTCATTTGTGCCCAACTCTCTGAAGGATGTGAAGAACTTGGGTTTCTACTGCAAATCTCTAAGGACAGTATGGAGGTCTCACTGATGTCTTTAGGATCCTTCCCTCCTCCACTGCAGCTGTTTTTGGCACAGCAGCAAAGAGAAGGAAGCTGTTGACTCAGGCAGAGGGCTGATACCTCAGGGATCTGCTCTGCCTCTCTGATTCTGGGTGGGAGGGCCTGCTAAAGCTTTCCCTGCAGCAGCCAGGCTGCTGCACTTGTGAACTGCTATTTTATAGATTTATCTAGAAAGGAATAGGTCATGCTCTGCCTTCCTTAATCTCCTGACTCCTGCATCTCCCTCAAGGCATCTGTGGCATCCTCCTGCCTGCCAATCTCATAATTTTCTTTTAATCCATGCACGTGCATGGCATTACAAAATAATCCCCTTAAAACATACGGTGTAAGACAGGCTGGCAGCACAGTGGGACCTAGCAGGAGGCAGGGCAGGAAGCCTGCAGAGAAGTTCTTTGCTTACCGGTTTGCCATCCAAGCCAATAGGGCCCTGAAATAAAAGATGAAAAATTATGAGAAATGCTTTCCTCAGGGTGTCTGTCCATCTGCTCTAGGAAGCATTATGTGCCACGAGACTGCATGGGCTGGGGTGATGTGAGCTGACTCTCTGGCCTCCTGTCAAGTCCTGGTAGGTCCCTGGCCCACCGACTACCAGCCCAGATTTCAAACTGCATCAGCACGGACCTGCTCACTGTCAGCACGTGTAGGCAGCAATGCTGGACACAGGAATAGAAGCAAGGAGGGATTCGTAAGAAATTTGCAAAAAAATCTCAGAATTTAAAATTTGACAGTGTTTGGTAAGCTGGTTGAATATCAGCAGTTCTCTCAAGACTGATTCAGAAGGGCACCCACCTTTGGGGAAAGAGGAATTTTTGCAAATGCCAGAATAATAAAAATGTCCCAGGGAAGATGTGACATACAGCTCAGCGCATGCTGAAGGTACTGTTTGGTGAGAAACAGGCTCTGCAGGGCTGTCCTACTCAGCACTTTCTCATGAGCTGGGCCGATATTTTTGCTCCTCCAAAAGCCAAAGGACCACAAGGGCCTGGAGAGATCCGCTTCTCCTCAGTCCAGGGGCAGCTCACAGCCCCCCTTTTCACAATGGGCAGAGCCGTGGAGCCCGGTCAGACAGCTCAGAGGCTGTCCATCCCTCCCATTTTCCAGGCGTGAGAGTCTCCCTCACAGACCTGCTCTGGCACATCCAGTGTCCTGGAGCAGCAGCTGAGCTGCCTGGTGGGAGCAGGGATGTAGGGGGTGTTTGTGTTTGTCTCAGGCTTCCTAGTCGTCCAGGGTAAATGCGTATGAATAAATAGCAACTGTTCAGCTGTTCAGCAGCCTCAGTGCTTCAGAGAGTGCTGCCAGCAACTGCAGAACTGAAATGAAATATGCTTTGTCCTCTCCGGGGCATTATCTCTGTTCCCTTGCAACTGTGCTGGAGAAGAATTCCCCTTCATGTCTTATGTCCTTTCCCTTTGGTATGACCAGGGTGTCCAGCCTAGCTGAACAGTTCCCAGCTGACCCTCAACAGGCAGGGCCCTTTTTGGATCCCAGGCATTTGCTGGTATTGGAATATCACCTAAAAGCTCAATTAAAGGTGGAATTTCCCCTACCTAGGGTTTGTTTCTTTGTTTGGGACCGGGGTATTTCTTAGGATGGTTTTCTTTTACTGAACAGATCTGGCTTTAACTATGTTATTGTAACACCTGGGGCTTTTTTTTTTTTTTTTTTTATTTCCTTTCAGAGTTGAGTGATTTAGTTTGTTGGTTTTGGGTTTTTTTTTTCTCCTTCCCCAAGTATCATTTAAAAGAAAAAGAAAAAGGAAAAAAAAAAGGCAGAAAATCAAATGAAGAATACATTGCTTTTTCCAGTGATATCAGATCAGGTCATTGTTTTCAGGCAGAAATTATGAGATACAGCAAGATACAGCAAGCACTTATGAGGCTTGCTAGTTATATCACACATCCATACCTCATAAATTAAGAGTTACACTTACCGGGAATCCAGGAAAACCTCTTGTTCCAGGCTGTCCCTGGGAAGGATGAAACAGAGACAACAGTTTAGAGGAACTGAAATGACTTTTGATGGATCCTAAGTTCTCTCTATAGAGCCTTTCCTCCTGCCTCTGACCAATTATCCTACAGCTCACTGAAGAGATACCCAATTCCCCTCCAAGAGGAAAATGTCTTGGGAAGGAGGGGAAATATCTCCTCCACACTCCAATTTACACAGGGCCAAGAAAATGCTGGACCAGCTCCAGTTTGGATTGTAAGCAGTTTCCTTGAAGTTTCTACATTAATTAAATGGGTGTCCCTAGCCCATATGTTAGGCTTTTGGAGTATATTCCAGAGGCTGAGCTCATTTTATGGCAATTCTCGCTGCCATAAACCTGAGATGTTTAATGCAGAGTGCTGTTCTGTGCTAGACAAACCTTGCAGGTCACTGATGTCTAAATACAACTATCCTTCTCCTCCTCCTCCTCCCCTCATGTCCCAGCTCATTCATTTTCCTCACAAATAATTCTGGAGATGATTTTTTTCTCTTCTGTTTTTTTGCGAGGGGGTGTGTGTGATTTTTTGTTTTGGGGCTTTTTTGTGGGTTTTGGAGCTTTTTTAATCCTCTGAGAGCTAAGACAAAAAGGAGAGTTAGGCTGTGTGACGAGAGGAACATGAGTACCAGGTTTCCCCCTGCACCCTCCTGGCTAGCTGACTATGGCCACTAGTTTGGGATCAAGTACAGCAAACACCGGCTTGAGATGTGTTTGGCAGCTTCTTCATCCCCCGCTTAAGTACACCAAAAAAAGAGAAAATGTCCTGGCTGTTAATTTTTCATAGTTCTTTGATTTTGGGGGCCTGTGACATCCCAGGTCACAGTTACCGTGCCTTTGGTGGTATCCAGGAAAGATACCACTTCACTTAAGGATTTTGCAGTCTGTTTCCCAAACAAGCAGGAGGCAGGTCAGGAAGCATATGGCCCATTTGGCCCAGACCTCAGCAGATCTTGAAGCATACTCATGTAGACAGAAACAGCCAGATGAGGTAAATCCTGTGCCACGCTTATCAAGTGACCACTATGGTATCTTGCCTACCCTGAATGCAATGCTATGATGCCAAAATTCCCAGCTTCCTTATGAGTTCTCTTATTTGGGGGGAAAAAATGCTTTCTTCGGCAATTTAAGCTACCGTGGCTGGACTGTTGGAATCCCACAGGGGTTTCCTAGGAAAGAGCTGGGCATGATCGGGGTGCATCTCTGCCTTATCTACAGTGATCCCATGTGGTGCTGAGGGAAGGGAAGGGGAAGGAGGGGATGGGCCTCCTGGGCTGTGAGGTTGAGATTTGCCACAGTGCACCAACAACCATCCTTTGGGAGACCTCAGTGCTACACTGATAGGGAAAATCTTCACCTTCAAGTAACATCTCCAGCCACCCTTTGTCTGCAGAGAGACTCAGTGAAGGTTTACCCCTGCAGAGGATGGACCCAAATAGCCTCTTTGCAGGGTTTGAGGGATGCCCCCACCACAAAATCTCTCATGTCGCACTGAAGAATTCTGGTTTTGTATGCAATGCTAGCAGGACCTAATCACATTTGCACTGTTTCTTTAGTTCTGCAAAGTTGAACTTGGTCAGCTTTGCTTTGCAAGATACACACAAAACCACCTGGCCTTGTTGGCCAGTGACCAGAAAGGAAGATAGGCCATAAATTAAAGGATCTGTCCACCACTGGCTTCTGAAAAGGCAAGAAGCAAGAAGAGCCTAGCCAGAATTCATTAATTTTGGTTCCCTGTTGGACATTTCCCTAACAAAAAGTGCTAAAAAAAGAATTAGGGAGAAAAACCTGGAAATGGTGCAATTTGGCTTCCTCTGTAGACTACAGACTGTTGCCTCTTTCTCCTTGGAGGACAGCAGAATGATTTGCACGGTATCACGCCAAGACAACAGTTCAGCAGCGAGCGATTCCAAGAGACTGTTTTTGTTGGGTGACTAGTTTTCCTTGTCTCCTTTTTAAAATGTTGATTGTATGAAGTATGTAATCCTGGGAGCTGCCAAATCATGGAGACCATCTGTTTCTGCCACTATCAGCGCACTGTCCCTCTCTGGCCAGGAGTTAAGCAGCTCTGAGCTCAAGTGAAAACTTTAACCTCCAAACAAAAATCTGGAAACTATTTGTCATCCCACATCTTTCCGAGTGGCCCCTTGGCCAGGGTTTCCATGTTTGTCTTCAGTGCTCAGCCATCCTTTTGACCTATCACCAGCTCCCCAGGAAACTGGATCCTCTTTACAGTAGGCTTTGCAGGGGGAAGCTGTGGACTTAGGCCAGTCCTGGCACCCCAGGGCTTTGACTGGTGTAGGCAAACTCCCATTTCAGATACCATTTGCCATCTAATTCTTCCACCGATTTAAAGATGAAACGTTCTATGCTTTCCCAAACAGCAGCAAAGGCAGCAGCACCAAAGCCAACAAAATTGTCCTGCAGCCCAGACACAATCCTTCAAGAAAACTGTCGCTTTTGCTGGACCCACATGGACAGGAAGTGATGGCTTTTCTCTCCGATTACTATAATTACACTGTTCAGAAGGCTGAGAGCCAGAGCTTGCAAGAAACAGCAAAAGCAACGGGGAACTTACCCTCCAAAATCTGCTGTTTGTGGAGTGGGGTGGTCTTGCTCAGACCCTGGCTTGAGAGACTTGCCAGCACTTCTTCCTTGCCTGGACATGTGGCCAGGGACCATCTGCTAGGCATAAAACACTTGGGGAGACCCATTTGAGTCCTGGGCTTTGGTTCTGTTGCTTCTCAAACTGCAGCATCCCCGGCAGGTGGGCCTGGGAACTGGCAGAGCTGTTTTTTGTTAGAAACACTTGTCATGGGGCTTTTGGAAAGTTAATTGGAAAGCCAGATGTAGCCAAGTGTTCGCACTGCCTAGGTCTCTCTCACTTGACCTCCGCTGCGAAACAAAGGTTGCCAGCAGCCCGTCCTCTCTGCAGGTCAAGGATGGTGCTCTTCACAGGTTAATCAAAATCGGAAGTGCCCACTGGGAGGGAGAGAATCGAATCGCCAGGTCTTTTTTCATGGAAATTCTCTGGTGGAGGCTGTGCAGGGATGAAGTGAAGGGGTCTGGCGGCACTTGTACAAAAGCAGAGGCTTGATGGCTGAACCACAGTGCAAGAAGCACCCAGCATCTAGGGCAAGTAATCACTGTGCCTCTTCATCTTGGTCTTTATTTATGACCCTGTCCTTGCAGAAAGTTTTGTCTGGCTGATTCGTTGCACCTCGTAGAGGGTGCAAAATCCTGCCTTTTCTCAGCCAGATAAGCAGTAACCATGCTGACAAAGAGCTTCCAAGATTCTGGGCACATGACAAAGACCTCTGCACTACCCTTTGTCTTTGTGAGCTCCCCAGTCACTGGCTTAGCTCTGATCGTGCTCTTCAGTAAAATCAGGGGGCTTGTTCCCTGCTGATTAGGCCGAAGGCTGAAATCAGCCAGGCAAAGGGCAAATTTTCTCCAAAAGTGATAGCAGCCGTGTTGCAAAAAGGAAAAATGCTTCATCCTTTTAAAAGCAGGAATTTGGTTTCCTTGCTGGGGGAAGGGTTCCTTATTTGTTCTAGAATATGAGCTATAATTTCATTATATATAGTATATAATAGCAGTATAAAGCCAAGGCTGACTCATCATGGAAACCACATTATACAGGGGTTTTTGCTCTTTCCAGCTGATGCTGAGTCTCAATGCTCCTCCTCTCCTAAGTCTTTCCCAATAACCTGCCCTGTATCAGACAAAAATAGAGAGAAAAGTCACTTACGGGTGGACCACGGGGCCCGATGATAGACATGCCAGCTTCTCCTGGAGCACCCTGCGGAGAGACAAAGCAGATGAAAAGATGTGAGAATAGGAGAGGCAAACACAAATACAACTATATTCCTGTCAGGACTGCGGTTAAATAGGATGCCTGAGGTGTGAGATCTTCAGGGCTTATGGGGCAGCTGCTGGTTTGACCTCCCCTAGCTCCTGTCTGACACTTTGGGAGAAAAGATGTCCTTGAGAGCTGCGCAGATGTGCCAGAAAATGGAAGCTGCACAGCAAGGATCAGTACAAACACATCAAACACTTTCTGACAAAACAGAGGTTCTGCCCCATTGCACGTGTGGAAGATGGCCTGAAACTCTGTTTCCTTCCTGCGAGTTCCAGGAGGATTGTGTCCTGCAGAAGTAAGGAAAAGAGGGATGTGCTGGGCTCCAGGGAAATGGGAGCTGCAGGCAGCTTATTTGGTTGCCTCCAGAAATGCCTTGCTTGCGGACTTAAACTCAGTTGAGATGTGCATGAAAACAAAGCAAAGTGATTGCTGGAAAAGGAAACAGCTGCCTCTCCAAGTCCTAGCCACCCACGGCGTGCGATGGGCAGGACGTGTCACTCCCTTTGGAAACATTGTGTATTCCTAAGAGGCAGCTCCAGAAGTGTCCAGGGCTGAGGAGCTTTGGGATGGAGCATCCCATAAGCCAAGCAGCCTGCAAGAAAGCAAAGCACCCTGCAGAACAAAGCTATGGACTGCCAAAGACTTAGGAATCTCATGGAGGGCTTTAGGGAAGCAGGGGAAATTAGGAGTGATTTTTTTCCCCCCATTGTTTGCTTGTATCTATCTGCTGTCCCTTCATGACAACTTTGGCCTGAAACGAGTGCAAGGACATGCAGAGAAAAAAGCAGAATGGGTTCAGGTGGGAAATTCTGATCTGTTGGATAATGTTGTTTGGCTCCAATGAGCAAACAGTGAACACAAGGATGAAGAATCTCAATCCTACTTTACCCTTCCTTGATGTGTTTTTCTCTCTCTGTTGTTTAGAGGAGCAAATGGGTGTGGTATGGTGAATAGATGACCCTCCTTGTCCGGTAAATATCCATACCTTTCTAAATTTCTACACATTGTTATTCAGTTATTCATGGATCCCAAACACCTCCATTTCCCTGCTCTCACAGGTGGGAGGTACTCACAGCCCTGGGGAAAACATACTAACACTGAAATGCCAAACACCTCAAAACGGGGGCCAGCAGCAGGATGGCTTTGTAAGCCAGCACTTCTTTTTGGGTACAAATTGCAACTCACTGCCTGGCAAACAGTCTGTGAGATGGTGTCCTACAGACTTAAACTGCACAATCAGCTTTCCTCAGGAGGAAGAGATCCCACTGTGTCAGAAATAGGAGCGTGCTGTGCCACTTTTATTCCTTGCTCCCACCTGCACCAGGGATCAGGCTAACCTGGGAGGTAGAGGGGAGCTGCAGGTTTGTTGGGGCAAGCAGAGCTGCCAGAAGGGAGAAAGTCAGTGGTTAAAATCCAGGGAGCCTTGAGGGAAGCCCTGCATGTGCCCACTGGCTCTTATGCTGTTAGTAAATTGTCATAAACAAGAAACACAGCATCTTTGGAGGCTGAGTGGCCTAGAAGGAATTTGGAATATATACTTGCACTGACACGGAAGATGGGGCAGCCCAAGGGTGTGGAAGCCCAAGGCTGGCGGCAGTGGCCATGACTGTGACAGGGGAGTTTGGGCTGGCCCTAGAAGAGGACAGTTTGGGGGTGCTACAGGCTACAAGGAGCTGACTCACCTTCTCTCCGGGTTGCCCTTTTAATCCCTGGGTCAGTGGCAGCCGTCACAGCCACATGCAAGAGGGTGCAGGGAAGAGAGAAAGAAAGGGAGAGAGAGACAAACACAGGCGTCAGCAGCAAAGGCACGCTCTCCCACCCCACAACCCTGGCTATGGGGCTGGGATGAGCAGGGTGGCCTCAGCTCCTGCCATGGCCCTCTTCCCCATCCTCACCATGGGATGCCCGAGCAAGGAGCAGCTCTGAAGTACAGCACTCAGGCAGGCAGGGGATGGCCCCCTTTGCTCAGGGCAGAGTTATTTGGAAGGGGTAGCTGCCAGTGGCAAGCAGGGGTGTGTGTAGGAAACTCAGGATTAGCAAGCCCAGCTGGCGCACGAGGTGGCAGCAGGAGACACCCAAACAGGGGGATGCTGAACCAGAGGAGGACCTGGATAGTGCAGCAGGTGAAATGGAAACACCTCCCCAGCATGTATGTGGCTTCCAGGGCTGGTCACCCTGCTGAGACCAGAGGAAGCCCTCAGGTGTGGGGCTCAGGCAGAGTAGTTTTGCCCAAACTGACAAGGGTTATTCTGAAAGCCACCCTCCCCCATCCCCAAATCCTGAGGGTTAGAAGAGAATGGGAAAGATAAGGCACACAAAAGAGGGTTTGACTTACCGGCCGCCCAGGGATTCCCATTGCACCTTTGTCCCCCTGGCAATTAAGGCAAAAATCAGAGGCAATTGGTAACTTGTCAAAAGCGAGGTTCTGAAACAGCGCTACTGAACTAAGCCACAGCAGCAGCTTCACACTGTGGTACAAATATCCAGAGGTTTTGGGAGGGAGAGAGAGAAAGTTAAAGAGTAAAGTGTGTTTGCGTGTGCCCAAACCTGTCTTTAGGATGTGTGAGCCACCAGTTCATTTGCACATATGACAAACCCACACATCTCACAACAGAAATTACATACAGCAATTTAGGCAGCAAAAGGAGGACAGGAGTCTACAGTCAAACAAAGTACAATCCCTATTTCCAACACTCCATAAAATCCAGGTCCTGGGAACTGGCTTCCTGCAGTGGCCAACTGTCACATTTTTCTCTTTCTTGACCGAAATAATCTGAATGTTGGCTATTTATTTATAGAGTTATCACTTGAAAACGCCATTCTCTTAGATTTGAAAATACTGTCCTGTCCAGAAGCAAGAGAAAAATGTGAGAACACAAGCTGACGCAGGAAAAAGCACATCTGGAAGAAGACATATGAGCAGCTGTTTTCAGTGTCCTCTACCCCTTTGAGATACTTCCCAGTGCATTGTCAGCATGTGAGTGATCCCTAACAGTGGTTTTGGGAATGACTTTGGGTCAGGTGACACTGGACAGAGCCTCATAAACACATGAACATAGGACCAGTGACAATTTTCTTCACTCACTTACCTACAAGGCAGTTGGCTGCCTCTTACAGCTAAACTGTACTATGCAATTAAAAAAAAAAAAACAAAATTACCCCCTCTGCATTCCTGGTCTCCAAAACTGAAGGCTTTGCAGATCTGGAAGATAGCAGCTCATTGCTAAAGGATCTTGATGATTATGGCTTCAGCAGTCTTGTAGCTTTTACTCTATATTTTGCAAAAATGACATGATGATAATCCCTCAGTTCTGTTTCCAGTGATGTTTGGGGTTTTCTTATGTAAAACAGAAGGTTCCTGCCCCTGGCTGACATAAACCTGGTTTTCTGGTTTCTGCAGCTGGAGACACCAGCCTCATTGGTGCCACCTCTTCATGCCTCCCCACGCGTTCAGTCCCAGCGCTTGTGAATATAATCTGAATTCTCTGGAAGGGGAAGGCACTTAGCTCTGTTTGTTCTTCTGGCTGTACACAAAGACTGTGTATCCCAAACTCAAACATTATTGCTTGGGATCAAACCATTCCCTGGTGGAAGTTTAGCCACTGCACTCCGCAGAGCTGGGGAGCTGTTCAGTATGGGGAGGGGGCATTCCTTTCCACACAGCATATGTTGTGATAAATTGAAGAGCCATATACACTTTGCAAAAGTACCCCTTTTAGATGGATGAAACCCTGAAGAGCTGCTTGATTTTAAGTTTTGTTGGGGATATATTATGGGAAAGTGCATTCTTCTAGGGTTTTAGGCGAGTTCTCAGTCCTGCTAATATTTGCCTATCTCTGTGTGCCAGCAGTGAGTGGAGCTCCCAGTGTTGGCATCTGGCCCTGGGATTACTTTGCGGCTGCTGGAAAACATAACGATGAGCTTTTCTCTGCTTTTAGTCCCTTAAATGCTCCTTTCCTCCAGAGCTGAACCCAGGCTGATTTCCCTCGTGGTTTTTGAGGTAAAAACTGAATTTACCTCTTCTATCTCTGCTGTGGCTGGTGCCCAAGCAGGAAGAGCCCAAGGTCAGGGCTGAGCCGTCTCAGGTCTCCCACGAGTACCTGGAGTGGTATATGATGGCTCCGTATCTGGTGTGTGACTGTGCAGAGTTACAGCCCTCCAAGCAACAGCAGCAAAGGGGGAGCTCCCGGCAGGACAGCAAATAAATGCCAGATGTTTATGAGGAAAAGTCGTCTGTGACAAGGAGCCAGGAAAAAGCACTCGTGGGTGGATGATACCGTGTAGGTTGGTTACAAAGTCATGAAAAGCTGCCTGAAGCTCCCACAGCAGAGTTAAAAGAGCACGAAAGGCAACCAGCAGCCTCTGTCCTTAGTTAGGGGAGAGCCAGCAGCACAGTTTACATTTCCTTCACTGGAACCTGCCTGTTATGGCTCGTGCAGTCTCCAGGTGAGCCGCAGCCTGAGGAGCATGGAACCATCACCAGGAAGTCACGCTGCCGTAATTCCAAAACCCACGCTCCTTCCTCAGTCATGACTAACTCAGATGCGGATACTGTTATTACGGATTTTTGCATTTGTCCCAAGGTGACTTGGGCCTTCTAAATCCTGCTGCAACTAGCTAATTCCATCAGCGAGAACACTGCACACTTTGCCTCTTCAACCAGACCTTCCAAGACATCTTCAAAAGTAGTGTTTTCCACACACAGGGTTGTGTGGAAATGAGGATTATGGGTCCATGAGGATTATGCTACCCTTCAAGTTTGGACCTACAAAGCTTCTGTGGTCCCTTCTGTATGGGCCATGTCCTGTTCCATGTCATATTTTTTATGCAAGTCTACTTTCTACCACCTTAGGAATGCTGGTGGCCTCCTGATCGAAGTACTGCCAGACAGAAAGAATGAGGGGATGAAACAGAAATAATGAAGTATTTACCAGGAACCATGGCCTTTCTTTGAGGCCCTGGAACAAAATACACCAAAACAGCAAAAGCTAGCCTCTAACTCTGAAGGGAGGGCTTGATAAAGACATGGAATCACATGGAAGGAAACAGAATGGTTAGAAAAACTCTCCACAGCTCCTTGACAATCAGCTCCGATTGCTTTGGTTTCCTAATCTGCTGCTTGTGAAGTTTTCTCTCCTTTTGGCACAACTCCACCCACAGCTCTCCACATGAGCTCTGAAGGTATCTGCAAGTCCATGGAGAACAAGTTAATTACAGGGCTTTGACTTTCTTCCTTAGTTTCCATCTTCTAAATTTTTTTTTTTTTCATGTATGGAATTGCTGCACTTGCCACAGAAATGTTGCATGATCAGAAATGGGAGAGAAAATGTCCGTGAGAGGATCATTTGCTTCGGATGTGGTGCAGACAGCAAAAGGACTATTGCACAATTTCATCACTTCCTTCCTTCGCCCCTTTTAGTCCCAATCTCATCAAATATCTTACATGACTGCGGGTTGCCCTTGCCTTCATCAAAGCCTTGACTGACTTCAGGAATAAGGGTAGAAGTGTTGGTTGGGCAAGAGAAGAACATGAAGTTCCTTTTTGCTGCTGTGCTGTTGCATATCCATTTCCCTGGCTTTTGTCCTTGTCCTAGACTGCAATCAGGGCTCAGTGCATTTCTAATGAGTATTTCTGCCATCTCCACACTCAAGCCAACACCAGCACTGGGAGCTAAGCCCTGTCACACAGCCTGCTGTCTTTTGCAAGCTGGGAAACAAAAATGGGAGAGAGATGTGGGGTGGTCATTGCTTTGGGGTCACTATCAGAACAATATGTATGACAATCAGCCAGGTAGGAGGCCAGGTTGTTGCTCATAAACCCATTTCCATTTCAATCATAAGAAATATAGAGGGGTGGGGAAGTATTGCCTACAGTGACATATAGGGCTCGCTCAGTCCTTCAGAGGTGAACTTTTGCTCACAGTGACTGAGTCGAATTCGCTCGCCAGCTGATCAGAAATTCAAGTCCTGAATGAGATGAGGGGTCCAAGACAAATTCTACTTTGGCAAAGAACACTCAGTCTGCCCAACTTCCTCTTGTTATTTCCATTGGCTGTAGCATCCTCACAGCCTGTCCTAGAAGGCTGCTTGCAGAGACAGGTTCAGGGGTTGCAAAAAGCCAGGACACAGTAGCATATAATGTCAGCACTTCTCTGGTGGTCCTATATGCTTCTGCCAGGCTTCAATCTCTCATTACAATATTGGGTTTCTAACCCTTATTGCTGCAGAGGAAGCCTGGAGCACGCATCTTCCTCACCCCACAAAGGCACTGACTGCTCTCTAGAACACCCCTCTGCTGATCTAGTGATTTCTCCCTAATTTTTTACAGCAATAATAGAAATGCCAACACCATTAACAAATTTGTGCCCACCTCAACCCTTTAGTGCCAACATCTGGGCTGCCAGGCTGAAGTGGCAGGGACAGCCATGAAGGGACTCCAGTTGCAGCCACCTGCAGAGACATGCTCTCCTCTCAAAAAGCCACAGCTAAGGCTGAAATACCTCCACTTCAGCGGCCAGTCCTGAAAGCCCCTGGGATAAGCTATTGCTGAAGTTTTGTGGGGATCAGGGCTTCCAGCTGTGAAATGCTTTCAGACCTTTTGGCCTAGAAGGTGCAACTTTTTGGAAGATTGCTGTCATTAAATAGGTCTGCGCTCGTATATCTGTGGGAGTTCAGTCTATAGCATTTCAGCTTGATGAAAGGGGAAAGAAAATAGGTTGTGCAGCAACTACTACTCAGAATGTCATCTGCAAACCGTTTAAGACATTTTTGCGTGAACAGACAAAAGATGACTACCGTATGTTTAACTTCTCATGTTCCTTCACAGAAACTCTGAATAGTCCCTCTATTGTACACGAATATAAACCATTTCCTCTGGAAGGACCGTGCTGGAGACAATGCAGCATTTCTTTAAGATGTTGAGAACTATGGATGCATGGCTGCAGTCCTTGCATTGCTGCTTCTGGTTCACTGTGGGTCTCATAATAGCTGCAAGAAAATCTCTGCAATAACCTAGCTATTTTCCTGAAGCCTAAATTGTCTGCGCTGAGGTTTTACATTAGCTAACATTTGAAAAGGAAGCTGTCAACACAATTTTTCCTCTGAAATTGATAGTCGTGCAGCTATACTTGAAGGCCCAGCAGTTCAGCCAGCCAGGGTAAGTAGCAGGGAAAAATCCCTCCAGCTCAGCTCCTGCCATGTGTTTGTGATCCATCTTTCCCTTTTCTGCAAACAAATCTCATTCAGCACATGGCACCCCATGCATGTGAAGCGCATACAGGCAGTTCCCCCAGAGGCTGCGGGGCCAACTGGTAACACACAGATCTCTGCACCACGGGGATCTGCCATCTTCTCATCCCTGCACTCCCTCCAGCTCCCCCTCGGAGGCTGAGCTGGAGCCAAGAGCAATCCCACCCCACTCCAGTCCTGAGCTCCCGCAGTACTTGCTGTTTGGGATGGCCCAGGCTGCCAGGACTGCAAAGGTGGCTACCACACCAGACACCACAGACAGGAAGCTGCAAGTTCATGCCCCACAGACCCTGTGCCAACAGCTTCTAAAACTGTAGAGGTTTGGTACTTACAGGTGGACCTGAAAGAGAGAAGAAAAATAAACAATAATTAATTTTTTTACGCAATAAATCCTAATAAGAAGAGCTAGAAAAAAACATTGCACCATCTTTTGGGCTTAATCCTCAGGCTGTTCCCATTTGCTGATGCACTTTCACCAACTCCCTTCTTGTCAATTAAGATATCCCCACAATTAGCAGCTGTTAATAACCACTGTTAGTGCAGAGCAGCCTCTGACAGCCCTGTCAGAGCCCTGTGTTGGGAATGCCGTGTAAGTCAGGCTCTTGATACTGTTAAACACGATTTTCGTCCTCCATCACGCAAAAGAGTGGGGAACTTGTTGTTTATATCACTCCTCTTCACATCCTGCCCACCCCCGGGGGCTCAGAAGGTTGAATTTGAGGAGGCAAGAGCCCCTTGGCTGCTAAAATTCCTACCCATTTCCTACCCACTAACCCTAATTTTGCAAAGGTGTAAAATGGTTAATGAGGAAACTAGAGCTATTAAAGACATCAGGTACCTTTTCTCTTTAATACAAGCAAATTTCCTCCTTTTCTTCTGCCTCTGATCCCAAAGAAGCCAATCTGTCCTCTTGGAAGAAATTCCCTCAAATCCTTTGGGTTTCTTTTATTTTGGAAATCTTTTTTGGAACCTACCAGTGTGGAGCACTGCATCTCCCTCACACAGAATTGTTGTACCATATATATCAGGGCTTAAACAGCACATTTCTTTCATCAGTTCCCAGAAAATTCCTCAAAATCCTGACAGATATTGTGTGTGTGTAAAGAAACCCCTGGACTCACTATTTTGTGGTTTCCTCTCTGTGGGAGAAGCAAGACACACCATACAACTGTCAGGGGTTCCTACATTTTCCATACTTTATAGACATTCTGTTTTCTTTTTTTTTTTTTTTTCTTCACACACAGTGCCAAGAAGTAAGGCTAAGCAGTAAAACAGGCGAGCTGACAGATAACAGGCAGCAACCTCCTCTTCGCATGGGAGACGGATGTCACAGTGAGCACCTGCGGAATACGCCGTCATCCTGAAAATGCCCCTGGCTGAAAGTCCACAAAAGAAACTAGAGACTTTGGATGAACAAATGTTTTCCACATTGGAAGCCTCTCACTTAGCATGACTCTCTCATACCAGGTTTAGTGACCTGAAACTGCCCTGTCAAATTGCCACTATTAGACAGAGCCTTCATTGTGGTTGATCAGAAGAGGTTATCTCTAGAAAGCAACTTTTGCTTAAAACACAGAAAATAATAACCACCTTCACGATGGCTGACACAGCTTAAGTCAACACTCACAGCTGGAAAGCTCAACAACTCAAAACAACTCCAATCAAATTTAGGACAGCAGCTCAGGGCCAACCCAGATTTGGTTGGCCTGGCAATCGCCCACCACTGGTGTTGATGCTGAGGTCACTGTCCTACTTGGTATACCAAATCCAAGACACAAAAGGGCTTCTCATCAGACAGTTCACTTAGGAGAGCAAGGTCAGACTGATGCCGGAATCCTAATTTATGCCAGACTGGGAGAAAAGAAAGAAAAAACAAAAAGAGAGTTTTCTGAGTCTGGCTTGGATGACATTAAAGTTCTGTGAGAGAACTGTTTTGGATAGATTTTGTTTCAGACTGAGTGCCCTGTCACAAGGTCAATGCTTACAGCTTGCCAATACACGGACTTTATTTCCATTAGCAACACTACAGACCCTTAATAACCCACCTACCTGTCTGTGTGGACTTGGGGCACTGAACTGTTGAGCTAATATTAAAATAAAAACTTAAGAGCGTGCAAACCCTGAGCCATCCCTGCCCTTCCAGCCCTAACACAACCAGTCAGCAGCACAGCCTGTAATGGTATTGCCATACCACTGAGAGCAAACATAAGCTCATTTGCCGCAGAAGCTCCATGCACAGAGCAGAGTAAATCAGCAATGCCAGCAGCTCTGGGCCACACACCCCACACAGATCAAAGGCAGGAGGAATAGTGAAGGCCCATCTCTGTTACTTGCCCCCAATAAAATTAATGGCTATGTGAAGGGGACTGCACAGTCTTGTGTAAACAATCATCAGAGAGCTGCAGGGACACAGTCTTGGCTGCAATAAGTCAATCGGGAGAGACCAGCCAGGGACTGGGCTTTAAATGCCGGCATCATCCGTCTGGCCCAGGAGAAAGCAAAGCCCTCAGACAGAGTCATTTCCAAAAGCCACCTCATCTTGCATGGGCTGGAGGAGGAGAAGGAGGAGGAAAGATGTCCTAAAGACAGCAGGAAGAGGGGAGGTGCTGCTGGATAAGCTGTTGCAAAGCATAGGGGGTTTTACGAAGCAAAATAAAGCTTCAGCAAAATGCTTTGGTCGTATTCTGTTACAGTGATAAATGGCAAGGCGAAGCAGAAGTTCTCAAGTGGCTTGGTCCTTAATACAAGCAGTAAATTAATGCACATTAGAGGAAAGAGTGGGTAAAAGAGGATGGAGATTCTTGAGCCTCTACTCTCAACAGCTCCAAGCATTGGCAGTGCAGTGAGCTCAGCCCTGTCCAAAGCCCTGGCAGAGCGGCTCTGGCCCAGACAGGGATGCTGACAACCCTGCAAGCCAAGGGACCAAACCCACAAATTGACCAGGCTGTGTGGGACCCTCTACAAAAGCCACCTGAACTGCAACAGAGTCACCACATCATCACTGTATGCAGTCCCCATGTCCCTTACAAGCCCAGCCAGTTTGGAGCAACCATGTGGAAACCAGCCCTCATGTGGGCCAGGTCTTGGCGGTGAACTCCAAAGAGCTTCACAAACAACCAGGAACCAACAATCTTGAGAGCCACGAGTACAAATCACACCTATTGAGGGTTTGTCCTCTCCGTACAGCAGGCTCTTTTGGGACGAGAAAGAGGTGGTGCTGCATAGGAGATGAGCTTAGATCCCCTTTCCATATAAACAGTCAACATAGAATGTACGAGTCAACAGAGATGCGATAAAAGCCTCTGTGAACGTTTCCAAGCCCATTCCACAGAGAAGCCCAGCCAGGCAGACAGACCCAGAGCTTCCAGCTCACCAAATTCCTCAGCTTTGCACAGACAGAGAACCCATGCTTGTAATTAGCACCTCCAGACCCTGTGCGTTTTGAACCTGATCTTGCTGGGACCAGAGCGATGCCGGTGCTGGCATGCAGGCTGCAGCACGACCGTCCGCCCACGACGGGCTGCTCAGGAAGCACATCTCCGTGCCGGCGCCTCGCTGGAAGGCACTGGAGGGCTGTAAGTGACTGGAAGTGCTGTTTATCCAGCTGCGAGGCTTGTGGAGCAGCAGGGGATGGAGGAGGGGACGGACAAAATGTGTCAGGAGTGGACGAGTGGGAGGAAGCAGTGGTCTCCTGCAAAGAGAAGACCTCCAGAGTACCTTTGAAACTGAACATTGAGAAAACAAAGAATTCTTGTAGGGGTACCCAAGGTCTCTCCAAACATATGGCCTCTGGAAATTAGCACCATCTGCATTGTCCCTTCTCAGCTGCTCTGGTTTTTACGCGGACAGAAAACTTCCTTAAAGAAGCTCTGCCTTTCCGTAGCCCAAGTGAGCAAGTGAGCAGCCACCTAAGGGTAGGTCCACCTTATTGCATGCAGAAAGACCACACCTGTGGTGAACAAGGCCATGCCACAGAGCCCTCTGCTCACTTGATCTTCATCATGGCCTCTTCAACCAGTGATTGACCCATACAGAATTGCAATGACTCCTTTTCTCTCACCCACTAATAGAGATAAAATGCACTCTCCTCCTCTCTGGCCTCAGAAAAGGAATTACTTAGTTTTGCAAGCAGGTCAAATTTATCCTAATCTGGAAAGTCTCATGTTCCATCAGATGTTAAAAGCTGGACATAGAGGAGCAGATTTGGTGAGAGGCCTTCTGCTGATGACAGAGATATTGTTCACATTGAGACGGCAGTGCTCTCTGGACCAAGAGAATCATTGAAATGATCCCATCCACTTACAGGCATTTCCTGAAGTCTGGAAAAGTGTCCATTCTCAAAAGGTTCCCAAATGCTGTTGCTTTTTTTTTTTTTTCTCTCTCTCTAATTTCTTGGATTCAGGCAGTACAGTGTCTGCAATGTGCATTTCTTCCAGCCTGCTCCAAAAGCTCACATACAAGGGGGTTTTTTTGCTCTTGTGTAGCATACATAAGACAAGGAGGAGAGAGAGGGATCACAAAGATATTACTGTTGCTTACTTGGGTCATCCTCACTGCACACTCCAGCAGCAGGGAAGATGTAAACATGTAATCCATCCCTGTGAGGAAATCCAGCCTTTTCACAGACCCAGAAGCCAGCCTTAGGGAGTTAGAGAGATACAGTTACTTCCTGACATTCAGGACTTTGTTAATTGATAAAAAGATAGCTGTGGCCAGGAAATTAGTTATGAAATGCTGATTAAAATGTCAGCGGCCTGAGCATGACCTTACCCAGGGTGACATGGAACCCCTAATTCATGGTTCCATGGGCATTCAATGCAGACTGACCTCACTTTGGAGCAGGCATACCCCAGCTGGGTGCATGGAGCACAAACAATGGGTTTGGCCTACTTTAAACACTGCCCATGTAGCAGTTTTCACACACCAGATCCAGAGTACTCATATTCTTCTAGAGCCAACTTCCCTAACTCCATCAGGGGACGAATGATACAAGGGGAGGCAGAGGGAACATTAACTCAGAGAACTTCAAATGAAAAGGCAAAAATGCCACGTGCCTTGCCATAATTCATTATTATTAGCTGTAGGTGGAATTAAAGACAAAAGATCTTGAAAATAATGAGAAAAATTTTAAGCACTGACTACCTAAAGCACAACCTCCAGTAATTTTGCTTCAGGTTTTGTCAGCAGTGGTAGACAATCCGTGTGGATAACTCACTCCAGAGAGCAGAAAGCCCTTGCAAAAGGCCAGGCTCCTCTATCTCTAAAATATTCCTTTCTTGGCCACAGCCTTGCAGAGTGGCAAGAGGTTCTTCAAAGGATTGCAGAAATGTTGGACAGTGGACAGTGAAAGGACCATCAGGATTTCACTGCCAAAAGATCTGACCAACGCTAAGCTGAGGCACCGGCTTATGCTAGTTATTCAAGCTCACGCCCAAAATCAAACCCATGACATCACCAAGACTTGACAGTTAATATCAGCAGCTGTTAAGGATAAAAGTCAGTGCTCAGGCACTCTGAGCATCCCAGTGCACCACCGCCACCAGCCCAAGGCAAGCAGAAGGCCACAAGCACAGCACGAAAAAAAAGTCCAAAGGATGCTATGATTGAAGTAGTCACTAAGGTGAAGCCTCACAGAAAAATCAACATGATTAAACATTAATCTCAAAAATAAAAGAAGAGGTCTGATAGTGGAGTTTAATCAGAGATTCCAAGTGCATCTCCAAACATCTCTGCTTGCTTCAAAACAAGGACATCAGGAGGCTGTCAGCCTCCAGAGCCAGAAGAATCTGATAAGGGTTAGGTGGGGCCTTTGGCATAACCACAGCCAGCCTGTTAGGCAAATTAAAGTGCTCAAACATAGACAAGCAGAAATATTCTGACAAACACTTGGGAGAGCCCCTTGCAAAAACAAAGGGCAGGAAAAGGTCGAGAGCAGATGACCCACACAGTGCTGGCTGCACCCAGGACAAATAGAGCACCTCTGGCACTGCCAGGGGAGAGATGATGGGATGGCCAGCGCTGGGCAGCACAATGCTCGTGTTCAGCAGGCATCCATGGGTCAGCAAGCTCTTCCCAGGCAGCAAATAATCGCATTTGTTCCTGCCATGCTGGAGCACTTAGCACCACAGAAAGCAGAGAAATCTGGCCTGGGAAGGACTCCCAGAGTCAGCTCACCCAGTGGGTTTTCATGCTTGAAGGCCCCCCCCAGGTTTTCCAGTAGTGGTATGGACCCCTGGATGGTAAATGGAAACCTTATGGTGGCAAGCTCATTCCACTCCACGACCTTCTGCTAAAGAGGCAGTGTGCCCCCAGGCTCCAGCAAACCACCAGCCCCAAACCACTGTTCTTGACTATCCCCTTTTCTCTTCCCCTTCTGCCTCCCCTGAGCAAACCAAACAAAGATTAAAGGATTCCTGTGAAATGAGAGTGACATGAAACTGAGGAGGGAACATCTTCAAAGCAACCAAAAGAATAAGAATTCTGTACCTAGCCTATTTGGGCAAATATTTCTCTAACCTGTTGCTGTCCTCTGGGGATAGCAATACCACATGCTTCTCTAGTGATCCAGACCAGGCAATACCCAAGCCCTGATTCATATTTATTATCTTTCTTAGAGACTACCCAAAATTTCCAGTGTTGTTGTTTAAGTCAGTCAGTGACCTCTGATGCACAGCAAATTCAAAGAAGAGATTTTTTTATTCCTCTCCTTTTTGTGGTTACTTCATATTTGAAGTCTGCTGTCCTGTTCCTCAGTCTTCTCTTGTCTTTAGACTAAACAAAACCTAATTCTTCCAGTCTCTCCGCAGAGGCCATGTTTTCTGGACCTCTGGTTGTTCTCATTGCTCCCCCTCAGTGGCCTTCTTGTCTCTTGAAATATAATTCTCAAACAGCAACCACCTCTTCAGCTCACTGTATGAGTCAATGGCAGATAACTTGATGAAGGCAGAAGACATGGTGTCTATTTACCTTATCCACAGGGTCTTACGCACAGAGGGAAAACGAGTTTCTCCCTGCCACCACCTCTGTCTTGCCCTTAGTTCTGACATGTCACTCGCTCTCCATGAGCCCTCAAAGGCTCTTTTCTTTAAGAAGCTGATGTCTTTGCTGTCAGGTGTGACTGGCATTCGTGTTCCAGTGAGGAGGAAGGTCTCCTCCTCACACACGAGGCACAACCTCAGCCTTTTCTTGGTGTCCCTGACAGTCCCACCCTAGCCTCTTAGATTTTCATCTTGCTCCCCCATTTGCTTAGCCATTGCTTACCCTTACAGCTTTTCTTCCCTCCTGTCTTGAATGTCACTGTGCCGAGGACTTCATGATTTTCTTTAGCTGATCTCTTTCTATAGCTCCTTTGCTCTGGGACAACTTCAGCTTGTGCCCTCAACAGTTTTTCTGTCAAGCTGCTAAGTTTTATCAACTTCTTCCGCAGGTCCTGCACTCCATGGGCGCTACCCCACCAATTCCCCAACTCCTTCTGTGTTTTAGAAATCCACCTCAAACACCTGAGCACCTGAAGCACCTCACAACTCTTAGTCTGAAGATGCACATGTCAATTCAATAAGGTACCACTCCAACAAACCTCAACCTTTGGCACATGTTTGATAATCTCTCTGGAAAATTCACCCTACATCCCCTAACACATCCTCTTCCATGCCAGGAATAAGAAGGTGGCATTTGAAAGCTCTGGAGAGATCCAAACCAGTTGGAAAATTGCAGCTGGTTGTTCAAGAGGAGTCTCTCATTTTTGCACAGAGGAGCTGGCCGCTTCTTCAGCACTCGGCCAAGCCCTGCACAAGCCCTATTCCTCAGAGAGCTGCAGAATTCAGAAGGAACCACAAGGAAAAAATGGCCGTAGTAAATCATAGCTGGGTACAGCGAAAAAACCAAAATCCATGGCATTTTTACTTCCTGTTGAAAATTACAATCTCTCTCATAATGTGGTTGCCTGGGAAAAGTAGAAAGTTGGACCTTACTATAACTAATAATTATTTGAATAAATTCTCTGCTCATGCACTCCAAATGCAAACAGCACACTCTATTCACTTGACAAATTGCATAATTCATTTTACCCCTATATAGTTTTTGCTATTTTTGCAAAAATTGTAAAACCAGCTGATTTTAATAACTAGTGCACTTACTTTTTTCTCCCCCCTAATTTTTGTTATTCTTCTCTCTTTTTCATCTGCTAGCTCTTTTCTTCTTCCTTCCTCCTTCCAAAATACTTTGCAACTTTTATAACAGCAAATTCTGTCACCTACCCAGGGACAAACAAAAGACCATTGTGTTCAATTTATCTTTTAATAGACTCCTTCCTCAAATACCTCAAGGACTGCCAGTACTGTCTTCCAGACCCTGTCTCACACCCTTTTGAGTTATGAAAATGTTTGGGAGGGTCTTTCCTTTAGCCCAGACATTTTTCCACCCCAGATGATTGATAGCTCCCAGTTACCACTAATTACCCTATCAGCAGTTGGACATGAGCCTAGCCACAGTGCTCTTCCTCCAGAGGCCAGCAATGCATCCCTGTCGCTCGTTATCCTCTCCTTCAAGGATGGAACAAACTGACTAATTAGAGACACCATAAATTCTTCCTTCAGGCTCTTCCTGATGTGTCGCCTTGTTTCCAAACAGAGCATGTGGAAGAGAGTGGGGGTCATGCTAGTCCTTTCAAAAGGAAAAATGCGATGGGGTTTATGAGCCTAAGTGGGTTTGCTCAGCATGTTTTATGGAGCAGAAGAGCAGAGTATTCATTCAGCCAACTCTAGCTGATGCTTTTTAGCACATCTCATGCTGGAGATGTTGGCTTGGCTTGGCTGCCCCATGCCCAGTGGGAGCCGGGCTGGGGCTGCACGCACATATGGAGACAACCTGCGCTGGCTTACAGGCATAAAGGACTCAAGGCTTCCCTTACCTAGAATGAACTGAGCGTGCAGATCCCTTCCCTGCTGCCTCCAGTGCCAACACCAGATGCACAGCACACACTATGGTGAGAGCCATCGAAGTGGAAAGGCAAAGAAGCAACCACTCCAACCAACTGGTGCCTCCTGCTGAGCCTGGTCTGGAAGGCACCTGTATTCTCTTGTCTCCCCAACATGGCAGATTTGACTCAGTAAGTCTGCTAAATTTTATCAGGACCTCCATTTTGTTTGAGAAGGCAAAATTTTTTCTTATTTAGGCATACAGGTGGTTATTTTTTAAGGTAATGAGAGATCCCATTATAATCTCAAAAAGAAAAGAGAACACAATGAAAATGCACAAGAAATACTTTCCCTTCTCCCCAGAGCAGAGAAAAAATAACTTGGAAGAAAACCAAGCAAGTTTAGACATCAGTTACTCTGAAGCTCTTCCTCCCAGACAAAAGGAAAGGCCCTGAGGGCACGAGGGGGAAAGGGCACTATATTTAGAGAGGAGTTTCTCCAAAGTACATGGGCCATGTGGTACACCTGGTTAAAAAAGGCTGAGGCTCCTCAGCCACTGCTAAAGAGGCAAATTCTATCAAAACAGGAAGCCCTCACTGTTCTAGAAAAGAAGAGAGCAGAGGAGGAATGAGAACCATGGTGTGCAACAGTTTGCTGCATGGGAAAGGCACGTAGAAAAACCCATGTGGAGGAGGGAGGAATGGCTGAATGCATGCCAAACCATGTGGGGCTGGGAATAGCGCATGCCCCACACCAGCCCTTGAGCCAAGAGTCACATGTTTGTAGCTTCCCTTTCTAAAGGGCCTGAGAGCCACTTCCCAACACCGTCCCAAGAAACTCCTGGACCCTGCCTATTAAGACACAGTTTAGTGCAATATCAGAGCATGGGGATCTATCCAGGAAGGCTTTGGAATTCAGAGACAGAAATATTCACAACCACACCTGATAACCTCCATCTCCACCTGCTTCCCCAGAAAAGAAGCATTTTCTATAATCACTCGGGTCATCCATAAGCAAGAGATCACCACATACATGAACTGGGAGTAAACTAAAAAACACGAGGCTACACCTTTCAGAAGAAACCTCAACTTTCTTGAACCCTCTCCTCTCCTGTTTTTAAGCCCACATTAAATCACACTGCACAGGGTATGGCAAAGAGCTTCACAATACCACAGCTTCTCCCTGAGTTTCAAAGGGGTCAGAGCCAGGTACACTGCTCCCTGTTGAGCAGAGAGCTGACACATGGCTCCCTTGCTGTGGCCAAGGTGGTGTCAAAGACCTGTAAGCTCTGTGGGTACTTTTGGGGTTTCAACCCCTCTTTCAGG
Organism: Sylvia atricapilla; assembly: GCF_009819655.1. Classification (NCBI taxonomy): domain Eukaryota; kingdom Metazoa; phylum Chordata; class Aves; order Passeriformes; family Sylviidae; genus Sylvia; species Sylvia atricapilla. The sequence goes on along the minus strand of NC_089147.1, from coordinate 33,841,880 downwards.
TGTGTGGCACTTATATGTTGTAGGGTCTAAGGAGAAGCTAATCTGTAGGCAAGGATTACCATTTTGGGAAACATAACTGCTCCATCTTTGCTACCAAAATCACTCTAATAAGAAGCTAATATTTAAAACCTAAACAAAAAAAAAAAAAAAACAACAAAAAAAAAAAAAAAAAAAAAAAGTATTAAAAAATTCCTAGTCCATTGTGTTCTTCAGCTCCGTTAGGGACAAGGCCAACACACAACTCCCAGCAGCTGCAGTTGCCTCCAGCAACATCTCCTCCCTTGGACAGCAGTGGCAGATGACAGAGGAGAAGGACAAGAAAAGAGCCGCCACCAGGATCTGGCTGCATCCACCCAGTGCCACATTCCAGGACCAGGTTCAGCCTTTGGAAGAGCCCTCCCAAAAGGTCCTCTACCTGCTGGTGGTTGAGGTTGAGCCGCCCTGCAAGGGTAGCCTGGTGTGGATGGGACAGCTGGGTGGTCCCCAGCGAGGCGGACACACTGCCCAGAGCAACACCAAATCATAATAAACAAGTCCGCCGCACAAAGCTATGTCAGTTCAGATTCCAGTTCAGCTGATATAATCTTCATTTTCTCTTTGAAAGAAAGGGAAAAAATAAAATGGAAAAGCAAAAAGCAAACAAAAAAAACCAAAAAAAACGGACAACCTAAGGGAGAGGAATGAGGCAAGCGATGGATTGATACTGCCCGTGTGTGCCTCAGCTCCCCATGTGCTGTTAATCAGCTGCCCCCACCCTGGGGAATGTGCTGATTTAATTACCGCCTGCCTGCACAGCCTGGCTGCGATGCTGCTCGCCCAAGACATTGCATGAGGAAGAAATAGACATTGAGTCTCAGCAGCCAGGCTAGAACAGGATGGACAAGCAGAACAGGAATCATCCCAGCCCAGGTTTGGGGAGTGAAGGGTTGAATTGGTCCAATTCAGGGAGCACGTGCAAGCAGGCTGTCACCCAATCCCATATGTGCAAGAGGTAGATGGCATCAAAGGGCACATCACTGCCCCACCAGAGCCGTGGGCACTGCAGAGAGGATGGATGCATCAGGGTGTCACCTTTACTCTATCTGAAACACAACCTTATTTTGAGGGGAAAACCGAAGACGCACAATGGGCAGCGAGAGGGTTTCCAGGTTGGAAAGGGAGAAATAGCCACATGCAATAAAGTGAAGATGTCCAGTTACCAGGTGTCATGTCACAGCCCACTGTTCTCACCAGGTGCATGGCACAGACCCCACACGTGAGCACATCTCTCCAACCCTGCTGACTGTCATGCTGCTGGCATTCTGCAATGTTAATCTGGGATGTTTGATCATCACTCTAATGCAAACAAATATTTCCCAGGGCTTCTGCTTCACAATGCATCTATAATGTCAAAGAGGCCATACACAGAAGGACACAGACCTGGTACAGCTCCTGGAAGAGGAGAGCTGCATCAAGTACATCCACCCTAAAAATGACTCACTGGACAGTCACTTTGGAGGGGCTTCAGCACAAGATGTAGGTAGCTGCTCTCCCACCTGGGGGACAGCCGGAAGGTTTAATAATTAATGGCCGTATGCTCGCCTGCGAAGGCTGGCGCAAAAAGCATTGCTGTGTCTCCAACAGCTGCCAGCGATGGGAAACTCATTGGAGTGTGTGTTCGGAGGGGAAGAAGGTTAAGATGATTAACTGGTGCTAACAAGTTTAGGATGTGGAAGAAGTATTTTCTTGGACGTCCATCAAAGAGAGGATTGAATGTTCCCCGGCGGAGGGAGGGCGGTATATGTTTAACAGATGAGGTTTCTGCCTCCCGAGGCCCGCCCAGCCCCACATGATGCAACCTCTGCCTTTTAAAGGCTGACTCTGCCCCTCTACCATCAGCGTACCTGCAGCCCCAGCCTGGCACAAGGGCTGAAAGGCGATCCGGGGGAAGGAAAGCTGCTCCTCCCCTCTTCCTGTTGATCTGCGTCCTGGGACACCCTCGGGCGCCGGCAGATCGGCCTGGCCCTTGGTCCCCACAGGGCAAAGGTGTAGGCAGATGCCCAGAAAAGCCAACCAGGGATCAGGTATCACCACCCCAAAAGCAGAAACCTTGGAGAGGACGGCTCCTCATAGGTCTCTGCTTCCCACTGTAAAACCCCTTTCTGCCCCACTGCAGGGACACCAAACAGAGCCACTGGCCAGGCCACCAACCCGCTTTTTACCTCCCCATTGCCCTCAGGTGCACGGCAGCATCTAACATGGGCACCAAAGTGAAGTCCCCTCGCAAACAGCTTCAGAGCAAGCTGCTTGGCGCCTACAACCTCTCCTTTGGCCCATCCCGGGTATTTTCAGCACTCCTCGTGGCTGGCGGGCGCCCACGCTTTGCACAAGGGGTTGGGCTGCCACCGGGCGCCGCGCCCGGCCGTGGGGCCTGGCGGCCAGTACGGCTCACCCTCATTCCTCCGGCCGCCGCAGAGCCGCCAGCATGGGCAGCACACGCGAGACCCGCGTCGCGGGCCCGGACATGCGTCAGCAGCTGACGCAAACCAGCCCAGCCATGTGCACACAGCCCGGGCCTGGGAAAAATCCTCCACCCCGGTAGCACGCTCGTGCTGAATCAAAGCCGTTGCCATACAGTAGCAGTGCAATGTGCTCTTTGGGTTTCCTCAGCCAGCTGGGATGTTTTTGCCTCGCTTTGTCAAGGCACTGATTTATGCCCATATGTACCATATACATTGTAAGCACAGGCACGCAATGGTGTAAACACTCCTACCAAACATCTGTACACAAACCCGTCAAACATGCAGAAGCTCCCTGCTGCAGCCCTCAGCATGTGCCCCGGTGCCCCACTGGCAACCTGTCAGGCCCCAGTCTGCACGTGGGGTGCCATGTGCCACTGGATTGTTATTGGGACACGGACAGTAAAGGTCACAGCGGAACCATTGCCTGATAAAAATCAGCGCAGCCACAATGCTTTTTCCTGCCTCAATCTGTGCTTTGGCCGGAGCACTTCACAGCAGGTATCTGCTCCAAAATCTCTTTCCCATGCATTTAATCCTTTCTCCGCATCATACCTTTGCCTGACGAATAGATTAGTTTAGCCCTGGGTTTGCACAGGGAACGGCTGTATCAAACCAAGGTTTATCCAGGGCTGGGTTAGAACATTTGGGCCATAATACACAAGCACCATTGAAGTTAATGCTGGCATTACCAGGACTCATGCACACCCCTGAATAGAAATGTTCACTTGTTTGAACCTTTGGGCAGAGCTCAGCCTCCAGAGAAAAATAGCAATTCCATGTCTTTGGAGGAAATTCTTCCCACCTTCCAGCCAGTTTAATATTTTAAAAACGCCTAATTTAAAAGTTTAAAATAAGAAGGCATATAAAGACAAAGAGGGGAGCCTTGGGGTGTACAGGAGGCATCCCTGAGCCTAGCAAGGGGGAATTATCTGAACAAGTAGATGGGTGCATAAAAATAGGCCAACCTCTTTCAGAGCACCACTGTTCCAGAGTGCCTTCCCTTTTCAATCCTTTGGCTGTTTCTAAGCATATTTTGGATAAAGAGGGAAAGGCTGAGGTGTTTGCCATCCTAACTCTATTGGATGGTAGCACCACAGGGATGCTTTGAGCCCTCCAACCATCTTGCAGCACAGACCGTGCTCACAAGTGTATTGATGGTTTATGCAAGCCCTCCTAGTCTGCACTGAGGCAACAACAGCAGGTTAATTAAAATCTATTAAATACTCCTTAATAAAGTCAGTTTAAATCCCAAAAGCAGACTAAGCTGGATGAGTTGATGCTTAGAGGTTTAAGGAACATCCTTTCTCCCTCTTCCTGTCCCTCAGCCATGGATGTGGCAACACACAGGTGAGACAAGCCAAGGTTGGGGTGACTCCACTCCAGTTAAGAGCACAGCACCCTACATGTTCAGAGAAAGAAAGTTAAGAGACCAAACAAACTACTTGTTTTCTTTTCTCCTGAATTGTTCATCCCCATTTATTCATAACTGCTCATAGAATCCATGGAATTCATTGTGTGGTTTGCATCTTCAAAACAAATGAAACAACAGTATGTCTAAACCAAACAAACCCCAACCCAAAATACAGCCAGCAGCCCAGGGCGCATGAGCAACTTCAGCCCAGGCTGAAGTGTGTATATACTCTGGAGGGCCCAAAAATGTGGATGGGGGAATATATTTAAATTTCAAGGAATAATAGAATTCCCAGGAAGATATCTTACAAAGAAGGGGGAAAAGGAGGGTAGTATTTAAGCAATTATTATGGTGCAATTTTTCTTCCAGATGTGGTATGGGGGTGGTGTGCCAGAGAATCCCATTTTCTAACATGGCAATGTGCTGCTGTGGCTGCAGCAGTGCCAGATGCCCATCGCAGCAGCCCAAGTACTGCTCCCTCCAGATCCCAGCTCTCTGGTCAGCCCTGCCACGAGGGTTTAGTCCTTCCAAGGGAAAACACAATTCAGAGAGCTCAAAGCTTTTGGCAAGGAGCAGCTGCTTGAGACCGAAGTGCTCTTTTCCAATTTTTTTGTTAGCGCTTGTCGAAAAGCTGTGTTAAGCCACTTTCAAAGCGGAAAACACCTTTTGCACAGTCAGCATAGAAAGCCAGACTGACTTACTGTCCTCAAAAGGGGTGAAATACAAAACCATAGCATTTCAACCAGTCCAATGCACCTCCTCACAGTAGGGCCACAGGGCCAAGGGTGTTCCATTGCACCCTCCCACCTCATCCTCTTCATGGCTCTGAGCCAGGGCCACTGACACAGCTTGTGGCTGCTGCTGTTCAAATAGCTGAAGCTGACCTTTCCACACCCTCACCCCACACCAGGGATCCCAAACATTCCTTCACCTCTTAGGGGTCACCAGTGTCTTCATGTTTTTAATCTCATGGGAGCCCTTGAGCAGCATCAAGACACTGGCACGGGTTGCCCAGAGATGCTGGGGCTGCCCCATCCCTGCAAGTGTCCAAGGTCAGGCTGGACAGGGCTTGGAGCAACCTTGTCTAACAGAAGGTGTCCCTGACCGTGGCAGAGGGGTGGAACTAGATAATCTTTTAAGGTCCCTTCCAACCCCAAAAAATTTATGATTCTATGATCTCTCCAAGCAGCCCCAGCAAGCTGAAAAAGGATCACGTTAGACATGACAGCAAGAAAATACAAAAGCCGTGAAAACAATCTGGCAAGAGATGGAGCACCCCAGCTGTGATGTGGGGAGAAGGCAGGACTTGGGCACTGCCCCTCTTTTTGGCTCATCTTCACAGAGATGTTTGGGGAGAAGATACAAATCCCAAGTTAGAAACGGATGCATTCACTCGGATACAATATCCTGCCTGTCTGCTGCAGGGCCAAGGCTCATCCTACACTACCCAGGAGCCTCGCCTTGCTCCAGCCATCCCAACCAACCCCTCATCTGCTGCCTTTCCCAGCATTTTTCCTTTCTCTGCACCTGTCTGTGGGGACAGGCACAGGTTGGGATGTGAGAAATCCACTTCCCATCACCTGGACCTGGTGGTTCTGGGTGTCACATCCTGGGTGGAAGCCAACACCCACTGCAGCCTACACTGTTTCTTGCTGGCCTCATCCAGCAGCTGCCAATGTGCCGAGGAGTCCGGACAGTAAAGGATGTGTGTAGCCAAGAAGAAAGCAGAATGCCTGGACTGAGTGTGTGCATCATGTGGCACACATCCCCTGGGTGCAACTGGGACCACTGCTGTACCTTGGCTCCTGCAAGCTTCCCTGCAAGAAAGGGAACAGCAGCAACAATTCTGAGTTACAGAATCTCCTGCTGGTATCTCTGTAAAGTCAACTGCAGCTGAAGGGTGGCCAAGCAGCTTTCTCTGTGCCCCACGGTGGGGCAGATAGGAAACGTGGGTGAAATTTTGTGTGAGAAGAAATGCCCAGGGGACATTCCTTTGCAAAGCCTCAAAGACATTTCGGAGAAAACACTAGTTTCTGGCCACTGCGAAAATCTTTGCAGCTATGTGGCACCATCCTCCAAGCCCCTGTAATAGCAGAAGATACACTGGTTTGTGGCAGGGCTGTGCAACCTTCCTCTGACTGGCAGTGCCAGTCCCTGGGAGCTGCCTCCTCCTGCAGCCCAGGTCTCTCCTCTGCCCCCGAGTGCTGCCACAGGGAGGGATGGAAAAGTCATTCAGCATCCCTCTGAGCTGCTTCCCTGCTTGCACGGCTGATCACCCTCAGCACTGCAGGCTCCCAACCTGACCAAGGAGAAACCAGACCAAAACAAGCATTGTGGAGGCAGAGGGAAAGCAGCCAGCTTTTTTTTTTTTTTTTTTTTTTTTTTTAGGGATATTGAAGGCCAGAGCAGAAAGCCAGCACAGTGAAAAACAGCCACATGAGGACTGTGAAAATCAGAGCTGAGGAGAGGAAGATGGGAAAGGTCTAATAAAGAGAGTCACAATATGCAAAATACACAAGCATCCACCTCTGCCAGGAAAGCTGTGGGAAGGGGTTGTAGTGTAATCCCTGAGTGTAATCCCTGGCTGTTTGAGGCTGCCTAGGCAGACACAGTCTGGGTCTGCAACTGGATCAAGATTAGACCAGGAAAGCTTGGATTTTTTTGCCGTGTCAACCTGAAACAAAATGCTTTCCCTCACAGCATTTTTTTTACTACATGGAGGAAATTAAGGGAGGTCAGTTGGCTGTAAGAGGATCCTCCAGCCTCAGGTAGCTCCCAACCACATCCACACACCATATGGAAAAGCATATGCTCCGTCCCAGAAAAATTCCCCAAGTCACATCCACGCATGCCACAACCTTCGACCAAAACCTGTGCTGAGCTCCCTGCCCACAGTTGGCCACATCCCAGCACAGGATCTGGGACTGGAGAAGAGCTGGGTACAGCCAATGCTGCCATTGAGCTTTCTCTTCTCCAGCCTGTACGAAGTTGTCTGAGATCCATCTAGCAGTAAGTGGGGACAGAAGGAGGGAACAAAGTAATTAATTACCCAGATAGGTTATGCTAAACTTGAAAGTTATGTCCTCCCCATTGAGACACTGCTGGAGAAGCCCACTGTGACCTCTGAACTCAAAAACCACAATGCCAAGGAGCAACAAGTCACAGGTAGTCACACCCAGCCCAAGTGATCCGAAGTAGCCTCTCTCCAGTCAAAAGCAGCTTATATTTCTTTATTGTTTGCTATAAATACAGCTGTGCTCTTTTCCTGACCATGTTATTTCTAGAATCCTTATCACACGGTCTCAGATAGCCACAGCACAGTCATACACTTCACAACCTTCTTTTTCTCCTGTTCCCAGCTTTTTCAAACCATTTATGTTCACAATCCCATCTGTTCTGTAGCTCTTCTATGGCAATGGGTAACACTGCCCTGGACCTCGACATCCGCACTGAACAGGTCAGCAAATGAACTTGTCTTCCTTTTCCCCTTCTCTGCTATGCAGGGACCTGACTCACAGTTAGGGATGAACTCAAATGTCACTTCTGATAAACATTTTTTTGCTGAAGAGCATGATGTGTTTATAGGCAGTGAAGTGGGCCAGTGAGAAGCAACAGGCATGCGCCAAGTCTTGCAACATCTTGATGCTTCTGAATACCTTGGTCACCCGCAAAAGTCATGCTGTCTAGTCCTTGGGGCATTTTAAACACAAGGGAAAAAATGCATAGAGGAAAAGTATTCCCAAGGTCTTGTGCTGGAAAAGAGACCACGTTGAAAAGTGGTCAGGTGGCCTGCATTGCACCAGCCTGGAGACCAAAGGGAAATACCCCGGAGCAAAAGGTCTAAGAGGAGACAATAGCTGGCTGAAGGTGCCTTTGTTTCTGTACTGCTCCAAGCCAATCAAAACCTCACCAGCCACAACATCAGCTTTAGACCATGGTTTCATTTCCCTCCACAGATTAGCTGACAGGGTAGGGGAGAATTTTTTATATAGTTTCTGTGTCCGTAGAATGTTTGATCAAGGAAGTTTGACAGGTAAAAAGGAAGCATCAACCCTTATGAGACATTTAGGAGACATTTATTATTATTGTCCTCCTGAACCAAAGCTGTTATTCAGCAATACTATGAGCTTAATGGAATGAATGGGCACCTAAGAGTTATGAGAAATCCAGCACAGACTGCTGCCAAAGCTTCCCAAGGGATGTGGGTATCTGTAACCAAGCGTTATGATCTCAGTGCTGAAATACCTGGGTGATTCATCTATCTCACAAGTGGTGTAGGAGTGACATTCAGATGGCCTCAAAAAGGAACAAATCTTTTTTTCTCTGCTCTGCATTCAAGTTCAAAGTTTCCTTCTCCAAGATGGCTCAAAAACACCAGGAGGGCATTCACTCCCATGATTTTATGGCATTTATTTGTCAAGTCCAGGTAAGAACTTAAAAATGGAGGAGAGCTGTGATTTGTGTTCCCATTGAAGGGAAAATGTTGGTATTTACAATCAGTTGAACTCAGTTTCGATCTGTTCTTTTGAGAAATGATACTTAGAAAACATTTCATTTGTACCATCTTTCAAATTTAAACCAAAATTGCTCCCATTGCTTTTTTCTGGGACTAAAAAGAAAGTCCAATAGTCCTGATGTGGACTAGTCAAATCAGGCTTTTTCCAATGTTCTACGGTTCTGGATCCTGGATTTTAGCTCTTTTCCACCACAAACCTGTACAAGTTTAAGTCTTGCTTTTACAAGCTGCTGTGTTGCAAATCCATTTTAGTCTGGCAAGAGAATGAGTCTCCTATGTCTGTACAAGCCTAAATACAATGATCTTGAGACCTTACCTCCAGCAAAGACAACACCTGTGTAATTTCATCCACCCTTATCCCAACTGTTGACCACATTTAAATACCCTTCAATAAGCACACTGCCAGATACTGTCACACTGGACACCAAATAGAACTAAAAGAGAAATGACTGAAAATGGAAATGCTATTTTCATATGTGCTCATTACTTTCCCTGCCATGTTCTTTGCAAAACAAGTTTCAGTCACCCAGTTTAAATATGCAGATTCAAATTCTCCCAGAACTTCAACTCCAGATGTCAGTGGTAGCTGGTACTTCTCTATCTTTTTCTAGTCAAATGAATCAAAAGACAACGAGGAAGGCTGAATGATTCATACTTGTGGAATGAAATGCCATTCACAAACATTTTTTTTTCCATGGCAATTTGTCACTTATTGTATTGAAACCACTTCAGAAGATGTGTCTCAAAGAGCCTTTTGATATTAACATGATTAAAACCATAATGGAATTAGGCAATCCCATAATATTTCTGTATGTTATATGAGTGGGACCTCAAGTGACCACTTCATTCAAGCCTCTCATAAATGGCTGCTTCTGGCAGAAGGCTGTTAATTCTGCAAGATGCCTTGGATAGCTGTAGAACACCAAGGAATTCAAATCTTTTCACCCTAGAGGCATTTTGGCTCACCAAAATTCAGCTTTGGTGTTGGATCTAGCCTACATGTCTCAAACCTTCCAAAATCAGCCAAGAAAGATGCACTTCCCAAGAGCTTCTCTACCCACTTCAAAACTGATATCTACAATCAGTGGGAACATTGGTCCTCCAGATGTATCCTTATCTCTTTATTGGCTATCTAGACATCCACCTGGATATCTATCACTTTTCCTGTTGTTCCTGTCGCATGTGGGCATCTATGTACACACCAGACTTGTTGCCCACATGTCCATATGAATTTCCTATGCTTCCAGCAAACTGTTATGCAAGTACACATAACTTTGCATTCACACAGGAGACTGCATTAAAAAATCCTTCAATGAGATGTAGACAAAAAAGATCCTTCCAAAGTGCCAGCTGTCCCAGATCCCTACCTGCCGGACAGTTGCATCGCTGGTGTGTGTCTCGAACTTCTCGATGTCTTGGCAAGTGGAACTTTAATTTCTGCCAAGAGAGGACAAACAGAAAAAGGATTAATTTATACCATTGAAACCAAAGCCTCAGATTCTTGAAAAAGTGGAACTGGGAGGGGATGCTGCCCAAGTAGAGATGGGAGAGACAGGGCAGAGCAGTTTAGGAATGAAGAAAGGCAACGAAGTTCATAGTCTTTAACTAGAAATGAGGGATTTGATTGAAAGCAGGCTGAGGGAGTTTCGTAATGGCCTCCAAATGTGGTCCTCCTGACAGGCATTACAAAACCAAGAGCCGGCAGCGGCAAATAAATTGGTGACTGTGTCCTCGTGACAAAGCCGCGTTTCTCAGAAGACCCACTCAGTGGGCAGAAAATGAGGAGCTGAAGCAGGTCCTCTTCCACCCTCCAGCAGACTCCTTATGTTCTTGGAGACACCTGGATGGACAGAAGGGTCCTGCTGCAAGATTGTGGCTGAAGATGAACTGAAAACAGCGACAGCATTCCCTTAAATCTTCAGACGCTGTGAAACTTAACTTTTCCCCCAAGGGCAGAACACAACAAAACCTATCAAGAGCTTTCCACAAGGTGGAATTTTGTCAGAATGCTCATTCCATATATGAGTTTGGATTTCTGATGGTGCCAGCATGTCAGTGTCCTGCTCTCTGGAGTCATCTGTGTATCTCTTAAAAGGGCAAATAAGTGACGTGAGGTCACTGCATCTTCCCTTGCTGGGAACTTCAACAAAATTAACCCATGTTCTGAGCAAAATGTGCTTCAGAGATAGCATCCTCACCACCCTTCACAGACTTTATAAAATAACTGTCATTTCGTGAAGAAAATGCAAATCAATCTAAATAAGTTATTAATTAATGCCTGCGAACCACACTTGGTTAATGATTTGAGAAGGCTGAGCTGCTGGGGCTCCTAAGCTCTGGAGTCACTCTCTCTTCCCTCCTAACCTCCAAGCCAAACATCCCATCCCAGCTGGGCCTTCGTATTTTTTTAACTACTTCACACGTGGATCAATATTTCAGAAGAAATAGCCTTATATAGGGCACAACAGAGCCCATGCCCAAGATCATATAGAAATTGCTTTATTTTCACAAGTCATTGAGCATCTTCCTTCAAGAAGGCATCAGTTTAGGGGAAAATTCTGTTAGAGAAGATAAAAGTAAATCAACTTGTTTCTGCCTGGGATGAAGAAAGGCAGAATTGACTGGAACATTTCCATTTTTTCACTTTGAAAGGACTGGCTTCCTCATTGCAAGTCAAAAGAGCAACGGTTGTTGTGACTGACTAGAAATTAAATATTTTCAGAGCTTTATTTTGCATGGTAGACTGAAATGTTTTGATAGCAAGTTTATTTGATAACAGGGTGAGGAGAAGGTTTTAGGCAAGGAAAATTGCCAGTTCCTACAGAGCATTTCATTGGTGTTTACCTTCTCAGTTAAGAGCACAGACATGTGAATTGCTGCATTTGGGCACATTCCCACCCTGCTGCCATCCCAGATGGCACAGATCTGCTCTGCAGCAGTGCCTGGCTTCTAACTGCTAGTGGTCAAACATGGGCACAAGTGGGACAGCAGAGCCTTTTTTTGGATATTCACATTGGTATGTGGACATACACAGCCCCATTCCCATCTACACATGCCAACCAAAACATCCTAACACAAGACTGGCACATTTGGGTGGTGCTCCCATGTTTGGGAATCAGGCTCAGACGAGGAAGGGGTGATGGTTTGCAATGGCAGAAGCAGAAAGCCATTTCCTAGCCAACAAGGGTCCAAATACCCTGGCTGCAACGGGGCCTTTACAGGACGCAAATCTGCAAGGAAACGTGGAACAGATCCCTGCCCCAAGTGCAGAGGCACTGGAGGGGCTAAAGGGGAATGGCCGAGTTAGGCTGTGCTGCAAGAAGCCTTAGCCGCTTTGCAGTGCAGGCTTACAAAGAGAGGAACAGCATAACTGGACAGGGAAGTGATGACTTAGCAGGACTTGAGCATGACTGGGAACGGAACAGGCCTGATAACATTTCCCTGAGGCTTTATCTGCAGGGTCAAGATGGTGGAAAGACCCGGGACAAGTGAAATAGCCTTCTCAAGGATAAGGGCCCCTGGGGAGGGAGGTGTGGGTGCTGCTGGTCAGCCTGGAGCACAGCCCTGTGCACTGTGACCATGCAGCCATTGCACACTTGCCTCTCCTCCCTCATGTCCTCCTCAAGCCCAAGAGCTCTGCAATCCCTGGGGAGTGCTGTGGGATTGCTCCCCTTTAGTGGGAGGCAAAACCGACCAGGGATTTAGGAGCGCCTGGCGTTCATTCTCCTGCACAGTCTATTAAACAAACGCTGCCGCGGCGTTTCTCCTTGCCTCTTGGAGAACTCAGTTCAACTTTGGGTGGAGATGGTGAAACAAAACAAACCCTCCAGCCTTTTCTGCTTCTCTCATTTCCACTGTGCAAAATATTGCCTGGTCCAACACAAAAAGCTGGCTTTGTTCAGGAGAGCAAAGCAAAAGTACTTCCCTCTAAAAATGTAATTTCCAAGAAAAAAAGCTTCATTCCCAAGCAAAAGAAAACCATTCATTTAGGGCAAGGTTAACTTCTGTAAGCAAAATTTAAAAAGAAGGGAGGCTCTAGTGTTTGCAATCTCCTTCCTGGGATCTGGGGTTTGCTTTTTCACCTGGGGGATACCTGGAGCGCGTAACATCAACAGCAGCAACAGACTGCCTTCCAGAAAGGTTGAAAACACTTCCTCTGGAGGGGATTGCTTTGTCAGCAGAGCCAGCTTGCTCTCGACTGTCACATTATCCAGTGACATAACAGCTGCATCTTCCCCCTACACCACGGCAAGTGGCTGAAAAAAAGCCTTCACCAGCGCTGGAGCCACAGCTGATCACCTCCACCTGCATCTCTGTCGGTTTAGAGAGCCACCGTACACGGCCGAGTGCAAGGAAAGGGAAAATCCCATCTGCAAGAGGGCAAGGCCAGGGGGGTCACGCTGAAACACCTGCTGAGAATGAGCAGTAAAGTCAGCCCGGGCTTTTTTCATGGATTTTGTAAACTCACCACAAGCGTGACAGGACAGGGCTGACGTGTGTGGACGGAGCAACGACAGCAACACCACTTCTGACAATAAAGGACCATGTCTGTGGTCTCCTAAACCTTGCAAATGCCTGTCTATTTTGGATGGGTACTTGAGATTAGGTGAGAGGGAGGGCACTTCTTCAAAGGGGGCAGATTAATAGCTCTTTAGCATTCCCAGTTGTTTGCAGTCACCCGGGGAGGTGAAATCATTTCCCACCACTATCTCCAACAGCTAAGAGAAACACATTTTAAATAGATAATCTATTACAACCATCAGGAGGATTTCAGGGGTGGGTGGTTTTGTTAACTCTTATTGTTTTACCTCCAATTTCCCCGGTTTTTTTCTTAAAGGCCCAGCTCCTGGGATCATGGGACCATATGGCACAAAGCAAAAGGTAGCAGCGAGTCCTCCCAGATGGAGCAAAAAGCTTGGAAATAACACCACCTAGGTACAGAGATTGCAAGCAGCTTAAAGAAAATGGGACTTAGCTACCAGAGAAGTTGTAAGAAAAAAATAGATCTCCTGATTGTGGGGTAAAGAACACTGAGCTAAAGATGTAGGCAGGGGATGCTTAGAGCAAGCTTGCAGACCCTAGGAAACAATTGTGCAATCTGCTTTGAGATATGGAATAAAAGGAGCAGTGGGAAAATGCTTCAAGTCAGGAGGGAAAGGGAGTTTTCTTAGTGTCCCTCCTTTGCTTGCATAAGGAAAGAGTTCCAGGGAAATGAGACTACTGGGAAAGCAGTGAAGATCAGTGCTCCCTCCCCTTTCACAGGCGCATTCCTGAATCCCCTCAGAATCACTAAAGCCACAACAAACACCTTCAACAGAAGACTCTGAGAAGGCTGAAGGGCAGCTGATCTTCCTCCAGCTTGCACAGGATTACCTGCTGTTGCATCACACATACATATTTCTATCTTTACAAAATCACAATTTTGGGGATTTTTTTTTTCCTAGCAACAGCACTGAATCCATCCTGATGTCCATCCTGATGAGTTTTTGGCAAATGAAATAGCACCAAATGTTACCCGGCATGGAAAAAGACCTCGTTGTTTTTTTTTAGGAGAGCTTTGCCTCTCTTGCAAATGCTAATAGTTGGAGTTTATTTGTGCTCCTTGTATGATTTTATTATGTCTCATAAATGCAGAGGAATTCGAATTCCTACACGGAGTTAAAGTTTTCCCTGTACTACCTGTTTCTGGCCCATTCTGCACAGATGTTTTTACAAGAAAACCTAGTCAATTTGAATCTGGTAGAAAATTCCCTTGTGGTATTCGCCTACACCAGGCAGAGGTTTACACAGTAGCAAATGAAGCACTGGTCAGGCTGCTTCTGGAAAAGCATCTGCCACCCTCCCCTCGCTCCTCCTGAGCTGAGATGGAAACTCTGTCACAGCCAGCCACTGGTGCTCGAAAACCAGGCTCTGAGACTGAGAAAATATCCCCATTAGCTGCTTTAAAATTAACATCTTGAGCAAACCTACCCAGCTTCTCTCCCTGCCACTTTGCTTTATTTTTGCATGTCTAGGAGAAAGGCCTCTGAAAGGACTTGGGCAATTTGCACTTCTCGGTGCAACCTGTGTGGTATCCTTCACAGACCCTTGGGAACACCCAGGGCACACCTGAGCACAGTCATGGCCCAGACTGGAGGGCATTACACACTCCAGCTCAGAGCAGTACAGGTTTTGAGCATAACCTTAGAGATCCTCTATCAGCCCTCACAGAGTTTACTTCTTCACATCCCTCCAGCTCAACTTCACAGCCACCGGATCTAGAAATGCACTCCTGTGCTGTGCCTCCCCTCCCGCTTGCCTACCCACCTCTGGCCAGCTTTTTTCTAAAGCTAGGGTTCCTTTAAAGCTTTGCTGTTTTATTTTGTGATGGATAACACTGAACTGGCAGCTGTGAAACCCATTAAGGTTGAAACACCAGGAAACTGTGAGGATGTGGCAATGAGAGGCAGCGAGGGTCTGAGCAGGGGGAGATGATTATCCCACTTTCACGTCCATCACAGCAAGCCTATCTGCAGCCCCTCTCCCCCCAGTCGTGGTCAGCACAACTTATTTTGCTTTCCTTACTTTTTTTCCCCCCATCCTTTCCCTGTTCCCTTTATCTACCCTATTTTTCTTCATCTTTGCCCCTCACCCGTCAGTCCAGGGCCCCACTTCAGACATAATAAAAAGGAGGACCAGAAGGATTTTTCTTGCCTATTCAAAAGCCTCATATGGCACCCCACCATCTGTCCACCAGCAGCCCCTTGCCCTGGACCTCGAGCTCCTTGGTCCATGCCGGTACCTCCGGCTGAGTGTGGAGGTCTGAGGTTTAGATCCTTAGCAGAAGTGGGCAGCACAGCTGGCAAGGGTCTCCTCCCCAAGGGACAGAGCCCTCCTTCCCCATGGGCATCAGAGCTTCACAGGTATAAAGGGACAGGAGACATAGGCCATGCATCTCTCCTCCTCCATAGTTTCCGGCCCTTTTCTCCGAGCTCTTTTTGGGGCTGTGGCCCAGGATGGAGCTGGTAACCCTGGTGATACTCAGAAGCAAGTACTGGCCCCTCAAGCAGTCGTTCCTGTCCTACAGCTGCTCCCCACACTGGCTGCAGTGAGGACTGTGGCCACGCCCAGGAGCGCAGGAAGGGCTGCTCAGGAAACAGGGGTGCTGCTGGGCACACAGGTATCATGAGACCCTCATTTCCTCGCTAAGCTGAGCTATAAAAAGGTGTAAAGGTGCCGCTGCCAGCAGACCCAGCAGGACACTGGCCATCCGGCCCCAGGCACCACTCCCAGGAGGCCTACTGTGGCACTTCTCAAATCTCAGTACGGACAAACTTTGACTTCACAGCAGACTCACCCCAGCAGCAAAGAGCGATTGCTGCGCTTACCCTCTACCTGGTGGCAGGGAAGGAGTCCCTGCATGAGAGTGCAACCACAGGGCACAAATTCGATCACTTGCAATGCTTCTGCCTCCCCAATCCCCTTTTTAAAGTAGGATATTGCCCCATAGAGCCTGTCTTTCCCTTATTCCTCATCCAAAGAGGCAACTCAGAACCATATCCTTCAGCTCCTGCAGCTAACTCAAGGTTCACAGCTTTTGGCCGCGCACCCCTGCAGATCCAAGACTGCTCTCACAAGACCCATAAACAGAAGCGGAGCCTGTCAGCTGTAGGTTTAAACTCCTTCACCACAGACTTTCACTGCTCCTAGAAAGCAGGAGGGGGTCCAGGTCACCCCAGGTGCCAGGCAGCACTACCCAAGGCAGGTCCCAGTAATCACCACTCTGATCATTCCGTTCCTCACCTCATTTGGCAATAGCAGTCCATGAGGGATTTTTTCAGATACAAACAGTTTTTAGGCTAGCCCCAGGGATCTCTCCCGCATGACTCAAGCCAAAGCTAGAGTAAACAGAGAAAAGGAGAGGTGGGTGGAAATGGCTCCAGCCCTGAATTTTACTCCCAAACCTCTCCTAGAGCTGTGGGAACAGGTCAGCGGGGACCTGTCTGGAGAGTTCAGAGACGTGAGCCACCATCTGCTCCCTGACACATGTCAGCATCACTTCAAAGCCCAACAAGGCAGGGAATACTCATCACAGCCAGGGTAGAGGAACACAGACAGCCTCCAGCACCATCAACACAGCAAACTAGAAGGTGTCAGCAACAATAATCTGCACTTTTGAGCCCTCTTTATTGACCTGCTGGAGCCAGTAGCAAGCATTGCCCCGTCATCAGAGGAGAACTCACAGGGTTGAGTGAAGTTTGAATGGGACTCAACTGAGTATAAAACAGCCATATGCTCTGCATTGATGCCCTAGCAGTACCAGAAACCATCCTGGCAATGCCAATGTGTCTCATTTTCCTGAGCCAGGAGCTGTGGAAGGGGTCAGGGCTGGTACAGCAGCAATGCCAGCCCATCACAACATTGCTGTGTTTGCAATTACCTCTTCCCATAGCCATGCTGGCTGCAACATGCCTTGCCTGTCCCTCTCCTGGGGCTCAAACCCATGCTGAATCCCCAGGTTTAACCTCTAGCTCTAATTCTCTTTCAGCATGCATAACTTCTGAAGAGAAAGGCTGGAGGTTTTTGCCTCCCCACCAGGACCAGGGATGAGATTTTCCTCTTTGCAAAGTGCTGGCTTCAGCTACAGCGTGGGCTGAGAAGACAGAAGTAAATGCCAAGCAAGTTGGAGAGGTGGGAGAGACCCAAAGGAACAAGAAATTCAACCTAGTAGCAGCATCACTCGTGCAGAGATACATTTTTAAAGAAGGGGTGGGGGGAAAATTGATAACTTGACTAGGCAAGCATGCATATGCCTAAAAATTATAATACTACAAACTGTACATGCAAAATGAAAGAACACCAACCTCATTGAGCAGTTGGTCAACTCTTCCCAAAATAGCTGTCTCCATTTGGTCTGCTGAGAGCCAAGCAGGGAGCTGTGTGGGTCTGTCCGCTTCCAAGTGGGACACCCGGGACTGCAGATCGGAGGTCCGAAAGTACAGCAGGAGGCTCAGCACCAGAGAGAGCAGGGAGATGCCGGGCAGCCCCGAGCCCAGCAGGAGAGGGAGGCGGCAGCATCTCTCCCCATCGCCGGTCCTGGGGGGAGCCACACACCCCCTGTCAAAAGCTGCTTCGTCAACGCCTTTCCAGCTCTTCTCCTCCAACATTCCCTCCCTGTCCTGAGAAACGATAAATAAATAAATAGAATAAATAAAGCTCCACTCCTACTCCAAGAAGCACAATCCAGAAGGCATAGAAAAATGAACGTCGAAGAAGATCCCAGTGCCAGCAAATCACAAGTGACAGCAATAATGGCAAAAGTGGTTGGGGAGGGGGGGTGCAGGGGGGGTGTCTTTAAAAAAATTAAAACAAACCACACACACATAAAAGGGGTGCAGAAAAAAAAAAAGGGATCCAACTGCAGCGAAGAGTGCCGGGGGAAAAAAATAATCTGATCAAGGTGGGTTGTTTTTTTTTTTTTTCCCTCCTGTATTTCAGTCCTTTGGTTCGCTGGTAAGTTTTT
This sequence comes from Sylvia atricapilla, assembly GCF_009819655.1. NCBI lineage: Eukaryota > Metazoa > Chordata > Aves > Passeriformes > Sylviidae > Sylvia > Sylvia atricapilla. The sequence goes on along the minus strand of NC_089147.1, from coordinate 33,823,950 downwards.
GATTCTTTCTAAGCTGTCAGTTTCAATTCCTTCGCAGACTGGCCAGAAGCTCGCATATGAAAGTCCCCATTAGAGAGAGGTAATTCTCAGCTGCTCCGGCGACGCTGTGCTCTGGCTGATCGTGGCTCCCCTGTAACATGACACACTCCCTCCGAACTACGGGGCTGGGATGAGCGAGCTGCGCGGCTTCCCAAAGTAACCTCCTCTGCTCGCCCTCTCTCTCTCCACCTCTCCCTTGCCGCATGAGTTATTTATTTATTCATGCAAAATGCCGGGGTGGGATCGGGCAGTGAGACGCCCCCGCCCCGCTCGGTCCCCAAACCACCTCTCCGCCGCCAGCCCTTCCCTTTGAAGTGACTCTCGCGGAGGTTATTTATAGTGGCAGGAAAGAGATTGTAAAGCAGAGGCTGGGCTCACACCAGCCTGCGTCTTCCTTTCCTCCAGGCGGCCGAGAGCACTTTATGGGATGGTACAAACAGGCTGTCGCGTCCCCCACGCAGGTCCTGGGGCAGCCCTGAGGCACCGGTAAAAGGGTATTTTAGACCCCGATACTTTGAGGAGAGCAACCAGGCAGGGTGAGAAGCGGAGGGAAACATCTGCAAACAAGAGCTGACAGCTGAGGGCTCTGCAAGAAACAAGCAAAGGGCAGCAAGGAGAAACACCCCAGGCGGGCAAGCTGCAGCGCAAAAGGGGGGGAACATTTGGGGCCTGATTTGGGGGTACAACCTGCCAAGGATGTTCAGAGGAACTAATCTGCTGAGGCCCTCTAGTGAAGCAGAACTTCCCATCATCTCCTTGTCCTGCCAAGCACAGGGCACCAGACAGACAATCCCCCTTTGGCAGAGAGCACTCTCCCCAAAACGTGCCATAGGGCAGCTCTGAGCCGTGTGTCTGGGAAATAAAGCCTCCTTCTGTTCTTCAGGAGCAAGGGAGGGCCACCTCTCACAGTTTTTCTAAGTATAACGTGCAATATTTTATCTTCCGGGGTGACACGCGGGCTCTGCTGAGCCCCTGCCAGTCTGTCTGTCCATTCTTTCATCCTCTGCCTGAGCACGCTCAGCAGCGAAGCAGCACAGGGCTCACCGTGGTGCAGAGTCATTAAAAGCCAGGCAGCAAACTGGTCTCTTAAAATCTGGCTCCCTTGTGGCTCTTTCGCTGTCATTTACACATTTTAAATGAAGATTTTGCGTGCAGTCTGTGCTGGAAATTAACTGGCAGAGAAAACTCATATTCGTCTCCGGCATGGTCTCTGTTTCAGGGGGCTGGAAGAAATAGATCTTCTGGGAGCAGGTTAACGCAAGCATGAGCTGTTTCTCCTCCACCAGACAAACTCTCGGAAGGCCCGGTAGCACACAGCCACAATTCTTTGAATGGCCTCATGCCTTTCACAGCCACTCACTTCCCAAAAATGGGGTTTTAGCGTCTGCGAGGCAGGAAATCATTTCTTTATTTCTTTTAGTGGCTTTCTTTATCATCTTACTGCTCCAATTTGCACTGATGTTCTGGCACACACGGCAAACACCCCTCTGATGGCTGCAGCCTGTCAACAGTTTTTCATATGAGCGGGGCAGAGATGTGTAACCCACAGACCTGGTGCACAAAGGGTGTCTATTCGCTCAGGACGTGTAGCCACCCCGGTCTCCTGCCCTCTGCCCAGCTTCTCCCTGTGTTAGCAGTCTATTTCTTTACAAAATGAAAAGAAATCTTTGAGGCCCTGGCTCTGCCAGAGGTAAACCATAGTCCATGGGAGTTACCCAAGATACCACCCGCAATCACAGCAATTAAGCAGACAGAGAGAAATGAGAGGGAGACACTTAGAGGCTGATGATTGTTGGAGAGGCGGAGATCTTCTCAAGAAAATACCAGATAGCAACTGGTGCCGAGTTTGCTAGAGAGGGCTGCAGTACACTACCTGAGGACTGGAGTTGAACTACTGATGACTGCAGCTACCTCCCTGCGTTACACAAAGTTTCACCAAAGGCTGTCTTTCTCTCCCCCCTTTATACTAACCTAAGCACTGAAATCCCAAAAACACACCCTCTGAGCTGAAAATGGAAATCTGCTGGGTGTCTACATCTCATTTCCCCCCCACTGGCTGGGGAGAACTCTCTGCTCTTTTGTGCTGATTTTTGATAGAGATCCTGCTGTCCAGACACGAGCATCGCCTGAATGACTCTATAAGTGCCTTTTCCTGCCTCCCCGCCAGCCCCTGTCCAGCTGATCAGCTCATTTAGAGGGTATGTCATAGTTGCTGCAGGCTGGGGAGCTGCACTCAGATGGGTTTCATGCAAAAGCCTTGGCTGCAGATGTGCAGGAGGGTGATTTTTTCCATCCGCGAGATATTGAGGAGCCCTGTCGTCCCGTGCCAATAGGGATAGACTAATTCAGCCACAAACCTGAGCCAACCGCACAGGTCGAGTCTGCAGCACTGCTCAACAAAAAAGTTGCCTCCAGAGACAGGCCTGGCATGTGGAATCATCTCAGCACTCCTCGGGTTGAGCACAGCCCAGACTTCAGCTCTCTGAACAGCCTGAGAGGAGGTGTGCGCTGGCCTGAAACCAGTCCTCCTGTGAGTTCATGACTCTTGAAGTTGGTCAAGTAAAACAAATACTTAGTTGCAATCAGGAGTGATTTCACTGACTGATGACTCTTAGAGCACCCTCTATACTCTGAGCTTGAAGCTGTATCCCTCTTTCCTTGACGAGAATGATGAAATTCCTTGCAAGGACAGTAACCACACACATTTGTCGCTTCTAACAGGTCTTCCAGGGTGGTTAACGACCTCAGCACAAAAATACAAAGAACTGGAGCAAACAGAACTCGTATATAACCTCCCAAAGCGGCTGGAATTCTTCTGTACAATGAAAAAGTTTCACATCTAGCACACGGCACTGGATCAATTGACCAGTTACAAGCAGGTGGGGCAAAACTCCAACTTGGTCAGTCTTGAGCAGGCAAGGGCATTTTGTCTTTCTCAGGGACATTTGTACATGGGCAAAGCACCTCACAGAGTTTGCCCAGCGCTGCTCTGCAACAGACACGCAGCGCTCACAATATGTGGGGATTCCTCATAGGGCACAATGTGGTCTCATTGCAATAGACCATGGACCCTCTTTGACCCAAGGCGTGTACTGTGGGCATGAACCACTCCATGCCACAGAAATGGGTAGAGCTGGGCATGGATGAGGTTCTTCCTTCTATGAGCACAGCTCAAACCAGCGAGGTATCTACAACAGGTCTTAACCTGAAAAGAGATAGGGAACAGCAGCTGGCTTTCCTCACCTTCCTTCACTTAAAAGACAACCTTCCATTAAAAAAATAATGTGTCCTTCCTGTCATTAACTGAAAGTTGAAGCCAACTGCCCGGAGATGGCCATGTGCTCCATCCCACCACTAATCTTCCCCTTTTCAGACCATTTATAGGAGAAAAACCCCACCCCATTTCTCTTTCTCTTTCTGTCCTTCTGCTTTCCCCCTTCCCCCCACCCTCCACAGGAAACACGGGGGTCTTGGTGTGCTCAAACGAGCCATTAACTAGCAGCCGACATCTCCAGCTATTGTAAATATATTAACTCAAGGCCTTTCGCTGCATTTATTAGACTCAAGAACAACATCTGGAAACAGATGTTTTCTGTGCAGAGAAGAGAGGAGGAAGGAGGGTAACAAAACAAGGGGGTGGGAAAGGCTCTCACAAGTGGAAGTACATGGTCTGCAGACCATCCCTTTGCAAAATGCTGCTCAGATGGAGCACTGCAAAGGGCTGAGGCAAGCACAGCCACATCCCTCCGAGGCAAGACAGTGAGAGTAGAATATCTTAGTGGGGCTGCCTGACAGAAAGAGGAATGGGGGAATAGAAGAACTCAAATCAGCTTTCAGGGCCCTTGTGAGGAAAGGTCAGAACACCCTCACACAAATGAGATACCGGGGCAGAGAGATTTAGGGGGATTTTTTCCTTTCCTGGTCATGGACCTTCCAAGTCCTCAGCTTCTCTATATCCCAGACGCTGCCAGGCTTGTCGTGGGACAGTGTAACCTCCATAGCGGTTTGGCAGCATCTGTCACCAGGCCCATAGTGTCAGCAAGGTCTAGGGCTCCCACAGTATCCCGTCTATCCCAAACAGCCTGTTCTCAAAAGGCAAGCAGAGTGGAAACCTCTTATGCCAGGGACTCTGATGGACCAAGGTGTCCTACTCTGATGTGGAGTCTTGATGTTATGGCTCAAATTTAGACAATATTTAGAAAATTACACAGTCTTAACTAAGGACAAAAAGCAAGCATGCACATGCACGCTTAAAAATATATCCCATGGCATTATTGTGAAACTCCATTCTCAAGTAGATATACTTTGGCTTAGGTACCAGAGATGCCTAAGGTACAACAGAGGTCTGAGATCAAAGCTTGCCTGCATTTCTTTTGTGGGAAATGCAGTTTTACACATATACATACCCTTGCTGCTTTTTTTTTTTTTTTTTTTTTTTTTATTATTAAAATAAAACTAAAGCCAACAAACAACTCCAAAAACTAAACCAGAAAGAAACAAAACCCCACAACAAGTATTTTGTCGTCTTTAGCCTCAGGTTCATGACGGGTATCTCCACCCTTGTCTCTCTGAGATGCAGTTACACATACTTTGCATGTAAGGTCAGGAATATTGAGTATTACCTACCTAATTTGGTATTTGTTTATAGGAAGTATTAAGTGGCCTATGGAGCAGAACAATTCCCGCCTGAGGAGCTGCTCTAACCCATTGTGGAGTTATAGAATGAAGACACATTCGATCCTTTGGGAAAAGGGTTATGAAAATACATGGAAAAAATGTACTGTCCATGCATAGTAATATCATGGCTGTTTTCAATCACTTGGTCTCCTACAAAACAAATGCACAATATGAACTTCTAGCGCTGGTACCAGCAAAGGAAGTTAGCAAGAAGCAAAGTTAGCAGTATCTGGTTAGGGTTTTATATTTTCATAACCTTAAAATGCCTGAGCTCACTGTTGCCTTCCTTGCAACAAAGCCACACTGGCTTCGTGCAGCTGCAGTGGTGGGAACCTGTCCCCAGAGCTGTGTGAGAACAATCAAGCAGAGCTGAGCTGCATCCAGGGTAGGAGCCTGGCCACCAGCAGCTCCTGCAGAGGTTGAGTCAGAGCTTCCAATGGAGGATGGAGCAAACACAGGTTTTGCACAGTTTGAGGCCACCCCTTCTCCCCTACACCCCGCAGAGGGAAGGCTTTGCCAGAGGAGAGCACAAGACAGCAAGTGGTGGACACACAGTTAAACTGCCCACGCTTGTCCTTGTGTTTCAACTAACCTCTCACCTTTTGTTCAGATGACAAGGGAAACAGCTCCGAGCAAACCAGGCTCTGCACCCTTCTTTATGGAGGAACTTTTTTCTCACAGCAGAAGCCCTTCATGGCCAAGAAGCATTTCACGGGAAGAAGTTTTATTTCTTTGTTTGTTTTTTTTTGTTTGTTGCTGGGCTTTTTCTTCTTTGTTTGGAGCAGATTTTTAATTTTCGGTGCCATTGGAGTCCACAGAGATGATCATCTCTGCTAGCCTGTTTTTTTGCTGTTATCTTGGTTCCTGCAGAGTCTGGGTGGGAAAGAGAAGTAAAATTAAGAAGAACAACATTACTACAAATACGACAAGAAAAAACCTCCACCCCTGTGGCACTATTCCCCAGTATCTTGCAAGCCTAAGAATTCTCACAGCAGCCTGTGGGAGATGGGTTTTGCTCATGACAGAGATGTGCCTACACTGGGAGAGCTGCTTTGGAAATTCTTTGTTTTGGTGAACCTGGGAAATCCCTGGTGCAGAGCCTTGCTACAGGCTCTCAGCACAGCTAGAGGAATACGAAGCTTTAGCTGTAGCAAAGAGGTGCTCAGACTGAACACTCAAAATCTTCTCATCCAGGTGGAAAAATAAGGGTGAGATTTTCATGCATGAAATCATCAGGGCACAACATTCTCCATCCCAAGGCTGGGGCTCTGAGGAAAAGCTCCTCTATTCCCAACAGCAACTCCCTCAGCCCCTTGCTGAGCAGAAAACCTCCCTCTATTAATACAAGCTCAGGCACTGTATGCTCAGTTACTTGTGCACCGAGGTGTTCCCCACAGTGCACTGGCACGTGTGGGACTGATAAGCCAGAGCACTGATTTGCATTTAGCTTTACCATTAAACAGTTTAGTGAAAAGCTACTGTTGAATGCCTTCAGCCTCACTGCACAGCTGGGCTATTCCACCCACCCCAAAGTGCACCCTCCCCCCTGCCAGGGAGAGGGCTCCTGTTAATCCTCCACTACCTAATTCCACACACATTGCTAAGAAAACTCTTTCTCTTCAGCTTTGGCAGGTGCAGATCGGGTTCAAGCTGCCACCAACCCAGGACAACCAGTCAACGTACAGAGGGTGAACACCCTATGGGGTGAGCTGGAAACCCCAAAATCTTGGGTCCAGCCCAGATGCCATGTGCATAGAGGAGGGAGGCAGAGCTGTGTCACAGCTCTGTCTAGGAAAAGCGAACTCTGCATTTCTTGGGCAGGTGCGTATCCCTGCGCAAGGAGCTAGGAAACCCACAGGAGTTTTGTATGAACTTTGAAGTTAATGAATCAGAGCTGTGAGGATTGAGAAACCCAGACTAAATGTCAACTGCATTGGGGGAAGCAAAAGTAATGAAGCAAGGTTCTCCCAGAACACTGATTGTTTTGGAATCCAGAAGTGAGGGAGAATGGATATAGCAAGTTCAGGAAATTGAAAACAACTTTAGGTAAATACTTCCTCCTATTCCAACTCTTGGTCTTTTATCAAAGCTGATTCAGACCCTGACAGCAGCGTGCAAGGCAGCTCTGCTCCATGGTAATGCAAAAGACAGGCCCAGCAGACAAGAGGTTAGTGGATAATAGGTTCAGTTTCCCTGGAAATTACTCGCAGAGGAAAGCCAGGAGACAAGGAACACTGCTAATGTCCTTCTGCAGTGCCATTGTTTCCCCTGTGCAGGGCAAAGCCCTCACTCATGTCCTCTGCCCCCCATGGATCACTCCTGCACACCAGTGTGAGGGAGAAGAAAGCAAAGTGAAGCAGGAAGGATGTGAGCCTGGGACCAGACTGATGGTCAGAGAGCATCATGGCTCCATGGCAGAGTTTTCCCTCCCACCGTCGTTTCTTTCATAGCACCTGATGTAAATCTTCCCTGGCAGGGTAATTAACTTGCTATGTTAAAAGCAGCTCTACCAGTAAACCTTTAGCCATGTACAGAGTCTCTTCCAGCCTGTTGGGTTTTTAGCTGCCCTGGGGGCTTTACCTACTTTTAGCAGCATCACAGGGGGACTATGAAAAATGCTTTTCTATCCCAAAGGCACGTTTGGCAAGACCAGTTCACACGATGGCTGCAGTATTCCAGGATGTAGCATCTCCATCAGGCTGGACACCCAAAGGGCATGTCTGGAGCTGAGTGCCAGTAAACAAACTTGGTTTTGGAGAAAGGGTCCAATCCTTCTCATTTGGGACTCATTTAAAGTCAATGGAAAAAAAGCTCTTTTTAGCTTCCTTAGTCTTTGCCACTTGGGTCTCATGCCAACTCGACGTCAGTGTAGTCACTATAGACTTATGCCAGTCCAGAAAAAAGGAATCCATTGTGACAGGTTCCAATGAGAAGAGGGGAGAGCTGGGTCCTCTGACCCCAAAACTCACTGTCCACATGGCTAAGCCAGGCAGTCCTTTTTTTCCTCAGAAATCTGAAACCTCATCTTGATGCACTGTAACCATCTTCCTCTTTCTCCTCAATAAATAAGTGCTGTCGACTCCAAGTTCATGCTTCATACCTTCTTCAAGTTTGAGAGGCCTGTTGATGATCACAAACAGCAGGAAGTAAAGCATATATAATTACCAGGTCAGTATTAAGCAGTAAACAGACCCTTGCAATGGCCCTTGGAGGGCATCACTCTGAAATGGTGGTTCACATCCTTCAGGCTCAGAAAATATGTTTCTTTAATTTGACCACATACTGCCACCAATACACTGATTAAAATAAACTTCTCTGCTTTAAGAGGGGTCAGCAAGGAGAAAGGATGGAACCCTTTGTTTACGAGGGCCGGTGCCTACCATGCACCTTGCAAATCACAGAATCATTTAGGTTGGAGAAAACCTCCAAGCTTATGGAGTGTAACCTTTGTCCAATCACCTCTTTGTCGACAAAACCATAGCGCTAAGTGACATAGTAATTCCTTGAAGACCTCCAGGAATGGTGACTCCACCCCCTCCCTGGGCAGCCCATTCCAATGCTTGGAAACCCTGTAGGTGAAGAAATTCTTTCTGAACTGCCCATCCTGCCTGTGTCAGCGGATGTTGCAATGGATCAGGGCAAAGCCACCACAACTCGTGTTTATCCACAGGGGTTTGCCTTTCCTGAGGGCTCTGATTTGTGTCGGTGAGGAGGGAGCTGCCTCCCACTGGTGCCCCAGCAGTGGGGAACACTGCTTGGCTCTGCACACAACTGTCCCTGCATATTTGGAGCACGGGGGTTTAGTGCAGAGGCTGAAATATCACGCCTATCAGTAGGGCCCTGTGGACAGAAAATAGCAGAGGATCTTGTGGCAGTTTCCTTTCAAGACATACAAGAATAGCAGCACACATCTCTGCTGGATCATGCGGACTGAATTCCTCAGCTGAACTCCTTTGGCTTTGAATTCTGCAAACCAGTTTTTCCCTCCTTGGCTTGTTTGTTGTTTCAGGACCACTGAACTGCCATGAATGGTTCACATTATATAACCACCCTGTCCTTATTGCATTTCGAGGAGGAGACTCTGACAAACAGCCAGATCTAATTTGTTCTTTAAATTGGCTTCTAGGCCAGACAGTCATGCCTTCCAGATGGAAAATCCAGTTGCACTGACCAGCAGATATCTCAGTGCATTCGGGTCCCAAATCTGCTTTGTCCAAAGTATGCTCTGGCATGCAATTTGGTTTTTTTACACCCTATGAGAGGCTAATGGTCACTTCTGTCCCTGGTGAGGCAGCATCACTTTTTGTCACCTGTACCAGTTCAGCTGTCAGCTCTGCCCCGCTGTCCTGTTATTTTTCCTAGAAGCCTATCTGACAGCTGCAGCAGCTTTATAACTGCCAGATTCAGAGTTGGTCTCCCTGGGAAAGTCTTTTCAGGTTCTCTTTTCCAAGGGTGACTCTCTGCTAGGCTTGGTCAACCTGTTTAACAGTACCCCAAATCAAAAACAATTTTAAGAAAGCAAACATCATGCTGGTTTTGGACTTGGATCCTCTCATCTCCTGCCAGGACAGAATCAAGGATACATTCAAGGCTGGTTTAGGTTATAGCCAGAGTATGGCCAGTGGCACACTGTGCATGGGACACTAACATTGCTGACGGCTACAAGGTGCAAAAATCCTGCCATTGACAGCAACAAGTCTGAGCTGCCAGTTGCTTTTTTAGAGACTAGTGAGGCAAGGTGGCAAGGGCCTTGAGGCAGCCCCCAAACGTGGCTAGGAGCAGGTCTCTGAGTTGCACTGTTCCACGGAGCTTGGGGAGCTGGTGGGAACAGCAGCTCAGGCTGAGATGCTCACAGCCATGTGCAATGCCAGGGGCTGACCACTTGCAAGGAAATAGCACTAGAAGATGCCCATTGTGTGCAGCAGAGGCAGGTGTAATCTGCCTAAGAGGGTGACCTCAGATAGACGTGCTGTGGCTTTCTCTCAGTCCTTGGGATTTTTTTTTTGTCCTTTAAGACTTTTTGTTGCAAGGCACATATAGTTCTGGGGCTCTGTGGCCTGATGGAGAGACAACTTGGTGTTTTTCCCACCTCTGCCACTCCATGGCCTTTGGTGATCAATGAACGTTTTTCATTCTTGGGGTATTCCTCCCTTTGCTCCTCAGGGAAACAAGGCCACTCTAAGTTGCCCTAAGATAAACTGCTGACAAGGGTCAAAGAAAGAAAGAGATGAATAAGCAGTCATCCCCAAGGAGTTTCAAACCCTTACTTGGCAAGTCCTGAATCTCATGGTGTCCACAAAGGCGTCCTCCTCCAGGTCCAGAAATGTTCCTGTCAACCAGGACATCACTTAAAAGGCTGTTTATGTTCAACTCACAGCTCCAAGACAACATGTGCCGTGTGTCATCCAGGGAAAGGCAGTGACTGGTGCTGAGGGTGACCTGAGAAGCCCTTAGGGACACCAATGAGTAAGCCTCCCTCATTCTTAATGCTTTGAAGCTGATAGAAGAACAACCATTCCATTGCAATGACTCTGTGCCCTTCCCAAAGTTACTCCATGTTTTCGGGGGCTCTGTCAGCCTAGCAGCATGCATGGCACCAAAATTAGCTCTTTGGGGAAAGGTTAAGAACAAGCTTTCTTGAGGCCATCATCTCTGGACAGCTAGAGCTTGCAAAGAAGGTCAGAAGATTGCCAGTCATTCTGTGGATGGCCAAGATCACCCTGAAAAGCTTTAGTGAACCTACACTGCAGCTGAGTGGGTGGACTCACTTGTAACAAGCACTGCATTACACAAGAAGGTGACCACAGTGGTTGGCCTGGAAAGAGAGGCTCAGCCAGGCACGTTTTTTGTGTGGGAGAGCCAAGGTGTTGAGCAACACTCAGGCACATCTGCTGCCAGGTCTCCACTCCACAACCTAACAGTACGCACGCATCTCCTGAGTCTCCATTTCCCAGTACCTCTTGTAGGGACACACATTTAGCAAAGAAGTGTAAACCACCATCAAATATGAGTGGCTGCACTTTACAGCCACTTCAGCTCAGGCCCAAACAATTGCATGGAGTCCACACTAACAAAAACCAAGGCAGTGTACTACTTGAAAGGAATAGTTTGTTTTGGTTTCACTTCCCCGCCCACACCTCTCTGAAACTTGCCCTCTGTTTGTCCAGGCTATTTGCAGGCATGCAATGTTCTCCTGGCTGACTTCACAAGGGACACTGTGGTCCACACAGGTCCTTTGACTCCTGTGCTGCTGTGGCCAAGTCCTTCAATTCCTCTGTGGAGTAAATCAAATAATGTGTGCAAAAGCAGATGTTAAAAAAATAACATATGCGGAAGAAGTGACATGTTTAACTATGAGCAATAACTGCAGGTGTGCAAGAGAGCTCCAGGGCTGATGCTCATTGCTTCACTGGATAAAAAAAAATTAAAATCTGGAAGACCGTGGAGCTATACAGTAGGATCCAACTCAAATTCAGGCAATTTTCCCCAAAAGCTGGCATTTTGGAAAGCATGGAGACTGCAGCACCAAACACTCTCAGCTTGTAAACAGCTCCCACCAGGCCTTATCCCTGTTGATGCTCCCCTTGCATGGGACTGGGAGGCCCAGCAGCAGAGACTTGCAAGAACTGGTTTCTGAAAATAGGGAAAACAAGTTTTCTGAGGGAAAAGAAACCTCAGGCTCGTTTCATTTTGAAGGCTCGTTAGTTCAGTACCTTTGCAAAATGAAGGAAAACAGTGATGGCTTTGACGAACAGAATAGCCCAAATGCAGAAATAATGAAAAATTAACTGTATTTTTTGATAAAAGCATATTGCCTGGCTGCACTGCTGTATCTATGTCAGATTTAGCTCGGAATCAGCAAGAGTCCTCATGACCATTGCTGGCAAGAGCCACTAGAAATCCCTCTCTGGCCTGGAGCTCACACCCCCACTATTTATATGAATTGTGTGCAGTTTCTAGGAATGGTATGGTCTCAACAGCAGGCATATTTATCAATCTGTTAATGCCAAGCTGTTGCCCACCACACACCAAGTCACCAGCTCCCTCTTCTTTCTCTGCTTCCATCTAGACAGAGCCCAGTTTTCAGGTTTTTCCACTCCCACCTTACCACGCCAAGAAGCACCTGCTGGGGATCAAAGCCTCCTTCCCTCAGGGAATCAATTTCCTAAGTACTCTCATCTGGCAGATTTCTTGGGCCTACCATTCCAAAGAACCATGCAAGAGTTGTTGTCGGGAGCGGTGTTGGAAAGTGCACAGAATCAGAGAACGAATCCTAGAATGATTTGAACTGGAGACCTTAAAGATCATCTCATTCCAACCCCTCCCATGAGCAGGGACACCTTACACTAGATCAGGCTGCTTCAAGCCCTGTCCAGCTTGGCTTTGAACACTTCCAGGGATCCAGGGGCAGCCACAGATGCTCTGGACAACCTGTGCCAGGGCCTCATCACCCTCCAAGAATTTCTTCCTAATCTAGATCTCTCCTCTTTCAATTTAAAGCCAGACACTAAGCAGTTAAATATTGTTTCTGGTGAAAAAACAGAGCTGTGCTAACAGCAAATCAGTCCATCAGGCTGCCTCATGCTGCCAACCTCATGAGGACAAAACCTCAGTGAATGGTCCAAAGAAGTAGTCTTCAATATCCCCTTTTAGACCTAAACCAACTAATCTGCACAGTCATGAACTATACACAATTCTACTATATACCAGAGGGAGGGATACCTTTCTTGGCAGAGCTGTGTCTCAGTTTACATCACCATTGCCATAAAATCATGTTATTTTCTTTTAACTTTGCACAGATCTATCAAATCTATCCTATAGTCAAAACTGATTGTCTCACAAAATACACGTGCCAAGTGCCAAAGCAACTTTTCTTCCTCCTTTCTTAGACAAAATACATTCTTGCCCCAGACAATGAGCACACTACAGGGTTTCATACATGATGAGAGAAACCCGTGTTGCCATCAGAGCATCTAGTAGTCTGAAACTGAAAACCCACCCAAACACTTCCCTTGAAATGAGAAAACAGAAGTAAAAAGCTCTGTGTGGACCCAGCAGTGGGGTCTGCAGGGCTTGAGCTGACCCCTTAGGGTCCATCACCTGAACCCACAGCCATACAGATGACACTCACCATTCTGGGCTCGTTTCCCACCTTTTCCTCACATAAATTATGTGACCTAAACTCAGGTTGTGTTGGGTTGGAGGTGCCAAGCTGTCACTCACATTCATTCACACTCGTCAGCAGGACAAGGAGAAAAATTGGGCAGCACATACCCATCCCATCATGGCATCTCCACAGGTAGCAGGGTAGGACCCCCACCACCTCCTCAGCTCCCCAGTGCTCACTGGGCTGTTCATCACTTTTTCTTCCCCTCATTCCTCTCTGTCTGCCAGCGTTTTCCCCCTCCATTACCTCAGCTTGCTCAAGGTGTCACAGTAGCAAGTCTGAGGGGCTGGGCTGAGTTGCCAGAACCAGCTGTACCTGAGACCATTCCCATCTTCCCACAGAGACCCCTCCGGCCTGCTGCCATCCCTGAGTGTTCCTGCCTGTCCTCACAGACACCCCACCGCCATCCCTGGGTGTTCCTGCCTGTCCTCACAGATACCCCTCAGCCCTACTGCCATCCCTGGCTGTTCCTGCCTGTCCTCACAGACACCCCACCGCCATCCCTGGGTGTCCCCGCCTGTCCTCACAGACACCCCTCAGCCCCACTGCCATCCCTGGGTGTCCCTGTCTGTCCTCACAGACACCCCTCAGCCCCATTGCCATCCCTGGGTGTCCCTGCCTGTCCTCACAGACACCCCACCGCCAGCCCTGGGTGTTCCTGCCTGTCCTCACAGACACCCCACCGCCATCCCTGGGTGTTCCTGCCTGTCCTCACAGACACCCCACTGCCATCCCTGGGTGTTCCTGCCTGTCCTCACTGACACCCCACTGCCATCCCTGGGTGTTCCTGCCTGTCCTCACTGACACCCCACTGCCATCCCTGGGTGTTCCTGCCTGTCCTCACAGAGATCCCTCAGCCCCACTGCCATCCCTGGGTGTTCCTGCCTGTCCTCACAGACACCCCACTGCCATCCCTGGGTGTTCCTGCCTGTCCTCATAGACACCCCACTGCCATCCCTGGGTGTTCCTGCCTGTCCTCACAGACACCCCACTGCCATCCCTGGGTGTTCCTGCCTGTCCTCATAGACACCCCACTGCCATCCCTGGGTGTTCCTGCCTGTCCTCACAGACACCCCACTGCCATCTCTGGGTGTTCCTGCCTGTCCTCACAGACACCCCACTGCCATCCCTGGGTGTTCCTGCCTGTCCTCACAGACACCCCACTGCCATCCCTGGGTGTTCCTGCCTGTCCTCACAGAGACCCCTCAGCCCCACTGCCATCTCTGGGCAGAGGGCACCTGCTCAGCCTTAGTAGTCTGGATACCTGGGATAAACTGGTGCCTGTGCTCAAGGAGCAGCCTGTTCTTCACAGGGAGTGCTGAGGCCTGTAGTGCCTCACTTCAGCCAGCATCTCTGGGGTTCTCACTCTGCATGGATGCATCGCCGTGCTCAACACACCCCTCTCCCCACCTCAACCCAAGTTTCACAAAATGACAGTAATTACATTATAAACACTGCCCGTCCTTCAGCCCCCACCACCTCCATGTGTTTTCACTTCAGCTAAACAGCAGAAATATTTCCTGGCAGCTGTCTTCAATTGAGGGCAAGGAGGGAGGTGAGCTGGTGGAGAGGAGACCTGTGGGAAGGGACATACTCTTTAAGCCTTTTCAGAAGGAGAAAAAAAGAAGGGAAAGGGGGAAGGAAAGGTGACATCACTCAGTTTTTGATGTCAATAATGCTACAGACTGCCATGGGGAAGGCAGGCAGTGAATACCAGGCCCATTTCCTCAGGTTCTGATGGCAAAGCCTGTGCATCCAGTCTACCCTGCACATGACAGCTCCTGCTGCAGGTGAACCAAGGGGATTCCCCATGGCTGGGGTCAGAGGATCTTCAGAAGAGGTAGAGAAACTCCCCAGAAACCTGTCTGGAATAAGAACCTGCTGACAAATCCATCCAATTGCAAGAAATTGTACCATGGTAAAGATGGTTTACTGACTTAGGGGTGAGGGGGTGCATTCGCACACTACTTCCCAAGCCTTGGAAACCTGAAGTGTCCCTGAAATGCCTCTTGCCAGCTGTCAGTTTCGTGCATGAGGTGTGTAGAACCTGCTGGTAGCAAGAGGTAGAAAGCGATGCTGTCTTGGCTTTATTCACAGAAGGCAGGCGTTGCAAGCTACAGATGAAGGCTAGAAAAATCAGGGACTACAACAAGGTGGAGGATCATGATCCAAACCTGTTGCATGTCAAGGAGCACTTGGAGCTGGACAAAATCTCTACAGCTCCTCTTTGGGGGCAAGGGCTCATGGCATCACATTCCTGCGCAGAGCTGTCCTGCACCACGAGAGCAATATGGTGAAGTATTGCCTGTAAGCAGGCAATTTCACCTCACCCCCATTCTCCCCATGCACACATAGCACTTATTTCCCTCTCTTTCCCTCTGTAGTACATGAGGTTCTCGTCAATATTACAACACTTGTAGCTGATCCGCTTGTATTTTTTTTCATAACCTTGCTCAGACACAATAAAAATAAATAAATAAACGACTCTGTGCAAACCTATTTTTCATGGCATAACTTCCTGGCTTCCCTTCTCCTTTCTATAATCCCAGCTTTTCTGAGACTTTGTACCAAAAACTGACATTTATTTACATTTGAAACACGCTCCTGCCCTGTCCCAGGCTCTATGCTGAAGTAGCCATTTCCAGAGGGAAAGTCCAATAATTAACAACCATCACAGCCTTGGCGGTTAATTTCTCTGCAAGAGTTATATTTGCACTTGCATTTTCCGACAGCCTCGTCCCTCCTCTATTGATTCCCTCATCCATAAAATCTAGGTCCCAACCACTGCTTTTCCAGGATACTCCAGCATTTATTTTGCTGCACCACAGGCTTGAAGGACAAACGTCCTATGCAGATTTCATTATGCCACAAACCCCCAAAATATCTCAACGGGGCACTTGCTTCACCTCAATATCCTGCAGAAACTCCCAAATACACTAAAATGTGCATCACAGCTTAAAAACAGGCAGACACAGCCAGCCTCATTCAATACTCAGATCTCTACTTGCACGGGAACATCCAGAAAATCCTAATTTTACAATGTCCTCTTTGCCTTTCATTTTACTCTAGGCCCCCCATCCCATGACAGGAGAAGCTGAGCCTCACCTTGCCATACAAGCTCTCCTCCATAGTCCTTACAACAGCATGCAGCCAGGAAGGTTACTCTGGCTGCCACACTTCCTGGTGGTCCCAATTAATCCCGTGGAGTCAGAACACAGCACGTAATCAGGAGCTCGCCCGCACAGTCGGCAACTGGAAGCCCCAGACACACTGTATTTATCTGTAAATCAAAGTGAAGCTAAGCAGCTCCCTGGCCCTGACAGCATTGGTGTGTCTCCCAGAACATTTTACAAATTGCTTCTGTGACATGCTCAGTGTCTTTCCACATTGGACAACATGTTTACTCAAGGGTTTCTTCCAAAAAAATGCCAAGGACAGCCTGTTGGGACCAGAATAAGTTCAAGAGGATATACTGGCCTGTTTTATTTATTTTTTACCCATCAATAGCTATTGTGCTCTTTAAAGAACTCAGGAGAGTTTTGTTACTGGAAAGCTTTTCAACACTTTGATTTCTAATTTTTTTATCCCTCTTTCTCTGCAAAATGCCACTTGCAATTTCCCCCCCCCAGCTTTTCTTTTCAGGGTGATTATGCTAAAACTTCTACTCAAAGGCTTTTGGCCAAACTTTGCCCTCAGATATGCACATTCAGCTGCCAGTGAAATTAGTGGCTTGTTTGCATGCAAGTTGGAGGAAGGAATTTGGCTCCATCCGGCAACATTTTCTGAGCAGTCACAGAGTGCATGCACACCAATTTTTTAGACCCCCTGCTTCAGACACGACGTCCAAGAGGAAGCCAAATTCCCAGACCACCTCAAGTAGCATACCAATATCTTCACATTAGTGAGTGGTGCTGGAAACATACTCAGGCCTCGGCACTGGCTGTGACATATTCCCATGGAATGCCAGCATGGGAGCCAGATGCTGGTTTTGCTCTCCAGGACCTCACTGCCTTTCTGGTCGCAACCCAGCTCAGCTGCAGGTAGGGTCAGCATGGAGGGAAGTTGGTGTTACGCATTAAAAACATTAGCCATACATTGAGGACATCCCGGAGGTTCTTGGTGGGCTCATGAGTGACTCACCTCATGTAGGAGCAGCTCCCTTGCTCCTACAAGGTTAATTTTATGCAAACGTAAAATTAACATCTCTCAGCCCTTATTGATTCTAGTGAGAAGGAATTAGGCATGCAAGCAAGCCTTGTGTTGGGATCCTGGTGTGACCAAGCTGTTTTGGGGAAGCTTGGCTCCTTTCCTATGGCTATGCCTGGCTGCTGGTCTTCCTGGACAAATTTGCCACTTCACGGAAATTGGGACAGAGGAAGCAGCACTGTGCACGGCTGGTCCGGTTGTTATTTTGGTTAGTGACAATGAATGGTAATGAATTCCAAGATGGGTGGAGGGTGGAGAGATGGACCAGCCCAGTCTTAATCCCTTTTGTTTGTTCAGCTAACAGCATAATCTCCAAATGTCCACAGACAGTTCTTCAGTAAAAGGAGGATAAAGAGCAAAGGATGTAACATGCATGACACATTTCCAGTCCAAAGGCCTTCCTTGTACTTCTGTCTGACTCCATGCTGGGATGGTATCTGACCCAGGCCCCAGCCAACATGCTTTTCAAATTTGATTTTCCCTCTCTTGGGTTTTAGGAACCACCCTGAAACGCACCCTGAATTGGGCTGTTTGTAGAGATGTGCCAGGTCAGCTGTTGAACAGAAGACAAATAAGGCATTCCCAGTCTACAGAATGGAATCCTGATTTTTGTCAACAGGATTTCTTAACACCTCTGGACCAGCACCTTCTTCCAGAAATACACAGACAATTTGGTCGTCAAAGCTGCTAAATCTTTCAGTCATTCAGTTGACTTTCTGGGCCTTTATCCTGCAGTTCATGTCCTGCAATAGTCCCACTGACCTCTATGAAGCTGACCATTGAGCAAACACCCCTTTCCATCAACAAGAGCATGAGAAGGTGACTTTGTAGGAACACACAGGACTTACAGACCTATTGGGATAGTGCAAGACTTTCAGACCTTCTGCCCAGAGAGTGCTCACAAATAGACTGTGACAGCTTCACTTTGATTTTTGACCTGGAAATATTCCTACTCCTTGGAATTCTCTCTGCCTCAATAAATGTGAGAGGTTGTTTTTTGTTTTTGTATTTTTTTTTTTTTTTTTTGGACTGAACTTGTCCTCTGGCATCCAAGTAGTCCCAGTGAACCAAAAAGAACTTCAATAACCTGTGCAACTAACAGAACAAAAATAATTGCCCCCAAAGGAAGAACCTCTCCAGTGTTATGGCTACACAACACAGTGATAAAACTGAATAAAACTGGTCTCGGTCCCTGTTGACTCCTGAGACCTGGATGGATTTTGTTGCCATCACTTTGAACTGAAGGACACAAAAGACCTCATTTAGTCTTACTTCGTCGTTCCCTGTCATAAAAGGCAGGAAATGCAGTAATATGGCATTTCCAGTGCCATTTTGTTCACTTTGTGCCTGAATTATTTTTATTTCCCGAGGCAAATGGAGAAGCGTGAGACAAGCGTCCGTCCTTAATTCCAAATTTCCTGCCATTGCCCAATTTAAACCATAGATTTAACGTTGTTAGGACCATATTTTCTTCTATATGTGTCTTACTATTGATGTTAACCACTTACTGTTTATTTCCTACAGCAGCTGAGAACATGGAAACATGTACTGAAAGGACTGAGTCACCTCCCTGTTGTCTCATGTCAGCCTTGCACAGCTCAGTAAGGTCATTTTTTACTCCAAATTCAGGAGCCCCTCATTGTGGCTGGACACAGACCTTCAAAGAGGAGAAACAAGTAGCAAGGAGCCCTGCCAAAACACAGAAGGCCAAACAAACAGCTTGCAAGGACAGACAGTGGACCTTAAATCCCGCTAAGTGCAAAGCAAATAGCACTGAAGGAAAGGGATCTCCTGCTACTCTGTCTGGTTGTCAGAACAGCCAGGATTCCAGCTCTTTGTGGAGAGCAAGAGCTGGCAAGGATGAAGGAGAGCCTTTATTTCCTCCTCAGTTTACACCACTGGCTGGAGGCGAGCCCCCAGCAGCAGCCCCTGGCACCAGCCTGAGGACCCCTCCATGGACTTAGCTTGGGTTAATGACATCCATCTTCCCTGGGAGCTAGGGATTTGTTGTGGAAACCCTGCCAAAAGAGCCTAACTTTGGCTTCCCTTCCCAAACATTTGTGGAAAGGCTGCAAAGCATCTGCTAGGGCCTGAAGCTGAAGATAAGCCAAAGGCAAGCAGGGAGAGATGTCCCTTTAGGATTATAACTCCTGCCAGAGGTGTGGTGCAGCACCAGACCCTGGGTCTTCTGGGTAGGGATGGGTAGAGGATCCTCTTCTTCCTTCCCTCCTTTTTTCCAAAATCCTACTCCTGAAAAAAAAGGGGAAAGCCTAAATCTAGGGGGCCCATAGGCACCAGGGGTGAGAGCTCAAGGGCTCCTTGCTGTCCACACCACTTTTGCACCTTTTACCAAGTCTCCCTTGGTAAGGAGAAGTAAGCAAGGGTGTAAGGAAAACATAATTACCTTCCTATTTTTTTAGGGAAATAAAGGAAAACAGAGATGGAGGATATGAGATTGCCAGCAGGAAACCAGGTCTTGGCAAACTGAGCTGTAATGAACAGAAAACACCAGTCTGTAGGGCTCTCCACAGGGGATGGTCACAACTGTAATGGAGCCATCAAAAAATTATTGTTTTCCTTACAGTAACACCTCAAGCTCAATTTACAACAAAGAAGAGAGAGCTGTAAAAGAGTTGGAAGTCTCTTCATCCACTGCTGCTTCCCAGGGACTGCATGAGGCCAGTTCAATTTGCACCTTTTATTTTTGCCCGTGTTTCACTTGTTTGCAGGAACCCTCACCTCTAGGCAATAAAACCAAAATTACTGCAGAAAGCAGAGCGTAGAAACTGCTTGCTTGGAATCCAAAGGGGATTTACTGAGGCAAGAGCTGCCAAACAGCACAGTTTGACTCCTCTGCCCCAAGCACCCAGCAGCCCTGATCCCACTAGCACCCTTCACAAAACACTGGAACAGTACAAGATGAGCTCCCCCATTTCCTTGAGTACCTTCCCATCTACGCATTTCCTTCTACCTCCACTTGAAAGCCCTAGCCCAACAGGAACCTGGGGGCTGAACCCTAACCCTAAAAATAAAATTTTTTCCACATCTTAGGGAGATGCGACTGCTCAGCGCCCAGCAGAGCCATGCCCATTTTGAATTCAGCCAAAAACAAAGGAAGCTTACCAGCTCTACTTGGTTTTTCAGCTTGCAAGCTTTTCCCCCAGTTCAGCTGTTTGCTCTTGTCGTGGAAATACAGACCAGCCCTCCAAATTACAGGCTGTTTTAGGACTCAGCTGTTAACCACGAGAGCAGCAAGCCCCTCTCAAAACATTTTCAATCATTTGTCTTCTCCATTTTTGGAAATTAAGGTCCACACGACTCCTTGCCTCTCTCGCAGTGCAGCACTGCTGAGGATGTGAATCACCTCCAGGAGCTGGTGCAGTCATCAGCCAGGACACATAGCACCTGCATGGAAAGGTAGCAACAGGGGAAATAAAGCTTTTTTTCTAGAGGGTTGATCAGGGTGGATTTTTAGGGTCCTAACTGAGTTAATGATCCACAAGCAGCCAGAAGTAATCCTCAGGATGCCAGAGGCATTTTTGCCCATCACTGCATGGTTCTGGATAGGCAAGAAATTAGAAATAGAGGCAGCCCTGCTTCTGTGGGCTGATAATTGCTGTGAGCTGATAAACTGCCGCTCTTCAGGCTACTGGGACCTGCCAAGAACCCCTTCCCTGACCCAGAACTCCTCTCCCACTCAGCCTTGTTTTCAGGAAAAATTAGGCTGAGTTTCAAGCAAACCTGGGCTGAGCTTCAAGTGAGCCTGAGCCAACTCCTAATTTATGCAGTCAGCGTATTGTTTGGGGTCAAAACCATAAAACACATGGAGGCTTTGCCTCATTTCTGCTCCAACCTGCAAGCACATCTGAGACATCCCGGCTGCAATTCTCAGCCAGCAGTGCTCTGGATCGCAGCACAGGACTTACTGGGAGCAAAAGGCAGCAGGTCTCAGAGGTCAGGCTGGAGCAAAGGGTTAATGCACGCAGGGCCAAGTCCAGCCCAGGCAATTCTTTCAGTATGGTCCCCCAGAGTGATGAATTCTCCAAAGAACCCAAACCTCACTGCAGGGAAAGATGCTGTTACTCTTAATTAGGCAGAGCTGCACCTTAACAAGTAACCCTTTGCCTGCGAGGGCGCTGCACAAAAGGCGAAGTCAGGAACAGGCTTCAGAAAGCCTGGGCTAGATGTCACCTCCAGTTGGCAGGATGCAGGGCCAGGGCATGGAAGGTAAAGATCAACTAGGAAAATGCTTTTTTATTTAAGGATGCTCCAGAGATAAGTTGCATTTTGCAGACACTGGGGTATCACAGGGATTATTATATGTGTTTGTTACACTGCAGGCATAAGGTGCTGGTGATACTTAGCTTTGCCCCTTTTTCTCCTCTCCCAGGCCCTTTTAAAACATGAAAACTGACTTCTCTCCTGGTGACATCTTGCAGGGCAGGACAGAGGAGACTTGCAATGGAAACAAGGGCCAGAAAAGCCACTGACTCATTTCCACAGCAAGGGGAGTGCTGCACATCCAGAGCCTCTCCGTTCCCCGTATGCTGACTGAGACTACTTGCACCACATCACTGCTGCCAGAAAGACAGTTCCAAGAGCAGGAAAAGGTCTCTGACCTCATAGCAGATCTGCCAGGTGAACTGAAGAGCAAAAAAGTCAGTCTTTCTCCTTTTGAAACCTCTATTCCACTCCTATAAAAATCACAGAGAAAGATTTGGCGCCATAAAACTCCAAACCACCTTAAATTAGCAAAAAGGAATAGTAAATTAAACCAGTATTGGGGCACTAAGGCAGGACACCCCCATTGTCATAAATTTTAGCAACAGCACAGCTGGAAAAATTGGTTCCATGCAGGAACATCAGTTCCATGCAAAAGTTTCTATAGACACGTGGCATATTGGTGTGATGTACAAAATACATTCAAGCCCCCTTTTCAACAGCATCAGCCTAAGTGGCAAACTATTGTCTGCAGTGGCAAGCAAGGGGTCTGTAACTGCTTTCACATCAAACACTGGCCTGAAAGTGGCTACCAGGAAGGTGCCACGGAGGTTGCCATCTCAGTGGAGGAGGACAAAAGAGAACAGCTCTTCTCCTTTGAGAATTTTGCTCATTTCATGAGAAAGTTTAGTCTTGCTAGGAGGTTGCATTTATATTGTCGCTGAAGGATTGCTCCAAACTGGAGACCAGTAAGTTAAACAATCTCCCCAGCTTGTCTTTGTGTTGCAAATATGTTCCACTGTGCTTCAACGGTTTGGGCAACATTGGGGCTGTGTGTCATGTATTATTTCTGTCCATCTGGAAGAAGCATTAACCACAAATAAGCAAATTTGCTTGTTCTTTACTGCAAAGAAAGAAGAGCCTTGCCAGAGCAATGCTCATTTCCACCCACGACAGATGTTTTGGGCATGCTGGGGCACCAACGGCTGCATGTAAACCAAGAGTCACCCTCCTCCACCCTGAGGAACTGCCAAGTTTTATGGGCTGAGATTCTGAAAAACTAGAAAGAAAAAGATATTTTTTAAAACTGACCTTTTAATAGGTCTCAAGTTTATTTTTTCCCTGTGTCCCTGTGGAGTGAAGCTTACCCAGTGGGTCTCCTCTTCTCCTTGCCGTGCCAGTTTTTGCAACCTTGGGCAGCTTGCAGGCGAGGTAGAAAGAGCTGGCCAGGATGGCTGCCTAGTTGAGGATGGAGGCACAGGCACAAAAGCAGGGCTCCCTGGGGACCATCTGAACTGGTGCTTGAGAAAAAAAAAAAAAATCCTCACATCAGGGGATTGCAAACTTCAGGTGCCAGTCCCACATTCCCTGTATCCATATGCACTTTCTCCCCCACCTTCTCATACACATACCTACAGGCCACTGCTCTCTTTCTTCCAACCTCCCACAGGAGCCAGTGGGGATAAAATGAAATCAATAAATAACCACTGTTAGCTCCTGCATTTTTCAAAGTGGTGCTCAGGGATTTGAGTACATGCAACTTCCATTGACCTCATTTAGAGTCAAAAACATAACACCTTGGCCACAGTTCTGCAAACACTGAGACTTTGCTGCAGGCCACTGGTGCTGGCAAGCCCTCACTGTTTCTTTGCCCAGACTAAAGATGAGGTTTGAGTTTGCTTGGGTTTTGGGGTTGTTTTATTGTTTTCCTTGGGTTGTTCAGTTTTTTTCAAAGAGGAACAGTTAGTGCCCTGAATTTCTCATTCCTCCATTATTGTTTTTAATTGCTGACCTTATTCAGAGGTGATCTAAGATCCAAGACCATCACATCCCCATATGTCAAGATTTCAGCAGCAGGCTGACAAAGTGCTCTGCGCTTTACTGCTATCTTATGTCTGCTTGGAAGAGACACCCAGATGGTCTTGTTTCTTGTAGAAGGTGCCCCAAAACTGTGTGAGCCAGGAGCTCCTGGCTCAGTGCAGGAAAGGGTTTAGGTACAGACTCTGCTTCTCCTTCAAGGCCTGTACATATGCAGATGTTTATTCCAGGATGGGGGCAGAAATCAGCAAGAAAATAAAACTGACAGGAGGTCGAGGCTTCAGAGCCTCTGAGACACTGCACCTTCACCACTGCTCTCCCAGAAGCTGGGAACAGAGACACGTACAGACACATTAGCCTCACAGTGCAGCTTTTGGAGAGCACACCCCATCTCCCCTTTCAGAAATCCAGAGGATTTCCACAAAGAGCCAAAACACAGCAGAGTGCTGACAGCAACCGCTGCCCCCCCCAGAGCAGGAGTGCAGTGAGCTGTATCCCACCCAGCTCTGGCAATCAGGAAAACACTGCTGCATCCCAGCAGTACAGGCATTTGTCATTCCTTTTATAAACAACCCCTTCTTTACACCAGGTAAAAACCAAGGGCTCACTTGCTGCAGGCATTACTGCAGCCTGAGAGCAGAGGATTTCTGATTTCTCCGGTTTTCCAGCCTTGATAAGCAAGGTATGCAATCAGCCAATTAAAGCAATCAGTGTTCCCTGTCTTTACTCTGAGTGGTACTGAGCAGCTCTGCAAACCACACCTCAGTAGCACCTTGCTGTACACTTACACCCTGATCAGCCCAGACCTTTGATTGTGTCTTTTCAGAGAAGCTTTGGAAAATAGGGCAATTGTCCTCCTTTTGGGGAAGTCCTTTCCCAAAGGGATACTAATTTCTAATCAGGTCTGGGTGCAGATTACAGGATCCTTCCACAGGAAAGAGCCTTCAGAAAGGCTTCCAAAATGTTCAGCAGCAAGTTTGGGAGGCAGGTGTATTGTTCATAGAATCCTGGAATGGTTTGGGTTGGAAGGTACCTTAACAATCGTTGTGTTCCAAACCCCTGCCACAGGCAGAGACAACTTCTACTAGACCACATTGCTCTGCCTGGCCTCGAGATCTGCCAGGAACGTGGTACCCACAACTTCTCTCAGCAACTTGCAGAAGTGTCTCTCAGTAAAGAATTTATTTCTCATATCTAACCTAAATCTACTTTGCTTCAGCTTAAAGCCATTCCTCCTTGTCCAGAAAATTGCTGCAACGTTTTCCTTTGTACTCCATTTTCTCTTCTTATCCACTAGAAAGTAGACAAGAAAAATAGACGAAATATGAATTTCTCTAAAATTACAAAACAAAACCAAACATTTTTGTAAGAAAAAACGGCAAAGAAAGAAACACGTGCATATAAATTTCACGTAATTGAAAACCCTACTTCAGGTAAAGATACTTCCATAAGTTCATTCCCATGGAAAAAAATACCCAAACATAAAACATTTGTAACACTTTTGTCAGAATGTTTTTAAACAAATGCCTTTTGTTTAAAGAAATTCAGCTGCAGCTCAAGCAGTTTAGCACATGTAAAGAAAGTGTGCAGGCTGTTGGCAAAGTTGTTTCTCTGTCAGAGCAGTTGCAAGGATTTCTTATTAAAGAGAGCAGCTCTGGGCTCTTTTCCTCTCCCTCAGCATCACCAGTGTGAATGATGAATCTATGAGCTGGGTCAGTGGAAAAAATTTCATTATTCTATACATTAGCTAAAAAAAAAAAATAAATATGCAAAGACTGGTTTTGCTCAATGTCTTCAACTTGTCTTCAGCTACACTTAAGCAAAGCTTTCAGGTCATGTCTGGAGATGAGTGAACACACCCCCAAAATCTGTATTTATACACATGAACGCACTTGCATACACCTGGTGAGAAAAGAACAAGGCCATCTACGCAGAACAGAGCCACTGGCACAGGAAGATACACACTGTTGTACACAGCTGTGGAGTTTGTGAGACCCCCCTCCACTATGTCCTCAGACATCTGGCTTCGCCTCTCTGGTGTCTGATACAAGTTGTACTTACACAGCGTTCCCCTCAAGCACATGGAAAGATTGTGTGCCTTTTTTAACCTTTTTATAAGGTCACCTATTTTTTTCAAACCCTGAGAGAAGTGAAAAGGCTTGGAGTTTTCCCCCTCCCTGCCCTTAGCTCAGGCTGAAGGTAGCCAGTGGGGAAGACACATCAGATGCCTGTGCACAGAAGCGCTGCGATCGTAGTTCATTTCTGCAATAAGCTGACCAAACCCATCACCAGACAGAACTCTATGTAAATACTCAGGTCTGCACCTACATCCAGATGCAGAGAGGTATAAGTTACAGCAGAAAACACTACCTGGGGTGCAGGAGCACACACCTCTCACCATCAGCCTTCTCCTCGCATAGCACGGGATCTGCCAGCCTAAAAATAGGCAGCCATTCGACAGCTGATCCCCACACAAAGAGCCCTCCATATCCCAGGAATTCCACACGGCTGACAGACAGGGGAGCAGCCCTGCTTTGTGCCCCGAATACCGCAGTCAGCCTGTCTGTCCCTGCCCAGCGCTGCAGCATCCTCACAGCTGAGCTCGCTGCAAGCCCCAGCAGCCCCACACACCCCCACAAATGCCTGTCCCCATACCCCGCTGCCGAGAAAGCCGGCAGGGATTTACACTAGCACATAAAAATTGGGGCTTTTCTTATTCTCACAGGCCAGGCTGATTTTCCATAGGAAAGGTCTTTTCACTCCTTTTCCAGCCTAAATCTGTTCTTTTGACCAAGTCATTATAGTCTTTATGGTGGTGCTTTACAGCATCCATGCAAACTACTCAGGGAAGGACATGCTTATCATAGGAGTCAAAGCCTGCCGAGTCCAACAGCAAGCTAGGAACCAAACTCAGACCCCAACCAGCACCAAGTTGCCCTGAAAGGCATCAAAGTGGTGCCACAGACAACATTATGAAAAGTTGCTATAGTAGTTTTATGAATTTTATCGATATGAAATGTTATGCTAGTTTTGAAAATAGCTGGCAAGCTTGGAAAGGACTTGCTGCCTGCTGGTGCACCACTCTTGATGTTTCAAGTACCCTTGGACTGCCAGCGCTGCTATGGCAAAACATTGCAACACCTCATCAAAGCCATAGCATCATTAGGTCGGTGGTTTTTTTCCCTACCCTGAATGCAGGTAGGAAATCTCAGAATCACAGAATTTCTAGGTTGGAACCTAGACCTTCAAGATCATCGAGTCCAACCCATGCCCTAACACCTTAACCTAGATCATGGCACCGAGTGCCACATCCAGTCTATTTTTAAACACATCCAGCGAAATGGAGCATCTGGAGACAGCAGCACCTGAGGGGGAAGCACAGTCCAGCCAGAGAGGGAAACGGGAGGAAAAGGCTGCCCAGAATGACCAGTGGGAGGACAAGCCAGGACTCCACAAAGAGCCCAGGCACTCTGCAAGAACAGTGGGTAAGGCTGGATAAGCCTCGACCCAGGATAGCACATGGCAGGTATCACCATAAATTACAGGGGGACAGAGCTGAGACAAGCAGGGCACCTTCTTAGGACAGCAACAGCCATGAGTAGGAGCTGTCTGGGCAGTCAAGGCAGGAACCAGCAGCTCTGGGCTCTGGCTGGGGGGTCCATCCAAATGCCACCTGCTATGGCCAGTCAGCACTGCAGAGCGAGCTGACAGCAGATGGACAGGGGTGTATAACGGGCTGGTAGATGCTTTGTCTTGTCATTGCATTATCCATATGCACTTAAACCCCAGAGCAGATTTCACTGGCTCCCCAGCTGCATTTCCCCACTCGCGCCTGCCAGGCTGGGCAGCAGAAAGGTGCGAGAGCTGCTCTGACACCAAATCTCTTTGTTGTCTATTTATACCCTGTCCTCTGGAAACAGCTCTCTAGTGGCTGTCAATCAGTGCCTTATCTCCCCTCGCTTTGCAAACTGTCTCCTGGCAGCCCACAGCACCCCTGCCACTGCCTGGGAGGCTACTCCCTTCCCACTCCCTGGTTTTTCCTTTAAAAAAAAAAAAAAAAAAACCATCACAAGGCACTGTTTGGCTAAAGGCAGGGCTTCGCTTTTCTTTGGCAAATCCTTACGCCTTTGACAATCATCCCAAGATCAAAGCCTTTGCCTTCATCTCATTCTTGATGTGCAAAAGTTGATGCCTCCTGCTGGAAAAGCGGGTACCTGAGGCAGGGCACTAAATAAAATTCATCACTACAAACTACAGCCATCCCTGCTTGCAAAGCCTTAGACCTCTAAGTCCTTTTAAAAAATTTCTGTATCATTATTCTTATTTTATAGAAGGCAAAACAGGGACAACAGAATCAAATGACTGCACATATACACTCAAAAGCTGTGATCCCAAAGCCTTTGAGCTTTTAAGGCATCACGAGCACCAGGTCAGCAGTGACTGACCCATGGATCCACACAGCAGCCACCTCCCTTCATGTCCTTCACTGTCAGCATTTGAGGCCGATTCTGCTCACATCTGCAGGGACTTCCAAAGAAGCCAAATGACATTCACCACCCATGACACAGTATTTGACTCAGCCCAGAGAAATTTCCCATTAAACCGTCTCTCAAGCAGTGGCTCACAGCATAATCTCCCTCACAGAGGAGGCCCACAGTGGCATTGGAGCCCAGCACCCCACGGGGATGTGTCCCAGGGAAGAACCGTGGTGCACCCTGCTGAGAACCAGCCCCCAGCCCTCTGTTAATCCCCATTTTCCCCCAGGTCAGGCGGCAGACAGGCATCCAGGCACCAGGACTGACAGACAGGGAGTTTTATGAGAAGCCCATGTCTCCACATCCCAGGGAGCCTCCAGCTGTCACTGGAGCTGCTTGCAAAGCCACAAGGTGAGGAAGTGTCAGCTGGGCTGGGGGAGCCCTCCCTCCCGGGCTCTTGTTGCACAGTCAACTGGTGGGGACTGAGGAGGATGAGGAGGGCAGCCATGGGAAGCAACAGGGCTGTTACTTATCACAAAAGAGCAAAAGACCCAAAACAGGGAGTGAGTAGGAGCAAAGCAAAACTGGGTGCTGTGGCTCAAGTGAAAGGAAGGCAGTGGGACACCAGAGATGAATGATCCAACCACAGCAGCAGGGATACACACAGGAACAGTGACCATGCCCCAGGGAACCATCGCTGAAAGGTCTGGGTTGGCAGGGACCTTAAATATCATCTGGTTCCCCCCCAGCAGCCATGGGCAGGGACACCTTCCACTAGATCAGCTCATAGCCCCATCCAGCCTGACCTTGAACAGTTTCCAGGATGGGGCATTCTCAGTTTGTCTTGGCAACTTGAGCCAGTGCCTCACCAATCCCACAGGGAATTTCTTTCTAACATCTAACCTAAATATCTCCTTTCTTGGTTGAAAAATGTTCCTCCTTGTCCACTATTTCGCTATGTAAAAAGTCACTCTCTCTCCCTTTATAAGCCCTCTTTAGGTACTGGAAGGCAGCACTGAGGATCGCTGGGGACAGGCTTGCCATCAACCCAGGAGCCCCCGCTGTCACAAGAGTCACTATTGCAGCTTCCTGAGCACCCTCTTCCTTTCACCCAGCCTGGTCTTCTCTCCCGACTATTCATTCATCCTGCCTCCCAGCAGCCTGTCCTCAGAAACAGGCTGGAAATGCAGTCCCAGCTCCGAAAAGCTGCTGCCATCTCCTGGAAAGAGGCTCCTTCCCTGGAGAGAGCGTTCTGGGACCGCCAGGACGCGTGCCAGAGGGGACCGGCAGCACCTGCTGCTCCAGGGATGGCATGATCCTGCCACACGGTGTCACACCTCTCAGCCCCGTGACCGAGGGTGATGTCAGAGAAAAGGATTACAGGCTTGTACCACAGAGAGAACAGGTGAGGACCGTGGCGACAAGGGCTGGGGCCACCCGTGATGTCAGCACAGCCTTCAGGAACGTGCTCCTTCCCAGCACAAACAAGACTCGAGGCACAAGGGCTTCCTTCTCCCTCTCCTGAGTGAAAAATCAGAGCTTTTGAGGAAAGGAAACAGCACAAGATGATTCCCCCGCTCCAGGCACCAGGACCCCATCACCTCCAGAAGGCTGAGGGGGAAATCATTGGCTCTCCTTCCCTCTGCAGCATCCCATGAGCTATGCATAGCTGCCCAGAATATAACTTGCCACTTCCACAGCTCCACGCAGAGATAACTGGCAGTCCCAGAAACCTCTCTTTGGTACTCATATGCATTTTCATAAACACATCTGGCAACACAGTGCTGGGATGCCTTTTTTTCTCCCTAAAAAACAAAAAAAACAAACTAAGCCATCTCTTCCTGATGCTGCTAGACCGAGGAGTTCAAATTACCTTCCCTGAAGAGCAGCACCCACCAAGGCACAGCTGATGGCCCGAGTAAACAGCAGGCTGCTTGTGCCCAGGAGCTCTGAGCTGGCCCAAGTAAGCGTCATTGCAGTATTTATATCCTTTTATTACGCTTCAAACCACTCAGGAGAAACAGGTGCAGAGCTGTCTGTGAAAAAAGCGGCCAGCAACTACCCTCCCTCCAGCCCTGAGCTGTTACATACACCAGCACAGACACACGCATGAGGGAGGACAGAGCTGGACCTTTTAAATCCCTGCTGAGTGTCAAAGTCACGGATGAAATCAGTCCAGGAGGTGACACACCAACCCAGAGTAAAGATCTGATGGGCAGATTAAACACAATTAATCTGACAAGGACACCCTGCTTCAGCCCATGCAGCAGTTCAGAGGGGTCACAGTCGGCTGGAGATACCCCAGGTGCCTAAAGGAATCTTTTCTGGCTTCTTCAGCAAATAAATCACTGCTGCCCTTCCACTGCCACGCCAGGAGTGCAGTCTCAGGGGGACCTGCTCTCTCAAAGATGCCCAGAACAGGGTGGAAAGGCCATTTGTGGTGTACATAAGGTTTGGGCTGTACCTCTTACCATGTTCCTCAGCTGACAGTGCTGGGGGCCTTGCTGGGATGAATCTGTTATTCCCCTGCAGGGAGGCAGTGTTGTCTCTTTTAGAATAAAACAACTCTTCTGGACACAGACCAGGCTCTGGCCATTTGAGATCCTCTGAAAGCTACCCATCTTCTGCCTTAGAAGGAGAGTGGTTGGCACATTTCCTTGAGGAATTTCCAAGGAAATACATTTTTACAAACCAGAGTGGAGCCACAGCATCCTCCAGGGAACCGGAACAGAAGCATGGCCCAGGGTCGGTAGGTTATTGCCCTCATCCCAGGCAGGGTGCCACCATCTAACCTAAAATAAACCTGACCCAGACCTTCCCAAGGCAAAATTCAGGGAACAGCTGGAAGACACCAGTAGATTTTAGCCTGAAGTCAGCTGAAACAAGAGTCAAGTGTCCTCACTGAGTAGATCAGCGGTGCCACAACTTGGGTTGTGTTGGGGGACAGCTCCCAGACCTGTCCAGCCAAAAACACATCGAGGGAGAGCAGCAGGTGAAACCTTCAGATTCACAGCCGATTGGCCAACACTCACTTTTCCTTAGCACAGATGAAGGGTGGTACTAGGATTAACAGTGTAATAGCCCAGTGCCTCGAGCCTGCCTAGCCTAGGGCAGTAGTGAGCTGGGAAGCAGAATTCAGTGGAATTCCTGGATTCGGCTTGCCTGATTTTCACAGGAAGGACATAGGAAGCCTTGGTCTAATCGATCCAGCATTAATACTTCACAGCTAGAAATCAAAACTGAGTTTAGTTTTGAAACCCAGCTTTTATGGGTAGAGAATTACCCAGTGCGACACCATACTGTATTAGTCCAGAGCAGGATAAATCCAAGTGCCACCGTGACAACTGCTGCACTGAAAACGAGCCCTTTTCCTTCCCAAGCAGGGGAGATCAATGTCAGAGTCCCCTGCAGCCAGCACCTCATAAATCTCCCCTCTGGAAAGCAGGGCAGCCCCAGTCTGCTCCTAGGGATGAAAGCTGGGATTGTTCAGCCCAGGTACACCACGGGGAGCGTCTGTGCCGAGACCCGAGGCCGTGTGCTGCGGGCTGAGCTGCTGCCACAGCCGGAGCTG
Source organism: Sylvia atricapilla (assembly GCF_009819655.1). NCBI lineage: Eukaryota > Metazoa > Chordata > Aves > Passeriformes > Sylviidae > Sylvia > Sylvia atricapilla. Next base: position 33,792,557 of record NC_089147.1, on the reverse strand, counting down.
ACAGAGGGCTGCAGGTTTCCTCCCCGCCAGGCTCCAGAGAATTGTGCTTCCGAGCCTCGCGTCACTTCAGAACGACGATGCGCTTCGTAACGCGTGAGATGGAAATACCGAGATCAATTTCACCTCCTGCACATGTGGTGGGGGTATCTGTTGCTGGACAAAGCTGAGGGGGTTTCATTCTCCCGCCAGTACCATCCCCAGCAGGACAGAGCAAAGCTTTCATAACCCACTTAGCAGCATCATTCTCCTAGACTTCAAGGCAAAGCTCAGGGCACCTTTCCACCCCGACAGCCTGGGTTTGCAGATCTATATAACATCTGGCTCAGCAAGGGGAAATCCCAGTCCTCTGTGTCACTGCCATGGGGAAAATGCTTCCTCTCCTTCCACACACCTCCCCCGGGAAACCAAAGGTCAGGGGAGCCAGAGGGAAATTTATGGCCTTCCCTTCCTAAAAGACTTCTCCAGATGGGTCTCCAGCGGTGGATTTTTTTTTTTCCAGGTGAAAGGAGAGAGGCAGAGGGAAGGAGAGGTGGGGAGATGGGTAAGGGCAAGACCACAGGTCACACTTTTCTTCTCACAGCGTGCCCATTGGGCAGAAGGACCAGAAAGAGGCCAGGCTGCTAGTCCCTCTCAAGCCTTGATGGCAGCAGAAGATGTCAGGCCCAACAGAGCGCACGAAGCCAGCCCAGGCTCTGCACTCCCAGCTCATACCAGACCAACAGCAGAAATCCCCATCATAGCAGTCAGCAGCTGGAGTTGCCCCCTGGAGAAGCTCTTTGCAAAACAGCAAGGTTTTGGTAATTTGAAGCAGTAGCCCACACTGGCAATCAGCAGTGTTTTAGTTGCACAGAGGCAGTCTGCTGTGGAACACCCTGCCTCTATTTCAGCCAGACCGGCAAGCACCAACCATCCAAACCCCTTGGGCAGCGGGGGCCAGGGGTGACATTATTTCAGTGCCCCTGCTCTTCACAGCCGTCACCTGCAGGCAGCCAGCACAGCAGGACTGCAAGCATCATCCAGCCTCCCCGGATTGCCTGTCAGGAAGAGGAAATGCCACACATTTTCCAGCTGCTTGTACGTGTGCCAAGTCTAAGTGCCACCCCTAAAAATACCCACGGGAAGGAGAGATGTCATCAGCCCCTCACCCACTGCAGCCACACGGTTATTTTCAAACGAGGCAGCAACGTGGAGCAGCTGAGTGAGACCCAGACTGGGCTTTTGCTCCTCCCCACACGGGTCAGACAGTGACAGGCCAGCATCACCCACCACAAGGCAGCAGCAGAGCCACAGTAACACACTCGAACTGGCAGGAGTCAACACCGCAGAAGCTGCTCCCGGCATCCAGCGGGCACACCAGGGCCTTTGACCTGTGCTTCTGATGAAATTAAGCTCCTGCAATGCTCCTGCCTGACCACTGGTCAGCCCTGTATTGCTTTAGCCCAAAAAATTTTCATCCCTCTGGCAAAAGTTGCCAGGAACCTCGCTGGCTTCCCCAAAAGCCACAGCCCCTACTCCCCAGTAGAGACGGGGCAGTGGCACCTACACAGAGCAAAGCTGCTCTGTTTGCATCCACAGCCAACCACAAAAAACATTCCTCAGCCCCAGACATTTGTACCCAGTAGACCACAGCCTGGCTGGAGCAGCTCTCCCGATTTTTGTTTTGTATTTTTTTTAACGGAACAGTGCCTTATTTCCAGTTTTGACTTATTCTGGATAAATCAGGATGAAACCGTACAAGTCGCTAAGAATTACTTTCTCATTTTCAGCTGCTTTCGTGCCCCTAACAGGAAGAGATGGTTGGGACAATTCAGGGAGACATTAGACACGTGGGCTGAGGTGGGTGTCATCTTCCTGCAGCCTGAGCCGTTCCTCTGGGAGATTTGCACCTCTCAAAAACTGGCACAAAAGAGGGCTATCACATTGCTGGCACTGAGCAGGCAGAGCTCAGCAGTATCTCCTGCCTCCCCTCCAAAACAGACCCCTGCAGCTGGTGGTACCCACATAATTCTCCTGACATCGCTCTGAAGCAAGGGAGAGCTTTGTCATTTGTTGTTGAAGCAGTGCCACCCTCTCACCCCAGCTCCTCACAGATCAAGGTGCAGTGCTTCAAGAGCACCCACACACAGAAAGATGGACAAAACACCTTGGGAGCGTTCCCAGGGCCAAGAAAGGCAACAGCTGCGGCTCAGCAGCCTCTTTGAGGGAGTCATCTGCAAAGGCAGCAGAGCCCACCTCTGCCTGCACCCAGGATATAGCACAGGCAAAACTTTGCTCCCCAATTAATGCAGAGAATTTAAGAGTTTAAACTTACAGGGCTTAAATGTCAGGCTGGCTAAGAGGAACGCCACGCTGCTTATTGAGAGCAAAATAATGTACTTTTTTCTGTGCAATGCATTCCTGTCCCCTCTTTGAAGTTACCTCAAGCCACGTTTGAATATCTGGACTCTTTAGGCCCACCTGATGCCTGTGAGCATCCCAGGACAAAAGGCTTCTGTGAGGATGAAGCGGGTGTCCAGGGGTGGGAGTGCAGAGGCCACCAGGGGCACATGTGCAGCTGCCCCAGATCCAAAGGGATGCACCAGCACGATGGAGAAAATTGATGATGATGAGGGAAGTCCATCAGGCTGCATGCTGGCCCCACAGATTGATGGCCTCTGCAATGAGCCACACATAATGGCCAAGTTCAGACTGCAGTGGCCGAGACCTGAAAGGCAACAGCCATAAATAAGCCAGGAAAAAGAGGGAAGACAGAAAGCTGGCAGGGATAAATAAATACTCATGCACAGCAGGGCTGGGGGTAGGCACAGGAGGAAGAGCCGCAGCACCAGAATGGGCTGCAGCCCACACTGGGATGGAGATGGTGCCACAGAAGCGCCTGTTTTGGGGTGAGCTCTCCCCATTCGATAACACTGAGTTGTTTCCTCCCCAAACTATCTTTTCACTCAAAACCACAGCCAGCTGCCAAGTGAGGGGGTTGTGTCACACGTCCTCCCTCAACATGTAATCCAGGGGAACAAAAGTAACCAAAAGGGGTTAGGACAAGAGATTTTAGGGTTATAATCCCACTGCTACCAAAGCTCCAACTCAGCCTTAGGCTTCCGAGGCCTTAGCATCTCAGAAAGTTTCTCCCTGACTGACCTGGCCAGCTGGGCTTCCTCATCACCTTCCTCAGCCGACAGTACCAACCTCAGACTGTTTCCCCTTTCAGTTATTGCCCAACAATGAATAGAGGAGATGGGGGGAGCAGAGGGAATGGAGATGGAGCTTTCCCTCATTGTGCTCCATCTGCTTCATTCAGGACAGTTACTCTTCTCTGGTGTAAATAAGCCCCTAGCATTTTGTTGCAGTCTTTTCTCTCTTTTGCTCGTCTCCGCCGTTTTGTCAGGAAAAACCTTGCCCAAAGAGCCGCTGTGATTTACTGCTGCGTTAACAAACATCAGAGCTCGGGAGCCTTGTAGGAACCGCTCGCTGGCAGCCTGCCTGGACAAACATACTAAAAGTCAACCCTGGCGTGGATACTTGAGGAATTAGTGTCCATACAAAGATGCATTAAATACAGGGAGAAAGATGGGAGATTTTTACAACAGAGGCTTGAAAGCTTCCTCCAGGCTGTTTAACATATGGTGCTTCTTCCCTGCACCTGCCCCTCACTAGAGCAGCTCCTGGATTCTCGTCCTTGTCACTGGACCCAAGAGCCACTGGAGTCACTGTTCCCAGTGCATGCTGCCAGTGTGGCAGGGGCTGAGCCCACCTGCAAGGTGGGGGTTTGCACATCCATGTGTTAACAGTAATTTTGCCCCAGCCCTCTTCACCAGATGGGCTTTGCTGGTAGTGTATCATAGAGCAACCCCAGCTCAACCAGGCAAGGCTCCCGCCTTGCTACCAAAAATATATATATTTTTTTTTTTTTAATGCAATATGTGGAGAGAAATTTTTTTCAAAATCCATAAATCAAATATTTTTCTCATTAATTCCTTACATCCAGTTCAGCCATAGGGGAGCACAGACCTAGAGTACACAGGCAGGGAGAACCATCAGGAAAACAGAGACACAGTGGCAAAAATAACAATGTTTAAAAACTCTCAACATTTCCTCGGTGGCTGCCAGGAGCTCCTTAGCCCTGCCTGTATTTGGCTGGACCCTTGTTGCCTTCAGCCCAGGCCAGCCGTGCATCCCACACAGCCCCACCACTCTGTTATTGTCATTTGTTCAAATCCCAGGTGCTGCATTAGAGAGGAATATTTTGCATATGCGTCGTCTGTATGTTTTAAAAGTTAATTCCTCCTCTACCACCTTCTGCTCGACAGATTTGTCCAGCATCACAGTAGAAAGCAGCCCCATGTCAGGAGAGACGCTCAGCCTTGCAAAGCACGGCCAGGCAATGTTCCCTGGCTGATGCCAAATTTCCAAAAAACCAAAAACAGAATGTAGAAAAAAATATCATGACCTAAAATTTAAAAATTAAGGAAAATAAATACTCTATGGGGCTCTCAACTGCACAAAACATTTTCCCCAAGCAAATCCATTCCCATATATGCACTGTCTGGGGTGTGGCTGTGCACATATAGGAATGGATTTGCTTGGGAAGCAGAAGTGGATGGGGTAGGTGCTGGAAAGGCAGTTATAAGAACCAATGTGCTGTAAATCTCCTGCATTAAGTGGGATATCATAACCCATGGCTATTTAGCAACTTGAGAATCATCACGTTACCTTAGTTTACCTCTACATTCATCCTCCAACGCAGAACTCCTCCTCCATCAGCAAGACCTGCAGGAGCAGACTGGAAATCTCTCCTGGGTGTTTATGCAGATGGCAGGGGATGGATAAAAGAACCACTTTCCCTCCTACCACACTGCACCCTCCTTGACCAGGTCAGCAGAGACAAAGCCATTCTCCTGCAAGCCCGGACCTTGTGTCCTCACAACAAAGGTTTGCCTACACAGTCACAGCTGGGAGTAGGAAGACTAAAATCCAGCCAAACAGTCCCACCTGCTCACACCCCCACACCATCGGCCTCACGCAGGGCACAGCTCACCTTTCCCAAAAAGACATCTCCTGGGTGAAACCCTCTCCTTCCCCACACTGTGATGACTTTTCCCCACCCAGCCTCTTCCTACCAAAAAGCTGTTTCTCCATCAGGTGTGTACCAACAATCCAGGAAGGGGTGTTAATCTCCAAAACAGTCAGGCCGTAGGAGGCAGAGGGACCTGTGAAACAGACCTTCAGTGTAGCATCCGACCCAGCTGCATGGAGAAAAGGCTCAACTTTCTCCCCAGATTTACACCCTTCTACACCTGGCTTAAATAGAGTGACGCCATGGGTGTGGGGAGGCACCAGGTGAGGTTGTTCAGGGTCATTAATCCCCTCAAGGCTTGACACAACTAATAACTGTCCCAGGGGTCCTGTCCCTGCTGGGGCATATCCTTGGGGGCCTCACAGATCTGTTTGCCCCTAAGCTGTGCATACCCCTTGCACTGTTTCACTATGCCCTGCTTAATCCTGCACCCAGCCCCTCTGGACAGCTGGATGCCGTGCAGGATTAGTGCTCACAGATTTGCTTTGCCCATCCCCGAAGCATAGTCACCCTTGCTCTGCAGAGCCTTGACTAAGCCTGCTGTGGTCTATAGGGCAGCACCTCAGGGCAAAAAGCCTCTTTATTTGCCCTGCCAGGCCTATGAAGATCAGTTCAGGTGTGACCCTAGTCCTGAAGCTCAGAGAAAGCATTTCCCGCTGCAGGAAGCCCCGGCACCTTTCCCCAGTCACCACCAGTCCGGGTGCCAGCCGGGTCTGGCACGTGCCAGCATCACCAAAGCCACCTCTCCAGCCAACCTCTGACAAAGCCCAGCCTGTTGCTCGCCTTTCCAGCGTGTATCACCAGGCTGCCCCTGGGCGTTTCCATGGGACACGGCTCCACCGTGAATGGCTCCCTGTTCTGCCCTCGCTGCAGGACCAGCACGGAGGTTTCAGCCTCCACGGCACTTCGTAACTCGGGATTTTATTAGCCTCCAGCCTCTCCAATTCCGAGAAGCTCTAAAAGGAGACTTTGATTTCCATGGTCTGTTTTTTCTTTGGGAGTTAAAGTACCTTTCATCATCATGCACAGCAGAGCAGTTACAGAAAATGGGAGGGGAGGGAAATTAAAGTAATTGGGGGGAATTACTGGAATGTGCAAGGCCACTCCAGAAGCATCCCTGCCACGGGAAAGGAGCTTCAATCTCATCTCACTGTGGCAGGAAAAGCTCTGGCTGTCCAATAAGCATTTCTCAGTCTTTTGGGGACACAGAGAAGCTCCTCTACACAGACCCAAGGCATAGGTGAGGTGGGGAGCCCTTAGCAGAGGCTTGGGACCATCTGCCACGGGCTGCTTGCTCCCAAAACCCAGCTCGCTGACTTGTTGGAGCCTTTATAAGCCCCCAGACTCACACAGAACAGGAGCATGGCCATTTAGTCCAGGTGAAGAAAGTTTTTCAGCTGAAAAGAAAAGAAAATACTTAGGAATGCTGGCTGGAGTTAATAAAGTTATGAAAGCCATATAAAGGGTAATAAGTGTTGAGAAAGGGCTCTTTAACTTCTATTTTGATACAAATATAAAACCAAAAGTATGTTACTGTGTATTAGTGCAACCCATCAGGTTGTTCTGACAGAGGTCATGCAGTTTGATTCTGGAGAGGTGAGCCCCAGGGCCAAGGCTTTTTTGGTGAAACTAAATTCTTTAAAAATCTTGTCTGTATACATAAAGATATTAAAAAAACGGGGGAAAAAAAATCTAGCTGCTAAGAATATGAAAATGCTGGGCCAGTCCATACCTGGCTGAAGCCCTTCCAAGTTGTCCTACAGGGTAGAGGTGTCTTGGAGGAGCACAGGGCTCCAAGGTTGAAAGCAGGGCTTTACTCCAAAATGCTCTATAAGAAAAACACAGCTCCCCAACCTGGCTTCTACCAAACTCTGTTTCCACTGGTGAGACTACCCTGGGAGGGGTTACACCAACAGTAAGAAGCCACAGGGTTCCCCCATCTGTGTTTTACAGGGGTGACAGGGGTGAAAAGTACAGTGGGAGCAGTGGGAAAGGCAGTGCAGCCCCTTCCCCTCCCAGCTGCTTGGGGTTTTAATTTGCTTTCTGCAAATCTCCACTTCTGCAGCAAAGCCAGGTCATTGCTGTGGCCTTACCAGGGCCAGCAGTGTGGATGTGACAGCGGGAGGTGGGATGGGAAAGAGCACAGAGCAGGAGCAGTGCCAGCGGCTGAGGGGACAGACATGCTGCCCTCCCATGGGAATCCCCACACCAAAGCCAGGAGTGGGGAAAGGAGAGGTGGCAAGCATTGTCAGGGCACAAACTCAGGCCACAGGAGGCAAAACTGGCCAGTGCTGTAAGAAATGCATATTTTCCCCCCTTCAGACACCTCCCCCAGGTTTCTCCACACACCATTAGCAGATCTCATTTCTGCCTAGGCCAGCCTGATTGGGAATAGTGCCAATGCAATAATTGAGCAGTTTGATGAAATAATAAATAACTGACAAATAAGTAGATGAAGAAATATGTGGGGAGCTGCAAACCATCTCATTCAGCCACTCTAGCAACGAGTCTGGACAGGACAGCCAGAGCCATGCCATGGCACAGAGCTTCAGCCAGGAAATAGTCTAAATCAGGCTTCTTCCCTGAGGTGTCCTGGGCTGCTTCCTGAGACATTGTTGATTTTTTTCATCCTCTAGATGTATTGTCCTGCAGCATATTTGGGGGTTCCCAGGGTGTGCCAAGAAACCTCTGGCTGTGACTCACCAGCTCGTTTTAGGCAGCCAGCTCCTTCCTGCAGGAGCTGGAAAGCCGGAGGGCTCCCCAGGGTTCCCCCACCCTCTGCCCCAGGGAACCTGATGCATTCATTTTTAACACCACCCAGGTGTGTGAAAAATAACAGTCTGAGGGAAAGAGGACTGTGAGCAGCATCTCTGTTGCCCTGTGAACTGTCTGGAGCTGTCTGCAAAGCAGAGCCCATTGCGCTGCTCCAAAATGTAAACCGTCCCCTGAGTTTTCCTGGATTTGGTCAAATAAAGATAGGGAAGGAAAAAAAATAAAATTAAAAACAAGCCACACCTTTCCTCAGCCTGGTTCCCATGCAATAAAAATATCTTGGAGAAGGAGCTCTGGCTTCACAGCTTGGCCAGTGATGCAATCATGCTGTGAGCCAAGGCAGCGGAGAAATCACCTCCATTGCTTGGCTTTGCTTGTCCGTAGGGGGGATTTTGAGGATCCCAGTTCCCAGGCAGCATCAGCAGGTCATTTGAGTAAGGAAATTAATGAGTAAGGTCTTTCCTACCCAATGCTCCCACAGACTCCTTTCTCCTCTTCCTCCTCCCCACCCTCCCCATCCTTCGCCTGCTTCGAGCACTGGTGAACCCTTGCAAAATCCCAAATGTCTCTTGGGGCCATATACCCAGGGGTGCGTTTTTCCAAGTGTCTCTCCAAATATATGTGTCAGCAGCAGAGAGGGGAGGAGAGCAAGAAAAAAACCCCGTTTTGTGAGTATCCGTCTCTTTACAGATCATTAAGTCTTCCTGGGGAGGCCCAGAGCTCTTTCATCTGCTTTTTGCTAAGTTTAGCAAAAAAACAGAGGTTTTCGGGTGCAAGTGCGGTTCATGGAAAGGCAAAGGTGCTTTGGGCTTTAGCAGATCACTGAGGAGGATTTTGGGTAGGCAACAGGAAAGCTCCTTCCCCGGCTGGGAGGCATCCAGTCAGGACAGAAACAATCGTGGCTGGTGGAGGCTTTTATAAAAGTAAGAATAGATGTTTACCCGTAGGAAAGCGAGGAACGGAAAAAGTTATCAACGCCATTGTTTGCCACAAATAATTTCACCTTCTCTAGTCATACGGCGCGTTCAAAAAAAAAAAGCCCTGCTCTTTCTTATTTCACATCTCGTACCGGGGGCAATTGCGTAGCCCTTAAGTAGCTGGGCTCACCCCGCGGCAGAGCCTGTTTCCCATCCCCTCCACATCGCTTTCTTGCTCCCCAGCGCCTGGTGGCTAAGACCACCTGACCCGAGCTGCGGTTTTACAGACGAGCTGCCCTTCTGCGGCTGCGTTTAGGGGCCCGACAGCTCTGTAATTGGGGTTTATGAAACACCCTTCCACAACTCGCAGTGCAAGAGACTTCTCAGTGCTCAGCTCAAAACCCGTCTCTAACGCGTGCTGGCTGCAGCATCGCTTGCCTGGGGTCTCTTCCCCTGACCCTGGGGTTTGGGGGTTCATGACCGAGCTTAGGTAATATCAGAGCAGCAGGGACCCAAAAACCTCCCCAAAATACTGCTCTTCGGGCATAAATCGTGGTCTGTCCGTCTCTGAGTCTTCGCTGGCATACTGCTCCTGGGGAGCCCCATAGCTCCCTGCTTTTCCATCGGGACCTTGCGGAGGGCTCCTTGCTAGCCCGTCATGACCCAGCAGAGCCCCTCCCGACCCCTCGCAGCCCCCTACAGCCGGCGGCTCCCTGAAAAAAGGCAGCGTGCCCAAAGCCCGGCGTCTTGGCCCCGTGTCCGGCCAAAGCCAAGGGCGCAGGATCCCAGCACCACCTCCTGGTAAGGCACCGTCATGCACGGCCCGCAAATCCCCCTGCCAGCCTGGGGACCGCCTGGAGACAGAAGCCGGGGCTGCGCAGGCTGCAGTCTTTCCCGTCCGGCCAAGCGTGGGCATCTTCCCTTCTCCCTGGCGCTGCGACCGGCCCCGGGATGGGGCGCAGGAGCCCCGCTTGCATCCCCCGGTGAGCGGCAGCTGCCCGCTGTGGGGTGAATAGCGGCGCGGCTCGTCCGAGAGAGGACCGAATTTAATTTGAGATGAATGGGCACCTCCCTGCAGCCCGTGACATTTTCATTGCGGGCTAACAAGGGGAGAAAAATCCAATTAGGGGACAAAAGAGGTCCCTAATCGGCCGTGCAGCCCGGCGTGGGGCAGCCGGGACAGCGCAGCAAACCACAAGCGAGCAGGGGCAGACCATGGGAAAACAAGAAAACGCTCCAAAAGATTCCTCTTTTGGAGTAATGGCAGAGGCCATACTGCAGGATGGCAAGCGCAAAAAAACAGATTTATAGCGTTGCTATTTGCACCCGCAAGGTCCCGTCTGTCAGTCTCCCAGATCACTGAGGTAAAGTGCCCCGAAGTGAGATGGGCAAGGCAGAGACATCTCCCAGCTACAGATTCCAAGGGCGGGGTAAGTAACCTGCAGCCAGAAGCATGCTGCTCCTCAAAGAAAATATTAATAAAATTCGGCAGACTCCTCCTGTGGCACCCACCCACCACCAAATATTCAACAAAATCAAGCTCCAGGAGCAGGCAAAAATGAACCACATCAGGGTTTATTACCACGGCAGCTTTTTCAAACCACAAAAGGTTTTGCATAACCTGGGTTGCAGTTTTTCCAGCAACAGGTGCTTTTTCACCGTTTGAATGCGTGCAGCCAGCAGCGCCATTTATCTCCGAGCTCTGATGCCTCAAGTGGGGAGGATTGATGGTGGGATCCCCACACATGCGAACCCCTCCCCTGCCAAAATGTGGGGACACTGGGGCATCACGGGATGCAGCAAGGGCATAGCAGAGCACTGGAAAGGCGAGGGGGACACGCACATAAATAACAGCTGGGATTTGGAGGAAGGGTGATAAATGGGAATGCTGCGATCCCTTGGGAATTATTAACGGTGGGGGAGGCTGAAACCTTGGCTTTGCCCCAGGAGCCGGACTGTGTGGAGAAAGCCGATGGGTGGGAGCAGGCAGGGGGAACAGATGGCTGGGGGAGGCCCGGGGGTCCAGCCTGAGCTAGGGCTCTCCACCAGCACGGCGGAAGGAGCTGTGGTGAGGTACAGCAGCTGCGTCTGCCCCACAACACAGCCGGGCTGTGGGGCGGGGGAAAGATCCCCGGTGCCCTCTCCTCCCTGGAGCCCCTCAGGTGGCTCCAGCCACAGCTCCAGGTGGCCACCGCTGAGTATTGACCCAGCGCTATCTCAGCTCCCACCTTATCAGGGCAAGAGCCAGCTCTGGGCACCAGCACCTGCCCCATTAATCTTCCCCCTGTCCCGCAGGCGTGAGGTCTCAGTGCCTGAAACAACCTGCCCGGGGAGGGAACAGCAGGGCTTGGGCCCTGGTGCCTGGCACACGGCGATGATGGATTGATACCTGGGGGATGACAGGGAGAGGGTTTCTCTTTTCCCCTTGAGCTTGTGCTATTGCCCCTGCCCTGGAGAAGGGACCGGCCTTTATACCAGGGCACATTGGTGACTTTTTTCACTGAAATTTGTGTACTGTAGCCTGGGGATGTGGTGCCTTGAGGAAGAGAGGAAATGAGCTCCACTTGTGAACGCAGGGTGGGAAGGAAAGGAGAGATAATTTCCCTGCAGTTTCAATCTGAAATAACAAGCTGAACCTGGGCGAACAGCCCACATTTCATCCGCAGCATTTAGGCTGGAGGTAAAGATGTGATTCCTCATGGTGGGGCCAGCTCCAGGCAGAGTTGCACAAAGTCCAGGCAAAATCACATCTGAGGCCCCAGGAAAATGAGGTAAAGCCTCACAGCTCTGGCTGAAACGAAAACAAAAGCCAGCGATTCTTCATGGCTGCAGCTGCACAACCCCTGGTTTCAAGGGTTAAAAGCAGTCAAAAATATCAGTGGGGACCCTTAAGCACGAAACTTCTGTTTGTCCCTCACACAGAAGGGAGAGAAGCCCATGCTTTGACCAGGCAGAATTCCTTGCCATGATGGGGCAGCTGAGATGATTCCAAATGTCTCAACCCCAGCATTCTGCTCTCATCTGTGGCCCAGCAAACACCACTATGGGGGTGTATGGAGCTCAGAGGGGCAGAAAGTCCTTGTGGGAAATCTCACACTCCTGCTTGTCCCGATACCGGGTTCCTAGGGACATTCCAGGTAAGAGAATAACTAGGGAGGCGGTGACCCAAACAAAGGCAACACTGAGCTTTTGCCATAAAACCCACCAAAGGACGCTGTGTGTCCAGGAATGGAGAAGGATGCTGGGGGTGTTCTCACACGTCTCCTCGAACGGGAAGGAAGAGCATCACTAAATAGGCTAAACTGAGAAGAGTCAAACTAGCCAGCCAAGGACTTGGATTCACAAGCACATAGCGCCTGCTCAGAGATCAGTTAGCACAGTCTAGCCCGGTTCAAAATACAAGTGCACACTGATGTACCCTTTTCACGCGCACTGTGAAGCCCACAGCCCCCCGAAGGACAATGCAAGCAGTCCTGTTAGAAAGCAGAGCTCTCACATCAGCCCTGGGCTGCAAAGCCTCTGAGTAGAGAGGAGGGCAGAGTGGCAGAGAGGCTGTGTCAGTGCCTGCTCCTCAGGAAGCTCGCTGCTTGGTCGATGCTTTCGGCCTCTCATTAAAAGCTCCTCAGGTTATGTTTCCCTTGACACAGAAAGGCCCAACCCTTTTGGAGAGGACACCGCATGAAGCCCAGGCAAGGCTTGAGGTGGTTTAGGGGTACTGGCGCCCAGCACCACACCCCCTCCTGCACTCCCGTCTGTGCCGTGCAGACAGGATGGAGTTTTCCCCTTCCTTACACAAACTTGGGATCTCCTTTCAGCCATTGCTCTTTTTTGTATTGATTTTTAAAAAGAGGCACTGTGGCTTTAAAGAGCTTCCCAGACTTGCCTTTGTGACCGGAGGAGAGGGTGGGGTGGTGGCGGAGGTGGGGACCCAGAAGAATGAAATAAAGAGAAGTACAACAAAAAGAAGTTAAAAGTGTGAGTGACAAGTTTTCGGCAACAGGCTTCAGCCCCTGTGGGGTCGTTTGGGTGAAGAATGGCTACAAATGAACAAATGAGCTGGATTTTCATGCTTGGTGGACGGTGAATGAATAAGCATCTTTTAAAACCCTATCAGGAACTCTTTGGATTGTCATTATAGCTGGGAGGAGGGGGTGAAAATGCAGACCTTTGAAGGCTGATCATGTGAAAGAATCCCGATTCTTTGCCTTTTCTCTGCCGGCCAGCACAGCTACACCGAAACGTGCGGACAGTGCAACCGCAGCCAAGCATCCTGCCGTGGCCCGGGACATGAGCACTCCTGGGGGACACTGGCGTGCCCCCGTGCACTTTGGAAGAGGTGAGAGAGTCTGCTTTGCTTGCGGGAGCCTCCTCTGGTTCCCAGTGGCGTGCAGGGGACAGGCAGCAGTTTGCAGCCTCCTCCTCCGAGAAACCTGACTGCAGTGTCAGAGGCAGACAATGTGAGAGGGCAGGAAGCAACTCACTTAAAGCCTTATTTAGAGCACAGAGTGGAGGCCTGAGGTCAAAGGAATTGGCCTGGGATTATGGGAATCACCTTCATTTTCTTGCCAGTCTTCAGACACCAGGAAGCCGACCAGGAGAAAGGAGGAGGGGGATGAGTCTGTTGCTGAGGAAAGGACCTGGGTGTTTCCCCTTCCCTGGCCCTGACAATGAGCCTGGCCTCTCTGAACCATGCAAATAATTTACAGCCTCTGTTTTCAGCTGTTTGTTATCCTCAATCCCCCATTTTAACCTTGACTAGAACAGAGCATTGGTGAGAGAGTTGCAGGAGACTCCACAGCCAGGGTTTGCTGAATACCTGTCAAGCCAGAGTTCAGCAGCCACAGAGGAGAGGGAAGATTCAGAGTGAGACAGGTATAAAATCTCCTTATTTCTGTAATAAAGATGTCGCAAATTCAAAAAATCATAGACCTGTGGAATTGTTAAGGTTGGAAAAGACCTTTAAAATCATCAAGTCCAACTGATGTTTAGACTGTCTTGTCTAAACAGAAGGAGCTCTAAAACTAAATATTGAGGGCGTGAAAACATCAGGTGAAGCATTCTCCCCTGGCTGCAAAAATTAAAGTTGAGTTCACCTGGCATGGGATTTCAGCAACCAAACGTGACAGGGCCCAGGTAAAGTTGGTTTTCATCCTGTCGCCTGCAAGTATGTGAGGGCACAAGCCTGTGCCTCTGAAACGGCCACGGTCCCAGCAGCCACCTGTTTCTCCCACATCAAAAAAGTCTAGAGGCCATTACAGCAGCCCTGGTTATAAAAGCCAGGCACTGGCGCTGGGACAGCTCCGTCAAGAGAAATGAGACCATCATGCACTAAACATAGAGAAAAGATAAATGGAAAAGGAGTCTTTCAGTCTTCATTATCAAGTTTCCATGGGTTTGCCAAAACCATAGCAACCAGTTCAAGCAATGATTAACCTAATAATGTGGAGGCAAAGAAAAAAAAACTGCATTCAAGCCCCTAAAGAAGTCACTAGTTCTCTAGAGGTAGTAAATCTGCCTTCCCCCAACACCCCCCTCCACCCCCAACTACAGCCCCAAGGCTGGAAGGCCAGAAGCATCCTAAGTCTCTAGAAAAAAGAATCGGCAATGCAGTAACACCCACCATAGTGACCTCTTTCTGAAAATACAGGAGTGCTCAAAAATATCTTTGTGAACTTTTGTAATACCTGAGCTTCACTGGACTGTCGTGCTCTTCTTGCTCCTTTTCTTGCCCATGTTCACCCTGAGTTCTCTTTTTCCACTTTTTTGCAAAAATTGCTACTTTTGCAAATAAGTGTGTGTTGGGATCCTCCTCAGTCCCACGATACGTGCAGATAGCAAGGGCAATACGATACCTCCTGCAGGGAGATATCGGAGTGGAGCTGGACTAGCAGGGAAAACATTAAATGATTTTATCACCCAAATAATGACGGTGTTTCACCCGTGGCCACACACAGAGGCCTTGGAGCACTTTGCAGACTGTTAGAGTAGGAAAACAATACACAATTCAGCCAGAAAGGGGGGGAAGGGGCAGGAATACTATTAGGTCTTTCATTCTGCCTATCTGATCTACGACACAGATAGATCACGTTCAGGACTATAAGGGTACACACAGAGATAGGCACACACGGCCTTTCCGAGTCCCCAGCCTTGCCCCATGGCCTGTGCTTCTCCAGCAATGTGAGTGTGCCTTCTCAAAACAGTGAATAGGCAAAGGAGGGGGCTCTGCATAGGTGGACGAGTCCCAGGAGGCTGCAGAAAGTGCAAATCTCCAAAAAAGCTCAAGTAGAAAGTGAGATCTGCTCACCTTGCTGGCCAACACTGGCGCTGTGGTGCCCTTGCTCCCTCCTCCCAGGTCCGTGGGACACCCGCAGCTCCTCTCCGTGGGACAGTTTGTTGACTGAGTCTGGATCAAGTGCACAGCTAAGAGGTCGCTGCTTCTCCTAAATCCACCCAACCCCACGTGTTTTCTGATCTGCAGCGTCCGGTTAACACCAGGACCATGCTGGCCTCTCCCTTCACCGCAGGACTGGGCCATGTCCCCCACAGCCCACTTAAATGGACAGCACCCCAGCAACTCCCGGGAGAGACACATCGGGAGGGGCTCCGCTCAGGCCGTCTCGGCTCTGGCAGAGCCCGAGGGCTGAGCCCCGTCGAGGGGATGGATAACAGCGCAGGGCCCCCGGCCCGCCTTCAGCACCATGGCCAGAGCCCGCGGCGCCGGGGCGGGACGGGGCGGCGGGGCCGCTCCGCGCACCCACCAGCACCCAGCCCTCTGCCCCACGGCCCCCGAGGAGCCGGAGCAAGCCGCAGGAAGGGGACGGGGGGAAGGAAGGGGCTTGCCGTGGTTGCCCCTCCGTCGGCGGGACGGGGAGTGGCGAAGCGGTGAGACCCCGGGATGCCGTACTCGGTCGGGTTCCACTCTCGCCTCTTTCGTTGCGGTGCGGGAAGGGGAGGTCGTTGCGGGGAAGGGGGGAGAGTTGTTTGTGCGTGCAGCTTTGTTTCCAGTAACCAAATTTCTTTTGTTCTACAAATTGCCTCAATAGCGTCTCTTTGCCGCGGGCAAACGGGCTCAGCTGAGAACAATTAGCATCACAATAGGCTTTTGGCCTCGCGGGCCGCTTTGTCTAGCGGCGGCCGCCCCGCCGGGGCAGCGCGGAGCGGGGAAGGCGGCCCGGCCGTAAATCTACCAGCTACAAATTGAGTCTCGGCAGGAGACGGCCAGGAAGGGCTTACGGAATTCGTGAGGGTTTTCTTCTCGCCGTGGCAGGGGAGGTAATGTCTTTCCCATCTCCTGCGCCTCTAGCTGGCCTGACGCTCCTCTCCCCCGCTCAGGGCTTCAGGTTGCGGCTGCTGCCCCCTGTCCCGCACCTGCCCCGGCTAAACTCACCCCGGGGAGGATGGGGTCGGCCTGAGGCGACGCTGCCCCGGGCACCAGCACCGCTCCAGGTGCTGGAGCGCCGTGCCGCAGGAACGTCCTTAAAACAGCCCCACGGCCGGGCACACCTCACCTGGAGACGGTGGGACGGGACGGGCCGTAACTCTGCGCGAAAAGGCACCTGCAGAGAGAGGCCGGTTTTAAATCCGAGCGTGGGCCTCGATGGGCACACGCCGGCGTGCGCACAGGCGCGGGACCTCGCTGCGCCGCTCTCCATCGCCGCTCCTCCCCGGCGAGGGAGCGACTTCGCGCCGGGCACATCGCCCGGGGCCCCGAGGAAGCCCCCGCGGGGCCGGCGCTGGTGCGCGCGAATTTGAAACTCCCGGAGAGCCCTCGGTGACAAAAACACGGCGTCCCACAGGTCTGGCCGCGACACACTTTATTTTTCCTCTTCTTTTTCTTCAGAAAACCCAAGATAAAGCTGCGGGTACAGACAGCTGGACCACCGCTGCTAAAAATACTCTTATATACAAAATACATATTTGTTACGAAATATAATCAATAAATACCAATAGCGACAAATTAATATAATTTACCGGTAACGAGTACAAAACCGTGATTTGTTTTTGTCCGCCCGCTCCCGCTGCGCTTTCCAGCCGGGCGGGACGAGGCGGGTGGGGGAGCGGGGCTCCCGCCTCCCCCCGGCGCGCAGCGCGGGGAGCCCCCGCTCCGCCCCGCCGGCTCTCCGAAGGCCACAAGCGGGGGGACATCGGCCGGGCGGCGGGCTCAGAGGAAGGCGGGGAAGGCGGCGGGGCCGCGGCGCAGGACGGCGGGCGGCGGGGCCGCTGGGCAGGGCGACACCCAGGGTCCGGGGGAGGCGGCGGCGGCGGGTGGCGGCGGCGCGGGGGGCTCGGGCAGGTTCTGCTCGGCCAGACGGAGGCTCTGCGTGAGCGCCCAAATGTAGTTGTGGGCGAAGCGGAGCGTCTCGATCTTGGTGAGCTTGGCGTCGTCGGGGAAGGTGGGCAGGACGCTGCGGAGCGCGTCCAGGGCGGAGTTGAGGTGGTGCATGCGGTTTCTCTCCCGGTCGTTTGCCTTCATGCGCCGGCTCCTCTTCTGCTTGCTGAGCAAGCCCTCGTTCCGCGCCTTGCCGCGGCCCCGCCGCGCCTTCCCCTTCCTGCGGGCTGCCGCGTCCCGCGGGGCCAGGGCGGTGCGGGCCGGCGAGGCGCCCCGGCTGCCCGCCGAGCCCCCGACCGCCGCCGAGGAGGGGTTCTCGGCACCACCGAAATACGGCTGCCCTTCGTCCGGCGAGCGATCGCTCTGCGGGGCCATCCTGAGAAGCCAACCTCGCGTCCGCCGGCCCGGGAGAGCCCTGTCCCCCGCAGCTGTGTCTGCTGAGCCCGGCCGAGGCTGCGGGGCAGAAGAGCGGCTCTGGCTGCGCGCTCCGCGCCGCTCCCCGTGGTCCCTCGGGTGCGGGCAGGAGAGGTTGTGCCGCCGGCACACGACTGCCGTTAAGCCCCTATATATAGGGCCGGCAGACAATGGGGATTTCCCGACCGGGCGGCGTGTGCGCCCCCCCGCCCGCACCCACCCCTTGGCACGCTTTTATCTTATCAGCCCGACGGGAGCGTGCTGGCCCCGGCACCGCCCGCTGGCCCGGCCCCGCCACGCGAGACCCCGCCGGCTTCCACGCCGCGTCGTGCAGCACAGGGACCCCCCGCCCCTGCCCGCCAGCCACCGGGACGGGACCCCCGGGCCGAGCCGCCGACCCCACGCGGGGGGGCTGCACCACGGCCGCACTCTCCGGGGCTCCGCCGGGGTGCAGTGGGGATCGCGGCGGGGTGCAGGGGCACAGCGGTGCCAGAGGGCTCCGCAGCACTCGGCTGCATAAGGCGGGGAAGCGCCGGGCCCCGGAGTGGTTAGGGACGCACCGCCGGGCCAGGCGCCGTCTCCTCCGGTGCCAGAAGCGAGGGTCCAGCTGGCACCACACCTGCTCCGCTCCCCTTGGCACAGCCACAACCACTTCCCGCTGCTCCGGCGCCGCAGGACACTCTCTGCACATTCCCTCCAATCTCGGAGGGGAGCGAGGGGACCCCGTCGCCTCCCGTCACCCTTCTCCTCGCCTCTGCAGCACCGATAACATCCCCGCGCCCACCGCGCGTCGATCGGCGGAGCTTGTGAGCGCTGCGCTGCGGGCGGCGAGCGCCAGCGACGGAGGGGACAGAACGCCGTTCTCCAGCCCCCACACCCGTAGTGATTTTGCTCCCACGAGGGAAACAGAGGCTAGATCCCACGGGGAAGGGGCCCTCCCAAGGCCCGAGGCCACCCCCGCCCCGTCGGCCCCGCGCTGGGCCCGGGAGCGGTCGCGCTGCCGCCGGAGCTCTGTGCGCAAAACGTGCCGGGGACTTTTGCGCATCGGCTTCGGCGGGCGGCGGGGAGCGGCCCGGCCCAGGGGCACCTTTCCCCGGCGGAAGGCGGGGGACCGGGAATAGTGGGGCCGGGCTCCTCCGCACGGCACGACGCCCCCGGGGGTGCGGGCAGAGCCGCCGGGAGGGCGCAGCCCTGGCCGGGCGGGAGTCCCCCCTCTCCTTCACCAAAGCGGCGCGGCGGATCCCGGTCGGGGATCCCTGTGCCGGGAGCGGCCGGAGAGGCCCCGTTGGGCCACGGAGGGGCGGGGGACAGCTCCCCCTGCTCGGCCCGGTCCCAGGCCCCACGGGCTGGCCTTGGCCGCCGCGATGCGAGGCGGTGTGGGGCCGTGCGCGCTGCCTGCCCGGGAGCGCGGTGCGGCGGGCGGACGGCCCCGCTGGGAGGGCGGGGGAGCGTGCCGAGGGGGGCCGGCCACCGCGGCGGCTCGGGCGCCCCTTCTCGAGGGGCGGCTCGGAGGGCAGCGGAGGATGAATAGGAAGGGCTCGGCGGGGTTGGGGGGGCTTTTTTGTGCCTGTGCAATTGGATGACAAAAAAATCTGGCGAGCGAGTTTCCAAGCCTCAGACTGCCCACTTCAAACGTCCTTCAAACAAAAGCTGAAGAGGAAAAGAAAGCCCCACCTGGTACCGCTGTTTGCTAAAATAATAATAAATAGATTTCGTTTAATAAATAATTACAAGAGATTGTAAAGTGGAGTACTTTGGGAAGCATTAATCATGGGGCTGGGGGCAGACATCACCTGCTGGCAAACAAGACAACTTTATTGTTAAATCACCTTCCCACTGCCACTTTCCGATAACTCCCTCCCGTCGCCACAAAGCCCGGCCGGGGATGTTTACTCATAGTTAGCATAACAAGCACCATATTACCATGAAAGTGATAAAAACCTGCGGGGGCACCGCTGCGGGCTCCCGCTCACACCTGGCCGGGCCGCCCGGTGCGGAGCTGGCACCCAACGGCCCTTCCAGGAGGGGCCCTGCTGCCGTTTACATTGGCCTGGTTTATGCTACTTTATAACAGGTTTACTGCAATCCCTATCTCTCGGCCCTATTTGTCTTATTTTATTGAAAACATATGGTAACCAGAGCGGTCCCGGCGCATCCCTCGCCTGCCAGGCGTCGGGAACGTTTGGCGAGCCGGGGCTCGGCCGCAGCCCGTCCGCCCGCCCGGCGGGGGCTGTTTGCTCGGGAGAGGGGAGGGCAGATAAGGCCGGGCCCCCTCTCGATCCTGGGGGTGACCCCAGGGGCCAGGGGCCGCCGGCCGCTCCGCGCCCGCCGCCCACCCCGGGGCCGCCGGTGCGCGCCGGCGGGGCCGGTGATGCGGCTGTGGCAGCGGCGGGCGCACGGTGGAGGCACCTGCCCCGGGGACGGCCCCGTCCTTCCCTAACTCCCTCCGGCCGGGCTGCTCAGGAGATACCGTGATTTGCGCTGCCATATGTCGGGCGGGTCGGCGGAGCAGCTGCTGCCCCGGCCCTACCTACCCGGCGCATAATACCTGGGAGCCGGAGCCCCGCGTCCCCCTTTGAGAGGGCAGCGCGGCGGGGCTGGGCCCTCGCCGCTGTTTTGTGACTTTATTGTGGCGCCCAACAGATGCACGCCGGCCCCTCCTGCCCCTCGCCCCGGTGCGAGCGCGCTGCTCGGGACACAAGGAGCACAGATGCCAGGCGCAAGGTGCACCAGATGCCCCCCTTTGTGAATTCAAACAATATTTCTCCCTTCCTCCCCCCCGCTCCTTTTCCTACCGGAGTGGGAGAAGAAGGGGCGCAAAAAGAAATATATATATAAATATATATATATATATATAAAATATAATCCAAACTGGAGAGGGAAGGCGAGCCCCGGCAAGAGGCGGTCGGAGCGCGTCCCCCGGAGCCGCCCGACGGAGCGCACGGGAGGGCGCAGCGGCACGGCCCCGGGGAAGAAGCCGGCCACGTGTAGGGACCAGTAATGCCCCCCGGGACGAAAGAAGCAGCCTCGGGAAGTCTTTCAGTACCTTCTGAGCGCTGACCTGGACACAACCGAGCACGGTCTGTCTGTTTAATGGGCAGCTGAGGGGTGGAAGCTCCAGAGGTGGCCGATAGGACCAGTTCTCAGCACCTGTTACCATGCATCAAAATGTCCCTTGAGGCCACGAAAATGCTCCAAGGGCTGGGAGAACCTCCGCTATGAAACTGCCTGGGAGAGCTGGGGGTGTTCAGCCTGGAGAAGAGAGAAGGCTCTGGGAGACCTTAGAGCCCCTTTCAGTGCTGAAACGGGTTCCAAGAGAACTCGAGAGGGACCTGGGGCAGGACAAGGGAGAACGACTTCACATTGACAAAGGACAGGGTTAGATGGGATATTGGGAAGGAATTTTTCACCATGAGGGTGGTGAGGCCCTGGCACAGGGTGCCCAGAGAAGCTGGGGCTGCCCCTGGATGCCTGGAAGTGTCCAAGGCCAGGTTGGACAGGACTTAGAGCAATCTGGGATGGTGGGTGGCATCCCTTCCCATGGCAGCAGGGAATGGAGCTAGATGACCTTTAATATTTCTTCCATCCAAATCATTCTCTAATTCTATGATTCTGAGCAAGGAGAAATAAGCCTGGGGATAAGAGCTGCTGTCACTTCACCAGAAGAGGAGAAGCCCTGAATGAAAGCCCAAGAACTTTCAGTGTGCAATCTCACTCTACAATAAACTTTCTCCATGTTTATGTGCCCTCAAAACAACTAGACAGGAGACGGCTTCATAAGGCTGCAAGAGCAGACAGCTGTTCTGAGACATTCTGGATCAGAATGCAAGATTTTAGCAGAGAAAAAACCCTGGATTATCTCTGGATAGGAAGGAAGAAAGGAAAAGAAATACCATGGAGAGGAAAGGCAGGGAACAAATGCCAAGTACAAAAGGGTCAGTTGGATAGTGCTGTGTGACGCCTACAAGTGGGTCTTGTGAAACCTGGAACCATCCAAGCATCTACCCAGGCAGAGAAAGATGGTCCTCACTTCTCTGGGAGGCAGTCTCCTGCTGTCATTCCCAGCTCTGCCAGGCTTGCTCCCCACCCCATTTATGGCAAGTGGCTCCTCGCCCCAGCCTGTCTCCCCTGCCAGAAAAAACAGTTTTCCTCCACCCTGTTGCCAGCCTGGGCAGACAGGGTGGGTCGCACATCTCCTTCACTTAGGTTTTCCAAGTTCTTTAAACTTTACACCAAGTTTCTGGTGAGCTCTGGCAGAATCCAGCAGCAGCACTCAGACTTCACCAGCTGGCAGTGGTCAATTTAGCAGTGACCAGTTGGGCGATACAGACTTGAGTCTTGGGTATTGGTTTGCATCAACTCTCCTTTGACCATCAGGGAATGATTACAGACCATGGATATGCTGAGCTCAGACTGCCACCTTCCTGGCCAGCCCTTCATTGCTATAAGGATGAAAACGTAACTTCTGGCTTTTTGATTCATGATGGGGTTAGAACCACAGCAAACTGGTCGTTTAGCCTCTCTGTAACTCCTCACTCCCCAGCTGCCCATCAAACAGACAGATGGTCCTTGGTGGCCTCCCAAAATACATAATTAAAGAAGTGCTTTCCTCTCTTCATGTAGAGGCTCCGCCGGTCAGACTTTGAACATACCAAAGCCGGCTTTTGAGAAGCAAAAGCTGCTAAAAGTTGCTTCCAGGAGTTTGGAAGGAAGTACTCTGTCCAATCTGGGACAAAAAGGGCAGAGGTGCCCTGATAGACTCATACACCACTCACCCCTCTACAGATCTTCATCAAAGCCCTCAACATGAGACAGAGCAAGATGGGGGCTCTTTAACCCTTTCTTTGCCAACTGAATTTGCTGCCAAGTAGCTGCCACCACAGAGAGATGTTCCCCGTGTGGTTCAGGGGTGTCTGCTCAAGCCAAATCCCCGCTGCCAGGAGGGATGTGACTTAAACTCGTGGTGTGAATATTTTCCCACTGGCCTCACGCACTTGCTGGTAACAGGTTCACGATCCTCCCATCGCCATTCTCGGCTGTGCCATCCACATCTGGCACCCCACAGTGCTGTGATGACTGGCCCACAGGGTTTAATGCACTTGTACCCCCCACACCAATCCCAGCAGCACCCACACTCTCGATGCATGATGCCATCCCCTCCCTGACCAGCTGTGCGCCAGCCCCGTCTCTCTCCATCTTCTCCCTTTTTTCAGTCTCAGGAAGCATCATCCCTTCCTCTGCTCTAGTTTTGCCATTCCCTTGCTCCTTTCCCCACATCTCGATGCCCCTCTTCTGGTACATGCTGCACTGGTGTCCCTGCCAGGCAGGCATGGTGCCCCATGGCAGCTTTCCCCAGCCTTTCCTGCCCATCTGCACACACCCCATGCCTGTTCCCCTCTCCCAACCCTTCATCCAGCCCTGGGCTACATCTACGAAACTCCTAACCTTTGAATTGGAGCCTTCTCCTGTCCTGCACTACTGCAGGGCTGAGTAGGAGACGATTTTATATCCAGATGGGACCATCTGCTTCCACAAGTCCAGGTGCATAACTAACCTGGAGGAGAGCCCACAAGCAGCACAGCCCCTCCTGCTAGCCCATGGCAGGACCTCTGTAAAGCTGAGCACCCAGCCTGACTCCTGTATCTCAATAAAAAAATCAAGTATTTGCAACAATTTAAAAAAAAAAAAAAATCCGTGTATTTTCACACAAACTGCAGTTCTAATCCAGTAGTTTAACTGCAGCCCAGCTCTGCGAGACAAGTTACCACCAGCCTATGTGCGTGATTTTGATGAGCCACAATTTAAACTCATGCCAACAGGTTGAAGTGGGAGAAAGGCAATGATCTCAAGGCAGGTAACAGCAGGGGAACCTCGAAGCGCTCACCACCTGCGTGCAGCCAGAGCATTGTCACCATCTGTCCCAGCTGCAGGGAGGGGAGCAGGAGCAGCTCTGCCCGCGCAGCTGGCCTTGAACACGACCTGGGAGTGGATGCTCCAGCCCGTGTCCTAAAGGGTCCCAGCAGCTTCCTGGGTTTTATCGGCACTCTCAGAATTTTCCTTCATTGTCAGGCAAGCAGCCCCAGTTCTCCCCAGCAGGTCCCGGGTACCGCCGTTTTTCGGGGTCTCTGGCCCCAGCAAAGCCCTTGTGCTCAGGGATACATTATCTGACATCTTCTCATCATCTGACATCCCCTCAGTCCGGGGGCTACACCTCCCTCCCCCAGCTCTTCACCGAAATCCCCACCATCATTTACGTTTCTGAAGCAATTTCTTTTTTCTTTGTCCTTTTTTTTTTTTTTTTTTTAAAAAAAAAAAAAAAAAAAAGCAAACCATCTACCATATGTTCTCCCCTGAAAGGGGCAATTGTTAACAGATCATTAAAACACCGTGGCGAGTGCTCTGAGATTCCTTCCCTCGGTCTTACGCATTATCCCGTCTCTGTCACTCTTTCAATGCGGCTTTGAGGGCTCTGCTTTTCTAACTTCCTTCTCGGGGGCGGGGCGGAGGGGGGGGGGGGAAGAAGAGAGAAAGAGCCACTAAAATGACCCTCTTCACAGCTCTCCTCCTTGCTTTTCAATGTCTTTTTCGACACCCAACAATAATTGGGGTGGGGGGCTGGCGTGCTACTGCTGCTGTCACCGGGCTGGGGGTGGCAAGGCCACATCCTGCCCCATTCACAAGGTGCCAGGGTTGGGATAGCAGGATGAGGGTGCAGCTGACAACCTCTCCTTCCACTGCTGGGCAAGTGGACTGCTTGTCGTGGGAGGCTCACACAGCACGTCCCGGCCAGCCCGGTGCTGTCCCTATTCCTGGGATGGGGCTGTGGGATGATCCCGTGACACACACGTGTGTTGGGCTAAGACAGAGAGCATTCCTTCGAGATCTCATTCCTTCAGGGGCATCAGGTGCTTTCAGCAGCATAAATACATTTTATATGGAAATAAACTAACAGCTGGCTGGGAAATGAGCTAAGCCCAGAGATGGAGCTCTTTCAGGGGCTTGGATATTTCACCTCCCTTTCCAGGAGACCTAACACTATTTTAGGAGATATCAAATGATGGGAAGCTGGAGACCGTCAGGGGATGGACCACTTCTGCCTGAGCAACGGCCTTGGGTTGAGGGATACTTTCTGCAGGCTCTGCACTCTTGTGACCAGGAAGGACAGGGCTTTTGGAGCTCACACAGAAGTTCCTTACCTGTTCCTTATCTTCTCCACTTCTGCCACGGATTTTGCTATTTCTCCAGAGGACCGTGTTCCCCGACTCACCCAGCCAAGCTCCAGGCAGGGTTTGCACCTCTGCTCCACCCTTCCCTGCAACCAGCATGAGGCCCTGTGAATTTGCACTTCCCCATCCTAGCAAAGGAGTGTGCTGTGTGGGACCAGAGAGAGAACAACACCCCTGCTGGGAAAGGGGGAAAGGCAACTGTCCCAATCAGCAAGACTCAGTTATGACTGAAAAAACCACAAAAACTTCGAAGTCCTGCACACAGGTTTCTCCAAGAACCAATATTCCACAGCAGCTCAACAGCTTTGCCAGGGCCTGCATGTAGCTCCAGGGACCCCAGAGGGCTTTATTCCCCCTGGCTCTTGCCCTTCAGCCAGCAGGTTTTCCCTGGCACCTTCCAAACCCCTCAGGGCGCTGAATATTTTAACTCAGGAAAGTGTGGCCTCAAGCTGGAGGAGATGGTGGTGCTCTGCTTTGCTCCAGCCGAGGGATGGAACAGGTCTGCCCTGAACAGGTGCCACTGCAGAGTCCCTGAGCATCCTGGGAACACTGCAGAAAAGCAATGCTCACCTGCTGCCGGGAGCTCCTTGGACTTCCCCGGGCAAAACCTCCCAGCCCAGAACCTGCTGCTCACCCACAAGGAATCCCCAAGCAAGGCTGAGCACTCTGATGACCAGCAAACCACCACCCAGTGCCCAGAAGGATGAGGTGGCTTTGTCCTGGTGTGCGCATCCCAGGCAGCTCCTCTCTTCTCCTTTCCAGGACAGCAGCTTCCAGCTCTTCATTAAGGACAAAACTTCCCACAGGAGGAAAAAAAAAACCAACCAACCAAACAAACAAACAAAAAAACCCACAAAACCAAAACCCACCTCTCTCAAAGGAGGACACTGGAAACCCACGGGACTCCCACTTTCCTGAGGGCATTTAACAGCTGCCTTTTTCGACGGCTCTGGGCACTGCTGCAGGGCAAAATTTTATCCCTTGGCGCTGGCAGAGATGGATGAGGCCAGGAACTGAATCCAAACCCAAGCAGTACTTTCATCCCAAGTGCCCAAACAGATGCAGTTGTGTCGGTTTTAAGCAGCACAATGCACTTAATGTAATTTTGACAAGACAAATAAGCAGCACTGCCCTCCCACCACCAATGAAGATGCTGCCCTCTCCCCCCTCCCCCAGAAGGCACAGACATGAAATGAGGATGCAAACCCAAAGCAGCTTCCATGCCACTGGTGTTCCTGTGGTCGAGGTGATCTCCCTGGCCCAGCATAGCCCACAGAATCCTGGAAAGTGGGAGCAGCTGCCCTCTGCGCATTATTTCTTACCAAAAATCAATTCCTGAACCCACACAAGAACCTTTGAATAATCAGCTGGTGACGAAAAGTCGTGAATGCTGGGAAGTCCTAGTGAAGAAAAGAGCTTTAGGAACACAAATCTATAAAACAACTTTTAGCTAAATAGTTTTTACATCTTAAACACTGCTATTTTTCCCCATCGGGGCAAAGCAGTTCATCCCACCTCCGAGGAATGAATGTGAAGTTGTAGGCAGCAGCTGCAACTTCATTTCTTGAGTGTCCCTCCCTGCCTCATGAACAGGTGATAACCCCTGCAGAGGTACGGCGCTCTTGAGGGATTTCCTTGGAAGCTTCTTGAAGCAGAGCAGGAAAAAGGGCCACTGAAGAAACCCTGGTGCTGCATGGACGCAGAGATTTAATTCCCAGCGAGCAGAGATGTAATTAGTGGCATATCCATACCACCAGAGGGAGATCTGCTCAGCGTCTCTCCTCTGGATCGGCGCTAATTAAAGATTTTTATCTAGTCTCAGTGGCAGCATATACAGCAGATACTGTGCACGATGCTCCAGCTCCAGCTCACCAGTGCATCGCCCAAGTGCTGTGCCAAGTCTGCACCTCTGTGGCCTCATGAAACAGAGAGGTAAATCTCTTTTTCTGAATGGTGATGGAAAGCAGGAACACGTGGGGCAGGAACCACTGGCAGCTCAGTCGTCAGAGCGCTTTAAAATTGCACACACAGAATAATCCGTAGTTCTGGGATTTTGTGAAGTTGTCTCCATCTTTTAAGGAGCAGCCAAGGAGCATTTTCTTAAATCAGGTTAAGGATGCATCTGTGAGGAGCAGTCCAGCTGTGGCTGTTGCTGCTGCCAGGAGGACAGGGATTAAATTACATCAGCATTCCTCACCCATCTGAAGATAATTTTCTCATCAGCTCTCTGGAGAAGGCAGCTGAGCAAAGAATTGCTGCATCTCTCTCCTCCAGCCACCTCCCAATAGGCATCATCCCTCCTCCCTCCAGTCACCACGGCCTGTGAAGCCAAGAGTAAATTTCCTCAGGTCCCAGGGAATGGGAAGGGTCGATAGTTTTTGAATCAATCGTTTATTAAACGAAATCACACCGGGTTTACTTTGTGATTGTCAAGTTGACATCACTCCCACCCAAACACTGTGAACAACACCAGGGATGGCTGAAAATTCAGTACAGCCTACAAATTTTCTTTTTAAGGGATAATTGCTCTCTTGTATGCCAAATGCTCTCCCCATTTCATTTAAACCACCCAAAGTTTAACCACGCTTCTGCCACCTCCTGGTTTCTGGGCTCATAGTTCACACCACCCCCACATTTACAAAACACTATTAGAAAAAAAGAAATTACTTTTCTCGTCAAAAGAGAAAACTATCTTGGTCATTCCTAATGCCTTAAGTTTTAGCATTCATGGTTTTCAGATTCTGTGCTGCGTAGGGGTGCAGTTCTGAGCCTCATATTCAGTGCTGGTGAGCTCTCTTCACAGAGTAGGGAGACAAAAATCCTTTTCCTGCTGAAGACCAAGGACAACTTTCAGGCTCAAAAGCGTAAACAACTGTGGGCTGAAGGGAGCAACAACAAGGATGGGACCTCACAACCTGAAGATGTAATTGGACAATTAAACCCCAATATCTAAATGGACCCAAACTTATAAAAATCTATGACTTCATTACTGGTCATCCATTTTGTGACCATTCTTAGTCCACCCTGGGTGTAGCCCTGGTCAGGCCCTGTCCTGCCCAAGGTGGATCCTGGAGGCCTTTCAATAAATACCTACTTTATTGTCACTAGCTCTGTTCAGTCTCTGTGTCAGGTCAGCCTTCCCAAGGCAGCATTCCCACCTTCCCAGCCCAGTCTCTGCTAAAAAACTTCAGCTTAAATTTTCCTCTCCTTCCCCAGCAGTCAGCTCTGTCCTCCCAAACTGCTCCTCCTTCCTCTTTCTATGCAAATCCACCCTTAAAACACATCTTGCTTCTTAACTTGCCAGAACACATTATTCAAGACAGAGACCAGGAAAAATTTGGGTGACAAGGAGCAATTAAAGTAGCTGTGTGCAGAGCCCAACACTAGAGCATGCTGTGTAGGAAAGGACCTCGCACTGCTCCCTCCCTCCCTAGAAACCATCAGGAACTCCAAAGAACTGGATGAGTTCTCTTCTGGCTTCTGGAAATACATGAAGTTTGCCCAGAAATTCTTGGTGAAGCCAGAGAGTTAAGCAGCAAATGCTGAGTTTTGAAGAAAGCAGAAAAAAAAATGTCCAGGACAAGAAAACTTTTTAAAAACACAACTACAAAAAGCAGCAAGGAGAGAAAAATAATAAGATGTTGCCCTGTGTTTCTTAGTGGAGCGTTCGGAAAAGCAGAGATTTACATTCAGGATATAAACCTGCTTTATTCTCATCCTGACTTTGGTTTAATTGAAATATTATGATAATTAGGTTTTGCATTTTGCCTGCAGGCCTGGCCGGGGCTGGAGAGACTGCAGAGAAATGCTCAGGACAAAGGAACACCAACAAAAAGCCCACAGCTCTTGGTGGAGAAGCAAGGGAAGGCACAGATGTTCAGTGACTCTCCAAAACCCCAGGCAGGCAGCACCCAAGCCAGAATCACAGCTCCTGCTATTTCTGCCTTTTGATTCAGTGTTTGAGGGGCAGGCTTAACTTACATAAGAAAACAAACATCATTTTAAACAAAACTCGTATGCTTTTTTTTTTTTTTTTTAAGAAAAACGACTCATTGTTTTTATTTCAACAGTAGATTTTAGAAATATCTTGACATACAGAACTCCAAAAATATGAAGTAATAAATCACATAGTTAATTTACTAAAGGGGAAAAATACAGTACATCCAAGACTCAAACATCCTGTAAGTTTATACAAAAGCCAGACAGCAATAAACTACATTAAAAAATAGATCAAGCATTACCTGACTGATTTGACATTGGCATTTGCCCCATTATTAAAAGGCACAGAAGACTGAGCAATGAAAGCGATCAGCATCACATCCATTATTGTCAGTAAATTCACCGTCATTAGCATAAAACCCCATTATTAAACACACGTTTAATATTCACCATGTCGATCAGTAAGAAATCTCTCTGTATGGAATTAGAAAATAAACTTGGGAAAGGACAAACACTTAAATACAACACCCCAAGACGCAAAGACACTTCCTAGAAATCGACTTTCAAATCTTCTCTGGTTTTTTTTTTGTTGTTTTTTTTTTTTTTTTTTTTCTGGCCGGGTTATCACTCGGCAATCACTCAGAAGGAGATTTAATGATCCAACCCTCCGGCAGTCCTGCCGGCAGCGCGGGGCCCCTCCGCTGTGTCCTGATCGCACCCAGCACCGGCTGCTGGCTGCTTCACCACCCCCACAGTCTGGAGCAGCCAGCACGGCCCAGAGCTGCTGGGTTTGCCTGGTTTCACTGCCTTTTGGGCTCTCCAAGTCACCCCGGGTAACACATGCAGCAGCCGGCTCCAGCGGACTCGGGGGCAGCTCTGTGGCGTGTGTCCCCGAAGAAGCTCTCGGTCAGCTTGTGCTCCGTGATGATGTCCTCCACCCGGGTGACATAGAGCAGGGACAGCAGCACCCCCAGGAACTGCCAGAGGAAGAGAAGCCCCAGTCAGACAGCACATGCAGCTTATCTCGCTGGAGCATGAGAAAGTTGTCACAGCTAGAGGAGGACTCAAAAAAAAAAACAACAAAAAAAAAACCAACAAAAAAAAACCCCAAAAAAACCAAAAAACAAACAAAAAAACCCCAACACAACCCCAAGCAAAAGCAAATTATCTCACCAAACCCTGCAACATATCACAGTGATGCTACTAAATTACCAGAATGCCACCTCAGCTTATTTATAAAAGGAAATTACGATTACAGTCAAATGAGGTTTCACACAGCAGCAGATCAGATGCTCCCTCTCACATTTCACACAGTGGCCCTCTCTTACCTGGGGCAGCAATATGCCCAGCAGCACACCAGCCATGATGCTGTAGTTGTCCAAAAACCAAATGAGCACAGCATTCGTGCACCCTCGGACGTAGATGACATGCTGAATGCTCAAGCGCTGCAAAATATCAGAGTAAGGGTTCAGCAGGCAGTTCCATGGTGTGTGATACACGTGGCAACTCGTAACTCAGGGAGGCAGATTTGGTTTGCCTTCCCACCTCTTTAAACCCACTGAGTTTAACAAAGACCTCATCGATAACTCTTCCTTCTGCTGTTAAGCTGCTCCACACCTTAACAAATTATTTTTCAGAAGTTATTCTACACCTGAGTAAGTTATTTCATTGCCTGTTTGTTGCAGCTATTTTTCAACAAGAAATGTACCCAATTCTCATTTAAGACCACTTGGAAAGCAGAGCAGCCTCTCTTTAACTTTCATCTCCGCTTCCAAGTTGAAAATACAGCAGCGGAAAAATATGAATTGTGGACCAAGTGCTTTGCAAAAAGACCCTAAAGAGAACGGAACAAGAGGATTCTGGATTCAGTCCTGCAAGCTGTGGTGCTCCGTGACCCCTAACCTATAATATAGAAAGCACTTGAGGCTGCAGAGGGTCCTAAGCAGATGAATGGGGTGAAGTTAAGCATATGCTGAAGTGCTCCGTGTTAGAGCCCGGCTGGAGCGTTCAGGTGATTAAGCCACAAATCAATGAATGTAAAGGAAGACAAGTTGTATTTAAAGATAACCGGTAATCCCAAAAACCAACAACCGAGGCTGGCATTGTGCTCCAAGTGCCTCAAATGAGCTGGGGAGAGGAGCTTTTTCAGACCAGCCCCCCGACCCTGCTTCGCCCCAGCGCTCCAAAGCCAGGAGCAGAGAACTCAGGAAATCCAATTACCGATTTCCCTCCTTAATCTCTCTGCAGTTACTGCCTTGAGCCGGCAGTCTCTCCTCTGGAGTCACAGGGGCTGTTCCCGAAAGGGAAAGCTGAAGGAGGACGCCCCATTCCACTCCTGGAGGGAGGAGAAGGCGGCCAACACCACCAGGGAAGTCCCACTGCTCTTCCAGGAATACTATCACAGGCTTGAAAATAAAACACACACTCCTGGGATATGAAATACTGAGAAACAGCTCAGTTGGCTTTTATCAATGCCACCGCTACTCAGTGAGAAAGTTTGACTTTTAAGTACTAAAAGCTTTCCCCCAACTCAAGTCACTGCTTTGAATCTTGAAAGCAGCTTTGTGCATTAATGGTGCAATTAGCTTGGGGAAGTTGTCAACAAACAAGGAATCATTGAAAACGCGAAGAGGGGAAGACACAGACATCAAACAAAATTAGTTTTTTCTCATATATGGAAATTATTCCAGGAAAAAACGAACCATTTTAATTGCCGATTTAACTGCCTGGCAGATTAAAGCACACAGAAAACACTTCTATAACAGATTAAAAAAAAAAAAATGCAGAGAAGCAGCACCCTCTGCCATGACAGGGTGGGCACTGGCTGTGTTACCTCTTGGTCAATGGTTTTGTATCCACACATGGTGTTGATAATGTCTGTCTGAAAAGAAAACAACAAAAATGAACTGCAGCAGGAAACTAAAATCACAAAAATATTATTTTTACTCTGTGTTCACCCAGCTCATATAGAAGCAATGACAGGGTTATTTCCCAGTCCAACACCAGTTTTTCAGATTCTGTGAATTCTGTAAATCTTCCCCGGTGTCAGATTTAGTTAGAACTCTATGTGATTTTAGAGGAATGAGTATTGTCAGTGTGTCATAAGTTACTTGAACCATTTCTACCCAACAAAACCAGGGTGGCACCAGCAACCAACACGAGCTGTGTGACACAGCTGCATCCACAGAATGGACAGCTGGATTTCCTTTTAAAGCCTTAATAATTTAACACACCTTATTACTAAAACCAGGGGTTAACACGGCCTTCATGCCAAGATGATGACAGATTTAAGCTCAGAAATATCTTCAGTTTCAAATAACTTCCAATACTACGAATGCTTGTTGCAAGACTAAATTCATCAGAATATTCATACAATAAATATCATTATATACATGAATATAAACCCCATATATTTAAGAGAGACTAAGTGCTTGCATTCACCACAGATTATTAAGGCATTTTCTGTAGCCATGTCATGCCTTCTGCGGGTGCCAAGGTTCCACCTCGAAAGCCTGGAAAAGCCAACCTGAAAATACTGTCCTTCACTTAAAAATCATCCAATGTAAAAACCCCCTGGCATCAAAGGAAGCAGTGAACAAAGCCAAAGACATGGAAGAAAAAGAGAAGCTTTTTAAGTCCATCCAAAAGCTGGGCTCTCACCTTGAATGCACAACTGTCTGACACACACATTCCTCGAAGGAAAAGCTCAGACTGTTCCACAAGGGTGTTGGGAAACGGTGTGGGGTACCCACCCGCTATCCACAGGTAGTAAACACACTTGGAAGTCAAAATCATTATTAGGCACCAGTGTGTTGTGCTGGCTGTGAGTGATTTCATGTCCCCAAACTGACTGACCCCACTCCCAAAATACGTGACCACGAGGACGGCAGTCGCCTCATTTAACTTTAAACACAGAATTTGCTGACGGGACATCATGGCATAAACAAATGAATGCAGGGGAGATAAACGCATTGGAAACAGAGGATTAAAGGCATTTGGGACTAATTTCTATCTGCTACACTAGTGTAAGTCTCTAATAAATAATTCGACTTAAACATAGTTCCTTTGGAGCCCCCCCAGTATGAGCTGGCTGGTGTTAGCAGAAGGCTTTTACAGAGGATCAGAATCCAGGCACCAACATTAGCGGGAGTTTTCCATGACCACAAAGGCAATGAGTAATCACAAACCATATCTGCAGCTTTCCAGAACAGAAACCAGCCTGTATTTGGAAGGATTTGTCAAACACACAAGACTGATGCATTTTCTGGTTGTTTCTTTCCCGAGGCAGCCATGCACAGTCCTGGTGCTGGTGTTACAGTGCTTGGACTACACAGAGCACAGCAACAGCATCTCCCCGCTGAAGGGCCACGAGCCCTCCCCTGCTGCAGCACCTGGAGGAACCACACTTCCCTTTGGGGCTTTTCCCTGCCTTTCAATTAACCTCCCTGAGCTTAACACTTAATGGGCTACAAGCAGCCTAATCACTCTCCCCCCAGCTGTCAGTGAAGCGTAATGGAGAATATACGCCTGGTTCTTCCCTGGAGAAGTTTTTATTTCAGTGCTTTCCCTTTCCTGAAGGCAAAATCCTGAGTTGTTCTCCTCCATCCAGCTGCAGATTCTTTCTCTCACACACGGAGGACTCAAAGCATAACTGTTCAGCTTTGGTTTCTGAGAATAAACCAAAGCTCATCACAGGTTTAAACAGGCCCATTCCCACACACCAAAAAAGTGTGAGCACACGTAATAAACACCTTGCTATGATACACATTTCTCAGCAACACCTAGCAGGACTACTGACACAACCATTGTGTCTATTTTTCCTGTCCTTTAATTAAACAGCCATGCTCAAGGCAGATGTTAAAGGGCAGCCTAAACCAGGCAGCAGCAGGATATCCACCCTGAGCTCTGCTCTTACACACACCCAATTTCTCTGTCTTGTGTTCAGACTAGAGACCAAAACCCAGCGAGGCAGGGACTGCCTGTACGGGAGTAGTTGAGGAATAGTTCTTTATCAAATTCAGCATTACATGTGTCCCTCAAATGAAGAGCAGTGAATTACAGAATTAATTAAACACATTTGCATGAAAATCAATGCCTGCTGTCAGCACCAGGTAGCACCAGTTCATCACAGGCCGAGAAACTGGTTCAGACTTCAGTCCTTCCAGGATTTTAGTTTTCAAGGATAGGCTGGGGCAGACCTGTGCCCACAAGCATGGCCTGACCCTGAGGTCAGTTGCCCACATTTTTGGATTATTCTGGAGATGACAAGGTCATTGTATTTGGTTTTTAATTCACACAGCAGCTGGAGCACATCCCTCTGACCCCCAGCCACGGAAGCCACCAGGTCCCAGGCTTCCTGGCAAAGCTGGTGCAGCAGACCCTGGGGAAAACACTAGCAAAACTGAATTTTAAGCAGCTCTGGTTGAGGCAAGCCGTGAGATTACTGGAGCTCCCAGCATCCCTTCTGGGGCTGGGAAGTGGGTCAGTAAAATAAATGCACCATAGCCAATACATCTAATCCATTACTTTCTCCCTTCCAAGCTGTCAAGACTCAAGATCCACTGGGGGAGGAAAGGACACATTTTCCTTTGCTTCTTACCCAGACTTCCTAAAGTCATGTACCTTTTTAAGTAAACACCAGCCAGGGATGCTGAGATGCCAGACTTACCTTATTTCTGATGCAGCAAGTGTAGGGCACCCCACAAGCCAGTGGTCCTGGAGCTGCACAGTTGTGGTACACATTTTGGGACCAATCTCTATAGTCTTCCCCACCACAGCACTTAAACTGGAGAGGAAAAAAAAAAAAAAATCCAGAAAACTCAATGATCTTAAAGGTCCTCTCTAACCTAAACGGTTCTATGATTCCAAAAGGAAAAGGAAAAAAAAAAAAACATTGTACCTTAAACTCTTTGAACAAGAAGAATACAAAGTAAGAATAAAACAATTTTAAAAGCCCTGAGCTACCGAAAAAATCTGTCATTTCATCAGCAAGGCATGTATGAATGTAAATGGCAAGTACAGTTTAAACTAATTAAAGATACAGGTAACATTCCTCTGTCACTCATTGAACCAGGGTGCCAGAGCAAAGTACTTGGTGCTATGCTCCACCTCCCATCTTTTCTGAGTTGAAAAATTATCCTTCCAGCTCTGGACATCATTAACCAGTGTTTTTACATTGACTCTATCTTGACCTGTAATTTACCTCTGCAGTTATTTTAATGATTACAACTGCCATCCCAACTGGATCTAAAAGACAAAAGTGTTGCTCTAAGGCATCAATTAATCTCACCAAAACACTGTGGGTGCAATTTAGAAGGACTGAAAGCTGGCAAACAAATACTGTAAGTTTACACTGACTTAATATAAATATTCATGTTATAATTTAAACGAAGGGAAAAGGAGAAGTTCATTTAATCACTAAAGCGTACGTATCCAAAATTTTGGGCAGCGCATGGAAACTTTAAAGCATTATGAAGTCTAATGACAAAATTTCCTCAGGATGGTCTGCTTCTGACAGACTTTCCATGCTAACTTTGTTTTTTAAAGCTGACTGCCATCTCCATAACGATGTCCTAGAATACATGTATCACTTCCTAAGCCAATTTTTTTTAATAACCATTACTTGGCATGGTCACAGACATCACATGGGCCATGACATCACATTTCTAAGCACTTTTTGCTTCTTCTACAGTCTCTGAACCGCATGGCAGAACTCTTCAATAACCCAATAAACACTTGGACAGATCAGCCTTATTAAAAAAAAAAAAAAGACTGTGAGTCAATGCCATGTGCCATTAAGTAATGCTCAGCTGGGCTCACCACAGTTTTTGAATTTTAATTACAGGTAGATACTCTCCCACTGGTATTTCCTTCCAATAACTACCTTGTTAAAGAGCTCTGTGCATGCCCTGGAGCAGCCACACAACGGCCCAGGTTGTAGCAGCCTAAATGCCACCTCATTTCTCTTTATCCAATGCCTCCTGTTAACAAGATGCTTCTCAATCTCTGGACCAGCCAGCAGAAATGTTGAGTGCAAGGCCATGGGGGGAGTTTAGGCTGAATTCGTCTGAATCCAGCTGTGGGGCCACTCTAAACCTACAGGTTTGTAGGATCATTTCAACTGCACCTGCCAAGGCAAAGCTGCATTTTGGCCCTCTCTTTTTGCAGTGATGTAAGAGGGTTTTAAATGCCAGCTGGAACGCTGGATGAGCCCTGACCTCAGCAGGAACACCGTAAGAGAGGACACATGAGATCTCATCCCCCTCATCCATAGCAACTTGATTGTCACATCACCGGAAAAACTCAAAGCTGTTGCTGAGTTAGTCGAAGGGGGGGAAAAACCCCAACAAACCTGCTTTTGAACAGAATCCATGATGTTCTTGAAGTCTAAGTCATCATAGTAATTCTCAATTCCTCTTCTAATGTTATCATTCAAAAATTTGATTGTCTAGAAAGTGAAAGGAAAACAAGATTCATGGGTTGCACAATGGGCACATAGGCTTGAACAGAATTAGAAGAACAGGTTAAAGTGACAAGCGTAACTGATGAGCACAAAAGAAAATGCTTTTTCTTTTCTTTTTTTTTTTAGAGAAAAAGCAAAACTCTCATTAAAAACAAATTTTAGCACAGCCCTGCAAGGACCAACCATCTGCTCTCCTCTACGGAAGCAGCCTCACTGTTGGGTGTGCGCTGGGAAGTGCAACACCTCTCACTGCTGGAACTCTCCAAGCATCTCCCAGAGATGGTCCTGTTATCCCCAGGCAGGATTCCTGTCACTGGGGACCCTGATCATCTTCTGGATGCCAGAGCAGTGGGTTTGAGTGGTGGACCTTGGCACCGTGGTCTGCACCATGCCCTGAGCACTAAGACTTGACTGTGTCACCACCGTCTGTGAATTTTATTTTCCAAGAATTTTCCACTATTTTGTTTTTCCAAAGAGTCCATAATTGCCAGATAGAGAGCTTTATTCCACATGTAGTGGAATAAAAGGTGTATCTGTATGCTTTACAGTGGTTGTTTTGAGAAATATGGCAGTGAGGCAATGGCAGATATAAAGTGGTATCTCCTCAGCACAGCATATTAGAAATTAAATCATTGAAGTGTTTTTAAAGTTCAGAAGATGAGAGAAAAGAAAAAAAAAGTGTTTAGTTTTCAAGATCCAGCACAATCTCAGCACATCAAAACCAGGGACTAATCACAACCAGAATGTAACAACTTTCCTTTCAATACAGCTGCTGGAATGGACAAAGTTAAAGCCTTACAAGTCAGAAAACCTGAAATACACCCACTCATCTTCTCAGCATTACTAACTGCAGCACTTCCAAACTCACCAGAACAAAAAGGATTATCACATCAGTGATGAGAAATATTACAGGTCCCTCCTAGCTGGTCAAGAACCTCATTTAGACTTTACAGATTTGAAAAGAAAGGAGAGAAAGAAACGGGAAAAATGCGCATGACATGCAAAACAAACAGGACTTAAATAGGGGCTACTACCCTAAGTTTCCATAAATACTTCCATGTTCTCCCCTTCTGATCCAAACTTCTCCACTAACCTTGAAAAACAAGGGAAGAAACCTGTCTCTAAGGGTAGCTGTCCTGCCATAAATCGCAGCACAGACATGTAGCACTTGCCACTGATAATGTTTTAAAGCATTTCTAACTGAAAAAAATAGTCTGCGGCTTTCTGTGCAGAAAAATCAAGGGTTGAATACAGTTGCAGCATGCTTGTCAATGATGGAGTCTCCCATATAAATTTTTTATGTTGCTTAAGGATGTAGGCAGGGAAGAGCTGTCCTCTAACTGAGGCAAAACATTTGAGCCACTAAAAAACAACAGTCTCCAAATCCATCTGGAAACTTCCCAAATTTGCAGTCAGACCCAGATGGCGAAACAGAAGAAAGCATTTTGTCATACACGAAGAGCTGGAAACTCATTTTGGCTGTATTGCACATTTGCAGTCACCAGATTTTCTCCAAACCTGTAATCTATCTCTGGAACGGTGGCAAACCCCACCACTGCTGAACCCTGAAGACCTCAGAAAGCCTGGACCTGTCTCCAGACCTCTACCAATGAGTGCTCAGGTGACAACAGCTGTTATTTAGCAGAGCTGAATCATACCAAAATCTGAAACAAGGAGCTCACCTGGTTCCTGAAGATCAGGGCCACCACTCCACCTGTCAGCTCAATCAGCAAGCAGATACCAAGGATGTACATGAACTGCAGCAAAACAAGTGCAAGTGAGTCATTAGACAGAACTCCAATTACTCGTTCAATTAGTGCCCTTAAGTCTAGCAGTCAATTGCCAATACCACTTGGCTTTCAGGATGGCATTTTAAAGGAAAATATAAAATTATGGGTTTGTTCTTACAAAACTGCCAATGTCACAAGAAAGCCTTTTTTCCCCACTTAAATTACTCTGGGGTTTGCCCAATTGGCAAGCACATTATTTTTCTGCTCTGAACGGACTCAAAAACATGAGATGCAATTATCCTGCCAAGATACTCCTTTCTACAACAGCATCCCAGAGCAGCATATTGATGGACTGCTACCAACCACACCACACTTGATGTTTTTATGCTTCCTACAAAACCAGTACTTACCTGTTACCTTTCAATTAGTGGATAAAGCACCAAACCTTAAGATAATCCAAACCACCTTCAACTACGCTGCCAGTGATAAATCAAAGCAAAATTCCAGGCTTCAACTTTTA
The DNA here is from genome assembly GCF_009819655.1 of Sylvia atricapilla. NCBI lineage: Eukaryota > Metazoa > Chordata > Aves > Passeriformes > Sylviidae > Sylvia > Sylvia atricapilla. Next base: position 33,754,174 of record NC_089147.1, on the reverse strand, counting down.
GTGTGTTACTTCCCACATTCATTTGCCTTTGTATATACACGTGCTCACACACAACCACACGTGCATCCCTGACTGCCCATCAAAGCATACGCAAAATGTGAAAAATATGAAGAAATCTATTGCACTGTGAGAGAGCTACAGCATGCCAGTACTTGAAATGTTTTTTCAACCCTTCAGGCATAAAAAGACAGGTGTTAAGAGAATTTAGGTCTGCTGCGTAACAGTGAACTTCATCGGAAGTGAAGTTTTATGATCCCTTGTTTGAAAATAATCCCCAATACCCTCCACTGAAAGCTACTTTAACTTCTGTCCGCTCAGCGTCAGTGTCAGGAATTCACCAGACAGGTATCTTTTCTCCTGCTAAATCTGGAATCAGCCTGGGAAATTGGCATCAGGGACTTGCTTTGTTGAATACCCAGCTGAGTTTGCTACCAGAACAGGAACAGAAAATGTTCCTGGCATCTGACACACCACCACGCTCAGTGGGAAAGAAGCCCAAGGAGGGACTCTCAGTAAAATTCCAGTATAACTTCAAAATCCATGGTTATTTCTGGCTTTGCCCTCCATAACAAACCACGTATTTAGCATTTTGTTAGACTGAACTGACATGACAAGGCCAGGTTGGGTTGGGTTTTGAGCAACCTAGTCTGAGTGGAAGGTGCCCCTTTGCAAGGGAGTTGGACTAGGTGGCCTTTAAAAGGTCCCTTTCTACCCAAACTCTGCCTGATTCTCTGCAGGTGAAAACGAAGTTTGCACACTTTATTTTAATTAGTCATATGTGCAGCTTCCAGGAATTTCCCTAAAATTCACCTTTTCAGAGGCGCTGGGGAAAAAAAACCTTGTCCCTTTCATTTCACTCTCAGGGCGCCTTCTCTCAAAGGCCCGAGCTCCATGTCTAACTTTGAACACACATTTCTCCATTTCCCCTCTACATTCCACTTCCCAGAGGAGGACAGACAGACTCTGGCCACACTGGACATCAGCCTGAGCCAAGATTTCTCTCTTTCTTCCTCTGGGTTGAAACCAGCAGCCAGCATCAACTGGTCAACTGGTACGTCAGCAGCTGCGTTTGCACAAGATACACAGCGACTGATAATAACTCACATTCCTGGTTATTTTCCACACCACCTGAACTGCTGGGAACCTCCTTTTCCCAGCCCTGGGCTCAGACCCTTACCAGTCCTGTCATGGGCAAGACCCAATGCTGCTGCTCTCTTGACAGAGGGATCACAGCCACTAAATTCAGATTTAATTAAAAGCTTTAAAAGAGCAACTTCACTAAAATATTTTTTCAGTGCAGACATAGTTCTGGATGTGAATTCGGAGGGCAGTAAAAAGCAAAAGTAACAAGCCTTAGGAAAAGGAATAAAAATTCCAACACTTACTGCTTGCAGAAGGCATAAATTGTCTCTTAGAGAAGCCAGTACACCCACAAAGGATACCAGGAACATTACAATGCCCAAAAGTATTAAAATAATTGCTGGGGCTAGAAAGGCACTTTCTAAAGTTTTGTACTTCTGTCTTTCAATTTCTGCATAAATCCCAACGGCAAGGATAAGTGCTCCAATCACCTGGAAGAGAAACAGAGAAGAGCACAGATGTTACTCCTTCTCCCAGTAAACACAGAGATGACAGGTTGAGTACACAGGAACCCGTCACTGCTCACTTCAGCATTCATTATAAACAATGAAACATCCAAAGCAGAAGTTTGGATTAAAAAAAAAAAAAAATTTAAAAACCCTCAAAGACTGAAATGGAAAAAGAGCTGAGTTGGAAAAAAAATGAAACTTGTTCATTTCAAAAATATATTTCATCATGTTTTAACATTCTGGACGTTAAACTAACCAAAATATACATCCATGGCTGAAATGTCATTTATTACCCATCTGAGATCACATCTATTACATATAGGAGCAATGGCAGCAATGACCCTCCTTTGCGTGTCTGTCTGTCCTTCTCTCTGTCTGTATAAATACATAGAAATATATATATATGCCTCTAACATAACACATTTTCTAAGCTGATTTGCAAAGTCTATCTGTCCCTTCATATTAACTCCTACTGTATTTAGGCTCAGGGAAGACAGTCAGATATTTCCTGTACCTCCACTCCTCCTGCCATCCAGAGAAAGGCACCAGATTAAAAACTAAAAAAAAAAAAAACAAAAAAAACCCTAAGTTTGAAATTATGTCACTTTCTTGAGCAACTGCCAGATAAAGCTGACAAGAGAAATAGGAAGGGATATATTTCATTTAACAAGATAAAGATATTTCAATCAAAATAATTAGTTAAGTCAAATAATTTAGTATTAAAATTATGGTGCTGCAATTCACTTTGAATTCTGCTTAATTAATTAAAATTAAAAATAGCCCACAATACGTAATTACAAAAATTCCAGTGGAAAAACTTTGCTGCTGGTTCAAACAGCCAGACATATTGTCAGGGAAGAGACCAGACACAAATCAATCATTTTGGGAATCTGATAAACAACACTCCCCTTTCCTGACCTGACATTTCCACAGGAAACACCGGTCTGCTCTCTGCACACCAATGCTTCTTAACTGTACTTCTAAAATTTCAATTTCACTTCTTAAGTCTAGATATGACACAAAGAGCATAGAGGGACACACGATGTGAGTTACAAGCTCATGAGCCAAACAGTTGAAATACTTTTTAAAATATGGGATAGCTTAAAATAAATAGCAACTTCGTGGAAATTCTTGATTTTCCATGGAAATGAATGATGACACCAAAGGACAATATGTAGGGAATGCCACCAGCTTGTCATTTAAAGAGAGAAAATTCCCAGAAGGGTTCACCCATAAAAAGTAAATACACTGAAGCTATTTAAAAAGCAACTTAAAATTTGACCAAATTGAGAGTAACCCAAAACCAGATTCTCCTGCAAATGCCGGTGTGGCATAAACAACAATAACTCTAGCCTGGTAGATCCCTTGTTTAAAAGGTAATAAAACCCCAAAAACCAAAAACCCCCACACTCACCACTGGACATGTACCACAGGCATTAAAGCTTGATAGGGATTATCAGAATTTCAGAAGGGTTGTTTCAAGACTAGAACTCTTTACTGAAATGCTGCTTTCTCAATCATAGTTTTCTCATCAAAGCACTAAATTTCAAGGGGTTTTTGACTACAAGGTGCCCGTAAGTAAAATACAAGATACTGCCTACTTTAAGAACAAGATATATAAATACATCTAGCATCTTCATACACACACATCTTCACCCCACACCCTCCAAGATTTATGCTTTTTCATTATCTTCTATTTTCTTAAGCATTTCATAAAAATCTTTTAAACCTTTAGTTTGGTCAAGCCAACAGCGGCATTTACTCATGGCAAGCAGATGTGCTGAGCCAACATCCGAGTCTCTTCTCCCATGTGTGCTCTCCCTTCCCGTGCCTAGGGGGGTGGGAGACACAACCCTTACGTCACGGACTGTTTACATCCTGCATCCTTCACAACAGCTCCCAGTTTGGCAATTCCAGCTGCCTGCACAGGAAGAATTAACCGGCCTGACTCACATTAAATGAGCATCCACCAGCAAACACCAGGGGATTTCTCTGGGGCTTTTGCACAAACAGAAGCTGCTTTCCCAAGAGAAAGGAGAAGCATTTATTTATTTATAAGCAGAAGCTTTAACCCTGTATTTACAGTTCTTTTTCTTAAATAAAGCTCAGTGACAGCACCTTCTGTGTGCCAAACGTTCTGTGTTTGGATGCAACAGACACCTTCTGTTCCATCCAAAATGCTGGATTTCGTTTCAGCTGGGCAGGAAAATTACATTACAGCCCCATATACCCGCAGAAGAGTCGTCTGGAAAAGTTACAGCGACAGCTAGTTTTTTAAAAAGCCCTGGGTGACAGGGGAAGACCACAAGGCCTGGAGCAAATATCCCCTCTGACACTCCCAGCAACGCTTTAATTTCCTTTCTGCTTTGGATAAGGTTGGTATTTTGTTTCTGGTGGTTTAAAGCCGTCCTGGAGATTCAAATCTGGGACTTCATCTCTCGTAATGTACCAGAGGAACTGCAACAGCAGGGAGGGAATGGAATGAACTCAGCATCCAGCAGGTCAAAGCCCTAAACAGCAGCAGAACATCGCAAACCACCCAATAGTCAATAAAGGCCAACGCTCCCCAGCCAAGCTTTACTTCCACTTACACTGATTAAAGGAAAAAAAAAAAACAAAAAACAAAAAACAAAAAAAAACCCAAAACAACAAACTCAGCAAGAATAACAGTGCTGAAAAGAGAGCCAGGAGACTGACATTTACAGCTGATGAGATCTGCTTCGCTAAGCTGGAATAAAAGAGAATTCCGCGAGCGAAGCCCACACGCCTCACACAACTCGGCGCGTGCTCAGCCCCAGCGCCAGCAGGATGCTGCCCACGCCAGCCTTCCCAAAACAACTCCCTGCCATTCCCCAACCTTCCTTCCCCCTCTCACAGCCCCCATCCTCCCCCCGCCCAGAGCAAACCATCTCCCTGGCACGGCCAACAAATGGAAGCTCTCGCTTATAAACGAGGGCAGAGCATTGAAAATCCAGAGCGAGCGACTACAAAGAGTCAATAAAATGCTCAGGCTGCCTGAAAGAGGCTTTGTCCTCCCACAGGCGCTCTGAGGACGGTTTCAGGAGGGGTCTTTCTCTGCCAGCAGATGAATATTTACATCCCACCAGCACGGGCCCTGGCTGCTGACAGAAAACGCGGAGCAGACAACATGCACGGCCCTTCGCCAAGGACACGCTGCAAGAAAGGGGTCTGAAAAATAACGCAACAAATTGCAATGTTCCCTTTTCCGAAACTCACGACTGCAGAATAGCTGTGGAGGAACACGGGGATCATCAGGAGCCTAAACCCAAGGGTTGGTTTGTCTGCTAAGACATAAGACAGTCGAGATCCCAAAAAGCCTGAATTACATCCGAACGCTTTGCGTGTCGATCTTCGTTCATTCAATCATGGGCTGAATCTGACACTACCAAAGCTGGTGGATCTAAGCCTCTTCTCCCACACAGCAAAGCAAAAAAAGCCTTACGCTCCCAACTGGTAAATACCCTGTCAGACAAAAACAGACCAGCCAAACTAGAACTTAAGCAGTGTTTAAAGTGAAAGAGCCAGATAGAAAAAAAAACCTGCCTGAGCACCTCTGACATCAGTACCACTTAAAGCCAGAATCTTCCCACTATCCCAGAGCCTGAAAAAAAACAACTTTAAAAATCACGCCGCTTACAAAGAGCACTTGCAAAGGGCCTCAGGGTCTCCTTCCAGCCCAAGGGGTGCCTGGTGTGGATTTACCACGTGTCAGAAGTCAGTGGTCCGGGCCCATCAGCTGGGACTCTCTCTCTCTTGGTTTTACCAAACACCTGGATGAGGACAGCAAGTGCCCCACCCCTGCAAACTCTAAACCCTGGCAGCCTCACCCTGCCCAGCCTCGGCAGGGCACATACCCAGTACGCCGAGGAGTGACGCTGTGGGGCAAAGGCTCTATTTGCCCACCTCCCCTGCAGGACAGAGCTGCATTTTAATACGCACACGAAGGATTTTCACCTGCCCAAACATCCAACCCCTGCAAGTCCCCATCCGCCGAAAGCAGTTTGTCAGTCCCTCGGCGAGCACGGGGCGCTGCCCCCGCGACCAAAGGCGCGACAGCCGCCACCTCAGCCGCGGAAACATCCATCCATTGCTAAACCCGGAGCCCCGCGGGGCCCGGCGGCGGGACCGCCGCTGCGAGCCGCGCCCCCCGCGCCCGGAGCGCCGCTCACCCAGAACGTGGTGGAGTAGGTGATGAGGGTGAGCTTGAGGCACAGGTAGGAGAGCCGCCCGCAGTACCGCGCCTGCTCCGGGTCGCCCGCCGCCATCCTCCCGCGGCACCTGCCGCGCCGCCGGCCCTCCGCCCCTTCCCGGGCCCGGCACCTGCCGCCGCCGCCGGCCCTCCGCCCCTTCCCGGGCCCGGCAGCGGCCGCCCCGCCGGGCGGGCCCGCCGCCGCTTCCGCCAGCGGGGAGGGCGCACGGGCCGCGCCGAGAGGCGCCGGGAGCGGCGGGCCGGCTCCGGCTTCGCTGTCGTCTTTTCTTCTCCTCGCCTTTTTTTATTTTTTTTTAATTTTTCTCTCTCTCTCTCTCTCTCTCTCTCTGTCTCTCTCTCTCTCTCTCTTTAATTTTTTTTCGTGGTTTTTGGTTGCTTGTTTTTAATTCCCTCGGCAAATGCCCGGCCGCTCGGCCCGGCAGCTGGAGGCGGCAGGAGAAATAGATCTGGCTGCTCCAACAGGAATCTAGCTGGCAGTGCTGCCGGAGTCCTGCACTCATCCCCCAGACCTCTGCCATCGCCGTTAAAACGGCCGGGACAAAAATACGGCCATGGGAAAGCCGCTGCGGGGGCGCTCAGGTTTTTAGTCGAGCGTCCAAAAAACACGGCAAAGCAGAATCCCTACACCATCAGGAGGAAGCGTTAGCAGGGCATTTGCTTCTCCTTATGTCACCCACGCCATTGCACATAAAAAGAGGGTCGCGTCCTGCCAATAACAATTGCTACTGGGCATATTGCACCGGCCACGGTTTGTGTCTGCAGCGACGTTCATCCCCGTCCCGCTGCCGTGACAGTGGGTCCGTGTTGGCTCTGACACTGCGATCATGAACTGCAAACGCCATTCACGCCTCCGAGATGAAATAAGCCCTTTCAAGCCCGCAGCGCTGCACTCCTGTCCCACAAAGGGCTATTTTCCCTCAGGGAAAAAAAAGTCTCATTCAAAGTGGCAGACAACTGTCACGGAGTTGGTTGTTTCATCCTGGCCCGGAGCAGAGACAGATGACACTGAATATCAGTGTCTGGTGACAGAGGAGATGAAGTCCGGTGGCATTTATCCTTAAGTTACCTAGCAAAGAGACTGGAAAACCTCTGAGCTGCGTACGAGAACTGTGTAAACATTCAGGCACACATCATTTCTTTAGGTCATACAGTACACTAAAATCTCATTTCTAGGGGCTAAAAAATATCCCTGGGTAATTTTATTATAAAAAGTACCATTGCTATCACCTGCAGTGCTACTACACTCTGCTTCTGGAAAACAATCCTGCTCAGGACACTCCCAGCAACAGAATAACTCTTCACCTCTAATGTTTCTGACAGTAATGTCCTAGGGCATTCATCCTCTGAAATATCAACAATTTCAATTTCCAGAGAGATTTGCAAATATCCCTGACACTTAGCAATGGCACGCAGGGCTGGAAATCCCATCACATATAGTTGCTGGGAATTAATGTTTGTCATGTGGTCTCCATGTCTCGCGGGTGTCGTTCCCATCCAGGCATGTTTTGTCATTTAGGCATCTTCCTTGTTTGAGTCTTTAACTAAATTTATTGTTCTGGTTGGGCTTTTTTTTTTTAATACCTTATCTTGTCCTTTGTGCTGATTCCTGGACATAAAATTTTGGAGCACATCCTGCTGGATGGGGAAGCTGAGTAAAGGAGTGACTGTTTACCTGTTGTTTTCCCTCAGGACTGAGTCAATGTATCAAACCAGTTACGAACATAACAGTTCCTGCTAGGAAACTGCATGACAAAAATTGAGTAATCCCTTTCTTTTCTTTAATCTCAGGCTTTTCCTATACAAATGGCAAGCTTTCTGGGCAAAATTATAGTTTAGCAGCAAATGGTGGTTAAAGTGAGATGTTATGAACTGCCTGAGGGTCCATCACTGGTTGTGTTCTCTCCCCCTCAGCCCAGTGCAGCACAGGGCTGCAGTTTTCCAGCGAAGAGCCTGGCAGATTGTTCATTACAGCATCTTCTCCTGGGACCATCCAACAGCACAACTAGCAGTGGTTTTGTTCCTATTAAGGATCAGTAACTTCCACATTTCCTCCCTCATCGCCAGGGGTTGTCCTAAAGACACCAAAAGCCATGTATTGCAGAGCATTTGCCCCAGGGCTTTAGGAGCTCTGCAGAAAGAAGCGAACTACAGCTTGTTCTGCACCAAACCGTGTCAGAGAGACCCAAACTTTTTCAGTGCTACCAGAGGCATTTTTGCTGCTTCCTTCCAGCCCATGTCTGGCTGATGATGCTGCAGGCCAGCTGCACTTTGTCCAGGGAACAGCTCTGAGAGCAAGACATGAGGACCATGAGCATCCGCTTCGGGTGGGGCAAAGGTTCTTCCTCCAAAAGCAGAGTCCAACTTGCGATACAATAAAAGCCTCTACTGTCTGTATTACCATGGATTACGTTTCCAAAACACAAAACACCCCTCAATCACCCTTCCTGACCTTGCAGACCCACATCTTTTGTTTGCATCTCTCACCCTTTGCTCAGACCTGGGACCGGTGACTCAGCATGGTAACGTTTGGCCTTGACTATTCTACCCATTATAAAAACAACAGTGAAAGCAGCCAAACCCAAACCCCCTGCTCTCAGGTAGTCCCTTTCTCTGGGATAACTCCAAAACCACTGGCGAGGAAGGTTTTACCCACTGTCTCAGGCAAATGCAACTTCTCTTAGGAATCTGGAGCTGGTCTGTGTCAAAAATTGCTCCAGTTTTCCAGTCAAAAGGCTGATAGCACACACTAAATTGCTGGCCAGGCTCCAGGATGATAAATAACCTTGTCAATGCACAACCAGCAAACGAATAAAAGGTGTGGGTGTGGATACAGGAAGGCAAATCTCTCCTGATCGTATGATGAAATGTTGACCAAAGGGTGGCTGCTCCTCGATTATCACCTGAGTAACAGATCAGGGACCAGGGCAGATGGTTCACAAGAAGGTTCCTAAGAAACCTGAGCACCCTGACCATCTTCAAAGTCAGCCAAGAGAGGTTACAGCTTCACCACTGGAGGGTCAATAAGTGCAGCCCTTTCTCTAACCACTTGCTTCTGTTCTACTTGCCATAACTGATAAAGCACTTTAATGCACATTTCCAGTGAAATGTATGGAGCTTTTTGCTCCTATTCTCCTTTAAATTTGCAGAGATTTGAGACAGCATATCAAAAAAATTTTGAAGAACACTATTAGCTATTGAATTCGTATTGCAAGTCATGAACAGCCCTCCTGAACTGTGTACAGAAAGTGAAAGGTCCCTAAGCTGTTTAATGAGGTGTTAGCATAAGACTTTGAAGAAGCACTTGGAAAGAGCTTTACAATGCACATTAGAGGATATGTAAAAGTGTACCTTTTCAGTTTCTGGGTAGGGAAGTGAGAGGGATAACCTGCAGGGAAGTCTGTTGTGAAGAAAAGGAGACATTACATGCAGGACTACAGGTATTGATTCCCTTAAAAGCAACACTTGGGCAATACAGAGAAAACCTGCTTGAAAGAGTTGGTTAGGTGATGGGTTAACTCCAGGCTGCCTCCCGAAATTAATGAAGCAAGGAAAGATTCCAGGCTGAGCTGGTGCAAAGGATCCTGAACTGATAAACACTACCCTGTTACAGGAGAGCTTGGCACAAGCTGCAGCTCTGGTGGCTCCAGGAGCTGGAAAACTACAGAAGCACTACAGGCACTTCTGAATTCTGAAGCCAGGTTTTCATACCTGAAACACCTTCAGCTTCCACTCGAGCAGGCATGAATCAGTGCCAAGTACTCTTGGAAATCTCAGCCTCAGTGTGTTGCTTATGTTTACAGCCTTTGCTTTAAAGCTGACAGCAGCAAGAGCGCTGTGCTCTGAGCAGAGTCAGGGGTTCCTCTTTCCTACAAGAACCTGAAATTTCTGCATCCGTGAGGTCACCAAGTTCCTACAGCACACACTGGGAAAGGGGATGCAGCCATCCGAAAGGAAGGATTTTGTTGAATTGCATCAAATATCGTTTCTCCCTTGCTATGAGAGTTCATGGGAAGTCAGGCAGGGTCCTGGAAACACGAGGATTGAGGGACTGGTAAACCTGGCAAAATAACTATCCTTGCATGTAAGCCTGTAAAATCCGGGTAGTGCACTCAATTGCTGAGTGGAGCAGGGGGGGAAGCTTCACGTACCACTTTGCCACATTTCATTTGATGTCAAATTGGTTGTTTAGTTTTCCCCTGCAAGAGACTCCACCTCCTTTTAAAGTCCCCTTAAAACCTGTTGAGATTTTATCCCAGTGCAACTCCTGCCTCGCACTTAACAGTTACACAAGGAAAGAACAGCAAATGTCCTCAGTCCCACTGCAGGGGATTCAGACACTTGGTGCTTTAGAAAACTGCTGCCCTGACAAAGAATTTCTACTTGGATTGGAGTGGGTTTTGGCTTTCATTTATGTTTTCTTGTCCCTAAAAGCAATCTAAAGGAAGACATCACTTGCCATTGGCCTGGAAAACACCTTCCTTTCTTCCTTTTTTTCTTCCTTTTCTAGAGGAAAAAGAAACTTGAAGAAGAGAGTTGTTCTGTAGTTTTTCCTCTTCAAGCGTAGGGTAAAATGCCAGGGAAGAAGGAGGAGGCCCTTGGCATCGCTCGTCTCCTCCTGGAACTGCATTGCATCACTCGGAAAACAGGACGAGAGGACATGAGACAGCTCATTCCGATGTCTTTTTAACAGCACTTGGTTAAAGGCATGGAAATTCATACCACCAGCATCTAGTGCAAGGAAATGAGCAGATGCCAGAAGATTTTTCTTTTACACTTACGAGAAGTGAAATGGGCATGTTTTCCGTTTTTAACGCAAGCAATGTTTCGCAGGCTGGCTCCCTCGAGGACGGTGGCAACTGGACGGCGGCAACCCAGTTCACCCAGCCAGGATGGAGAATTGCTCTGTGGGCCATCACCTACTCCTTCATCGTTATCACATCCATCGTTGGCAACGCCACCATCATCTGGATTATTCTGGCGCACAGGAGGATGAGGACCGCTACCAATTACTTCATCGTTAACTTGGCTCTTTCGGACCTGCTGATGTCCACCTTCAACACCATCTTCAATTTTATCTATGCCAGTCACAATGTCTGGTATTTTGGGGAGGAATTCTGCAGGTTTCAGAACTGGTTCCCCATCACTGCAGTGTTTGTGAGCATTTACTCCATGACAGCCGTGACTGCAGAGAGGTAAGAGGAGAATGGAGAAGATAAGGTCTGAAAAGATCCCCTGTAAGTCATAAAAAAAGTCATTGTGATGGTTCATGCAATTGGCCCCCATTCTGTCAGGTGCCTTATCAGCCAAGTGGAAGGAGTGCCAGATTGTGGGGTGGGATGCTAATTATGGCATGATCTTCTGCTCTTTATCCCTGGTCTGAATCACACCCAAATCTGTAACGAGTGGGAGTGGCTGATATTTTGTTGTTCCTCCATTATTGATCATAAATTGTTTCCCAGTCACCCTGAAAACTCGTCTGTGGCTTTGTTGGGCTTTTTTAAACCATGAGACAGATCTATCCGGAAAAAGGAGAATACGCTGCAGGCTGCTGAAACTATCAGCAGCCCTAATCCTGCTGTGAGTCCAGCAAACCACCAGAAATAATGGGAATTAGATTAGAAATGGCAGAGTATGCTCCCCTGGTTCACTAGAATGACTTATTTCAAGAGGGAGGGAAGAGCCTCAGGGATCACTGCCCCAACTTCCCTCTCCAGCTCACAGCTCCAATCACCCTGGCACACCCAGCCTCAGGAAGCAATCACAGAGCAATCATACCAGATAAACAGGCTAGAAGAGGGAAGAGGGCCTTTAATGCCCGCTGAAACCTGGGCAGGAGCTGGGGACAGGGCACAGTACGGGACAGCTCACGAGGACAGGGCTGAGGGACGTGTTTGTCAGTCTGCAGTTGTCCAGATGAAAGCAAATCCCTATTTAGAATCAGTGGTGGCTCAGTTTTAGACTCCAATACTCTTTTGCTGCCCCTGGCTGTAAATCAAGGGTTGTTGGTAACTGCTATTTTATTCATGTTGTCTGCCAAAGAATATTTTTGAAAAGCCGTTTCAGCCTGTTGTCATGTCTTCCTCCTCTTGTTCCTTGGGGATTTTTGGCGAAAGCACCTAGGTAGCCAAAATCTCTTCAGTCACATGGCAAAGATCAGAAAGAAAACTTGGCACCTCACTGCAAACCATATTTAGCTATTCTTTGCTTAGCCTTAAAATAGAACCTGACACAGTCTCCTGGAAACTCGATGCTTCCATTTATTGTTAAGATCTTGTCCACTCCAGCTCCGATGTTTAACTTCCATAAAAACATCTTCCAAAGTGGTTTATTTTAAGGAAGGAGGCTAAGAAGTGATGGCTCTAAGTCATTTTTGTCTGCCACGGGAAAGTCCCCGGTGATACTGCTCATCGTCGGGTTTAGGATCACTCAGTTTCCCCATTACCAGAGCAGCTGTTTCCACTGCAGCGCTCGAGGCAGAAATGCAGTCCTACCGATCAGCTCAAGTTTCACACTCCGGTTAGCAGTCTCCTGTGACCTGTTTGGAAAGTGCACAGGACGGTCCAAAATTCAGCTTGTTTTGTCTACGTGTATGAGGACCAGAGGAAGGGTGCCGAGAGTGTAGTCCCGGCATCCTGGGATGTCACAGGGGCATTGAGAGAGGGGACAAGGAGCATGAGCAGCAGCAGGGCAAAGGCTGTGCTGCCACACAGCAGCAGGGGCGAGGAGATCTCAGCAAGTTTGGTAAATCTCCCATCTTCCAGGAGCTCGCCTAAAATCACAGCTTGCCCCACGGGTGCACCCCTGGCAGAATGGGAGTGCCTCTACCCAGCCCTGTAACACCTTTGATGTCTGCAACACGGGCTGCAGTGCCAGCACAGTGGCTGGCATCATTTATTCCCAGGACTTGTCATTCACTGAGGACCACAGATCATCGTTTCAGGCACTTCTGTGTGCAAATACTCTGGAGAATATCCACCCGTGGATTCCTCCCTGACCAGACCCAAGCACTGTATAACACTACCTAAGACAAGCTAAAGAAAAGGGGGTGACATGAAAATTTTATAGCTAAATAAGGCCCTGCTGTTGTGCAGCCCTGGATTGCTCACTGTCTGTCTGTCTTGCAGCAGCAGCTGGGCAGAGCTGCTTACAAACAGCCTGGCCAAGAGACAGTGCAATTTGTCAGATTTTTTGCTATGAAAACTAGGAGGCAATGGGCATTTTCCACTCCATTTTGCCTTTGTAACAACCATGACAAAGAATAGGGAAAGCATGACAAGAAATGCATAATTGATTATGTACTCATTACAACACCGTGCATTTCCACACAGGGAACTTAAAACCAGAGAGCGCCCCGGGCTCGTGAGTAATCCAATAGTCAGATGTGCTGTGAGAGCCCAAAGCAGGTGTGGGATGAAAGGGTCAGCCCTTCCCTCCACTGCAAGCACAAGTCCTCAGGCAGTCAGGGACAGAGGTAGATAGCACGAGTTTTCCACAGCTAAAAATCAATGGGGAAAAAATTGGAGTAAGGGGTACTCAAGAGCCCAGTCTGCTCACGTGCTGCTGTGAAGCATCAGAGATTGACATAATTAGAAGGGAAAAGCATGCTTGGCTAGGCTTTTTTTTTAGGAAGGCACTTGCAACAGTAACTTTAAAAAAATAAAAACAGCAAGAATACTTTTTACAAGGGTCTGGAATGACAGGACAAGAGGGAATGGCTTCACACTGCTGGACTGCAGGGTTAGATGGGAATGTTAGGAAGAAGTTTTTCCCCTGTGAGGGAGGTGAGGCCGTGGCACAGGATGCCCAGAGAAGCTGTGGATGGACCCCTGGATCCCTGGAAGTGTCCAAGGCCAGGTTGCATGGGGCTTGGAGCAACCTGGGATAGTGGAAGGTATCCCTGCCTATGGCTGGGGATGGGAACTAGGTAGACTTTAAGGTCCCTTCCAACCCAAACCATCCTGGGATTGTATGAAAAATTCCATAATGGGAATGCTTGCAAAGATTATATGCAGAAGAAATAAAGGACTGCTTCCTCCTCACACCAGAAACATCCATACAGTGGGTTTAATATATCCTGCCCTAAGACTGGCAATCATTCTCTTCAGAAAGGATTTAGTTCCTTATTATTTATTGCCTAGAACCTGTCAAAACGTCTATATTAATAAAGCCCACCATGCTGTCCTGGTGTGTTCTTACACTTCCTGTGTTTGTTGTGTAGATTGCCAATTTCACTGTAAAAGCACCACCTTTGTTTCTCTGTAAAAGCACTGCCTGTTTCTTGCAGGTACGTGGCCATAATTCACCCCTTCAAGCCCAGGCTCTCTGCTGGAAGCACCAGAGTCATCATTGGGATAATCTGGCTGGTGGCATTCGGGCTCGCCTTCCCGCAGTGCTTCTACGCCGAGATCACGATGGACAACGGGGCCATGAAATGCATCGTGGTCTGGCCCGATGACGTTGGATCCAAGCACCAGCTGACGTAAGAGACACCATAAAACTCCCAATTCAGGCAGAAGTTAACCAGGAAAATAACTCCATCTCCAAATTGTTGGAGTTGGCTGTGGAGAGTGCTGGGACAGAGAGCAGGAGAATGTGGGGCTGGGGCAGCCCATCTAAACTCAATTTAAGCCAGTTGAGGCAAAAGCTGCCAGGTGATCATGATTCAGGGTAATCCTGATGTAGGTGAATCTGCGGACGGCTGGGACAAGGAATTCTGCCAACCTGTATATTCTAGAACATGTGGTTTTATTGCAAGGGTCGTGGGTAAAAGAGCCTTGCCTTCAGCCACCAGCCTGGGCTGGAGGGAAGTCCCAAAGAAAGAGGGAGAAAGAACAGCAGGGTGAGAGCTGAGAGAGAGCAAAGTGGCAGGGGGAAGAGAGCAGGAGAGAGCAAGAATAGGAGGAAGAGGAAGGGTATGAGAGCAAGGTCTTTGTTACAATCCATTATATCTCCTTTTGTGATGAATATTCTAATTTTCAGTGACCAACCAACACAAGACACAAAATCCTATAGAACCTACATACAGCCTATAAGAACTACTACATTACCATACTGTGTTGTATTTTAAACTCTAAAAACTACTCTTTAAACTTCTGTTTTGTTACATTGACCCTTGGATCCCTCAGCCAGCAGAAAGGGATTGTTCAATCAAAAGGGATTCTCCTTCAGCTAGCTAGACCATCGTTTTCAAGTTATATAGTAACTAAGACTCAGTATCTTACAACTGAAAGTAAGCTTTAGTTTCTATTCCGATTATAGGTTTCACATTTTCAAAATCTTTTACTAAGCTATCATATTTATAAGGTTTCCCTAATTCATCCTCCCCAACACCTGAACCTGCCATCCTCCCTTGCTTTGAAAACTGGTTATAATGTCTAGAAACCCTACATACAAGTCTTGGGGAATTTAAGAGAAACCAGTGCAAAAAGTCTCTAAGCTTATGAATATATAGCTCTAGTTATAAAGCTCTAACCAATAAATCCTGGTTTCAAAGATTCTGGATTTTCTTCCTCCATCAGGCAGGAGGAAACTGGGTATCTTTAATGCTGAGAAGCCACGTAATTAGTTAAAAATTATGCTGCTCTTTCGGGGGGTGCAGGGGGAGGGGAGGAAAGGAAAATAAAACCCCAGAGCAGCATGTTTCAAACATCCTATGGTTTTATAGACATCTTTATCTGGGCACACATCTGCACTTCCAAAAGTCCCTAAGCCTCACAGCGATTTCCTCCTGTTTGAAAGCAAGATTGTTCAAACAGATGAAACAAGCTGTACCCTGCACTTGGGGTATCTGCTGTGATTACTCATCGTTCAAAGCACATGATGCACCTTTGAGAAATTAATCAAGCAAAACATATTTATACAAAGTAGCAATGGAAGAACTGAGGAAAAGGAACAAATGGATTCACAAAGTGCAAGCAATTTTTCAAAACAAAAACCACTGTGAAGGCTTTTGCCCGGCTTCATGCATGTGGGACATTTTTCCCTGCTCACTCTTCATCTCTGGAAGACAGCTGGATGCCTCCTCAACTTAGCCATTACCAAACTAACTGATTTTCACACGAATGTGTGCCAAGTAATTTTGGCCAAGCTGCAGCATATTCAGACAGTGGTAGCCAGTTTTTCCCAGTTGAGCAAAGAGTAAAATCAGCCTCAAACCTCTCATGCTGGGTGATACTCCTCCTGGGGGCTCCTTTTTGGTACCCTTTGGTACTTGCTGAGGAACAGAGAGTGCCAGACTGCTGTCAATTATGGGAGAGGGAGAATAGATAACCACTAATACATGAGTCACTGATGACTATTTCATTCAGATGAAAAGAGTGAGCTTTATTTCTCCCACATCCATGGCATGGAAAGGATTCACAGGAGTTCCCCAACATGCTGACAAAATCCCTGTGGGCTGGAAAGGCTGGTCCTGAACGTGGCAAATAGCAGGGCAGATCCTTCCTGGGATCTCCAGCAGAAGAGCAGCAGTTCCTGACCACAATACATCACTCACCAGCTCTGCCCTCCTGAGCAGCGCCAGGTTTTGGTATCTCTCTTAGAAAGGAAGTTGGAAACATTGGCCCTCAGAAATCACACTGAGTGATGGATTTGTTGGCACAGATGCCTGCAATGCAGACTATGGAGACAAAGCATGTGCAGCCATTCATACACTTGTCCAAATAACAAGGAAAAGAAATACTAAGAAACATAAAGAAAAACAACAAAAAAGAGAACTGGGTTCATGTGTTTACTGTGTGTCCTCTGAATCCTTTGCAGTTGAGTAAACCCATGTTTCAAGACTTCTAGGCTTCAAAAAGAAGGAAAACCCTTCTGTGCAGGAAAGACATGTATAATTATGACACGTTAGAGAGAAGTTAAAAAAAATAATACTAATTTTAAAACCCCCAAACAATGCACTACTGACTGCCAGTCCCTGAAAAATACTGGATGAAAAGGATATAGAAGTTTAACCAGAGTAAACTAACCCCAGAGGATTTTTCTTCTGGTGACAGGTTAACTTTGCAGCAAAGTAGTAAAGCTACAAGACTAAAAGTTTCTTTTTCCGTGTGCTCATACTCAGGCTCCCATCCTCCTTTCCTCCTCCCAGGATGGGAACCCTAGAAGGGCTTTGCTGCACTCCACACACAGTATTAGACCTTCAAAAGAGGAACTGTTCTCAGCACAATAGGAGAAGGTGCAAGACAGGCAGGGACAAACTCACCACACTTCACAAATATTATTTTTTTTTTTTATGCAGCCACCAGTCTGGTATTTGTAGCCACCCCAAGGAGTAAACACCATTGAGGGCCCAACACCCATTTCAACAGAGCTCTGCAAAGCACTAATGTGAGGAGTAACCCCAGAGCCTTGTCAGACTGAGAAAGACCATTTGCACCCTCCCAGCCTTTTGGGGTCAGTGCCAGCAGTTTGTGCCGGAGCCCTCCTGCCTACTCCTACTTTTCACACTGTTTATGTTATTTCGATAGCTGCTGTTATGGAGTGAGCAGGTTGTTCCCTTCCCATAAATGGTGGTTGCTTAAACTAGTCAGCCCCCAGCATGAGGGAACCCGCAGAAGTTTGTGTGGTGACACAAAACTAGAAAGGGCCGAGGTTAAAATACAGCCGAGGGGAGGCCAGTGTTTCAGCTGGAGCAATAACCAAGAAGCCTCTTGGTTGTACATTAATTGCGTGTGCTCACACAAATACAAACAGCCAGCTACACAAATACAGGCAACGTCCCTTCCTCACTCTCTGCATCTTTGGGCATCCTGTTAGTAGCCACATACCTTTTGCAGTCCCTGATGTGATCTTTTTTTCACTGTTGCCACTACTGCGTTCATCAAGTTACTCTATAGTTTTTGGACTATTCCTTTCCCATACCTGTGATTTAAGGACTTGTACTTTTACCACCGTATCTCTCTCTCTCTCCTGGCTGCAGTGGGATAACAAAGCTCAGTGCAGGTGGCCTTGGACTGCAGCCATCTGCTAAAAGATAAATTATGTTACTCTGTCTTCAAAGAGCAGGGAATCCAGCCCAAGGACTCCTCATCACACCACAAGAGAGATGCAATTTTGCTGCTTACAGAAGTCCCTGCAACAATAATTATGGGCAAAAATTCTTCTTTGTGGTTTTGCTACTAGGAGCCAGTGTACATATCCAAGAGACAATTTCTGAAAGAGCTACTGACTGTGAAAAACTGCTTGTTCTTCTCTTTCAGGTATCACATTGCCGTGATTGTGTTGATTTATTTACTGCCTTTAATGGTGATGTTTGTTGCATACACCATTATAGGAATTACTCTGTGGAACAGCACGGCTCCAGGCCACCACCTGAACAGAGTCCGCTATGAACACCAAGTTAATGCCAAAAAAAAGGTGAGAAGTGAAACTTAACTGTAATTACCCCCAGCACACCAGCCCTGCTGCCTCCAGTTCCAAAATGGAGCTTGTGTTTGTCACAAAATCTTTCGGCATTGGGCTTGAAAGGTTAACAAAATAGTTTGGGGTAAAGGGCATCAACCTGCAAGTTTATTAAAAATGGTGATTGTGTGCACCAGCCAGCCTTCAAGGAAGAAAGACTCACAGCAGCGGGCCAGCTACAAGCAGCCCTTAGAGAGTAAAACCTCATGTTTATACCCACGGATAAAACAGGGTAAAACTCTGGGCAGAGTGGAGCAGTCTCAGCATAACAGCAGTGATCTGGTTTCCCTGCATCTCTCTGGTGTAGCTACAAGCAGTTCCTCTGCAGAGTCCACTCAATGCGCTGGGGAACATTTGCTTTAATCCTCACCCTGTTCCCATCACCAGGGCACTCCCTCCCTGTTCCAGTTTCCATGGCCAGGGAATTCCCTCCCTGTTCCCAGTTTTCATCACCAGGGCTGGCTTATTTGCCATAGCTGCACATGGTATGTATGGTTTCATTCCATACACTACACTCAGGGAGGTCAAACCAGCCTCAAAGTGAAACCAGCACTTCTCACTGCCCCAGCAAGCCCAGTCACCCAGGCCCCAGGAAAAACCCCTCGGTTTTGTTTTCCTAGTTTGTGAAGACGATGGTGGTAGTGGTGATCATTTTTGCTGTCTGCTGGCTGCCCTATCACATATACTTCATCCTGGGGAGCTTCAAGGAAGACATCTACCAGCAGAAGTACATTCAGCAGGTGTATCTCGCAGTCTTCCTCCTTGCCATGAGCTCCACAATGTACAACCCCATCATATACTGCTGCCTGAACCAGAGGTGAGTAGTGTGAACACGTGTGCACAAAGAAAACTCTCAGCCTGAAAAAACATAAATATCTGGAGGTGAGAGCAGCTGTGATTTTCAACTGCAGTCCCTAGACCAACTAGACAATTTAACTTACCCTGATCTAATAACGTGAGATGGGATACACTCTGCGATTTTAACTCAGCCCTTAGTATTTTCTGTCTCTGAATAAAGTGCAGCCAGAAGGCATAGGATCTCAGCACAGTCACACTTGCAGCTCTTTCCACATGCAGACCATCCTATTTCCAAGGGAGGGATCCATAATCCCTGCATTGCTTCTGCTGAGCTGATGCTGGGCTGGCTCAGCCACTTGCTGTCCCCAGGCCAACCCCCAGCACGGTCCTGAGCCTCCCTCCCAATGCTGGGTTCACCCCCATGGGTGGGAAGCAGGAGCAGCCCACGGGTGACTCGTGAAGGTCCCATCGGGACGTGGCAGCACGAGGGAGCAGCTGGAGGAGCACAACGCCAGCAGGCCAAGAGGTGTCCCCCTTGCTCTGCGCTGGGAGCTGCTCCGGCTGCCGCCGGATCTCCGTGCCAAATCCTGCACCAAGAACCCCCATCTCTCTTCAGCCTCGCGGCTCGAAGTGAGCTTCAAAGGTCATGAATGGCTATCGGCACATTTCCCGTGCAGTTTCACTGGGAGTGCCCAATGCTGAACTCCAGAGCGAGGCTTGCTCCTTTGAGTGTTTCAAGCAGCATCCAGCCTGTGAGCTCACAAGAGAAGAGTTTTGCAGCCCGTTCACCCAAACTGCGTTTAACACGAAACACACAAACAAGTCCTCCCCCTCCTCTCTCAGAAAGCAGACAGCTTCCTCATTTAATTATTCAGTTTCTTAAAAAAGCTTCCAGTGGGTGGACACATGCATTTTCCTCAGATGTTCTGTGTCTCACAAGTGCAGTCACCAGCACGGTCAGCACCATCTCCTGAGCACATCAACACCCTGCCACTTCACTGATCTTATACGTTTATTTAAAGTACAAGGAAATCAGATCCAAAACTCCTAATTCACCTCTGTCCACGGTTTTATGCATTTAGCTTTTCATCTCGTTTCATCTCATTGAATTCAGTAGAAATATTTATTTCCATAGTCATTCACAGGTAGAACCAAGCCACGAGTTTGTTCATTCTCTGTGCAATTAGAAAGACAATTTCACCGTTGAATTGCTTTTCTCACTTTTGCAGGTTTCGTTCTGGCTTCAAGCTAGCCTTCCGGTGGTGTCCATGCATAAAAGCAACAGAAAAAGACAAACTAAAACTTATGTACCCATCCTCTTACCAGGCAACCCACAGAAAGTCAAGAACAGCAAGTTTCAACACAGAAACTCAGCTAAATGAGAAAGAGAAGACATCATTTACCCTCACCCGATTAACACTTTGATTTCCTGCTCCTGGTGCTGGCTCCATCCCCATACGCCATGACAAGGCAGCAGATCTGTAGAAGCCTGAGGCAGGCCTTTTCCTCTGGAGCAACTGTTTCCTACAGGACTTCTTTAGATGCCATCAGCATTGAAGGCAGTGTGTTGATAACACTTATATCCATGGAGGTCCAAATATCACCCAGCTATGGACACGAGTTTAACCCTTCCTTACGTCAACGACTGCGATACAGAACAGACATAAGACCTAGAAGGTCAAAAAATCAGGGGAGCAGATCTGAGGCAGTGCCAATCAGTAGCATATAAATTATTTTATTCTACATTGTGATCTCCTGATTTCTGTTCCACCAAGACACTTAAAATCAGAAAAGACTCAGTGTAGCAGAAAGGCTGGGGCTCGTGGCCCAGCTGGGAAGGATCCCTGGGGCTGTGTGGGCAGCTGAGTCCCACGGCTCAGCAGCCTCGAGGCAGGTAACACTGTGGACCAAAGCCTATTCACAACAAAGGCAAATACTAACACATCCAGACTGAAAAATCCAGCCTGCCCTCAAAATTTTCTGAACTCTGGGATTTTCATGCCTGTAATTTCACCAGCAGAGACGGTTTCTTAAGATGTTGCCATTGCATGGATTTCTATAACCTTGTCCCAAAATATGT
The DNA here is from genome assembly GCF_009819655.1 of Sylvia atricapilla. Taxonomy (NCBI): domain Eukaryota; kingdom Metazoa; phylum Chordata; class Aves; order Passeriformes; family Sylviidae; genus Sylvia; species Sylvia atricapilla. The sequence goes on along the minus strand of NC_089147.1, from coordinate 33,733,074 downwards.
TGTTGTTTTCCTGTTAAAGCATATTCAAGTGATTTCTCCTTCACATTAATTGCGGTGCCTAATTTGGAAAGCGAGGCTCTCAGAATTCTGAGTCAGTAGCCAGGGATGCCCACGGGTTTGGTCAGGGCTCATGGATCCAATCAGAATCCACCTTCTCTACATCTTTTTCATCCTAACAGCAGTGGCCCACCACTGTATTTTCCCAGATAGTCCCTTCACCTTCCCTTTCCAGACTTATCCTCACTCCTCTGCCCAGATATGAAAATAAAGGTTGAAAAACGTCATCTTCCCAGCCTGAGGCATTATGTGCAGGCACACAAAACAGGAGAAGCTGAAATATAAACGTAATGTAAAAGTTATACAGCATTTATTAGTGGTGATAAACTAGCACCTCACAATCACCTTCACCTCTCATGGCAGGTTTGTAAATAATATCACAGAGCAATACCTTATCAATTAAAAAGCTCCTGTAATGTTGACAGGATCCAGCTATTTGAAATATTCTCCTTTGCTCTGTCAAAGCCAGACCGCAAAATGCTGCCAGGCTTAAATTCTGCAGTAAATCCAGAGAAAACATTCCAGGCTTGAACTGAAAGAGTACCCAGGGATAAGATTTTCCCAAGCCTGTTTCAATACAGGAACGAGATACATGCTCCTTCTCCACTTCTCCACCTCCCTGGCTCTGTGGAGAACAATTATGTTATGCAACAAACTTGTCCCCATGTTGGGACAGGAGTGCCCAGGCCCCTCTGAAAAAGTTCACAATTTTCAATCATTCCAGCAGATGTTTCTAGTCCAGATGTTCCCTGGCCAGCCCTCTCCCCAGGCCAGCCTGCTCTTTCCATGACTGCACTGCTGGGGTGTGTGCTGGGCAGAGGGAGAGCAGCGAGAAGCATTTACAGACAGCCAGCACCAAGTCATTGTGCCAGAGGGACTGAAAATCATTTGGGAGGGGTACTCTGCCAGGCACACATTGCTGGGACTGAGCTGTATCTGGCAGATGCTCCTGCACTGAGGAACTGAAGAATACCTACTCACAGAGTTCAGTACTCAATCTATGTGAGCTGTACTCCCCCTGCCCAGCTGGTGTGAGTCTAAGGCCTTTAAACTCTGCAGCTAATACAGAGCTCTTTAGACTAAACAGGCCTATCTTGAGCACCCCACCTTCCCCCTCCCTCTTCCATCACACCTGAAACAGCCAGCCAGAGCCTATTCCAGATGCCCCAGTGTCACACACATGCCACCAGAACATCCCCTCTCCAGTTCCTGACTGGCACCAACATTTTCCGACAGCTCAAGGCTTTTCTTTCTCTTGTTGGGGGCAGCAAGCAGAGGATGATTTCTTCACATTCCAAAAGGAATGTGCCCTGGCAGACTCACAGCGCAGATCCTGAGGTTTCATCCCACAGAAACATCAATAGTTAAGGAAGCAGAGATGCTCTGAGCCCTTGTTATGTGGAAGGCAGCCCACATTATTCCTGTGATACATGAGGCAACAGGAACACCATGCTCCATGCTAAGTACATGCAATTCTTCATATAAATATAGACAGGATTAAATAACACACAGCAATAACGACACCCAGGCCAGCAATAAATCCCTCCCCTGCATGCTTATTTGTGCTCTAAGTAGCAAATCAGTCCCTGCAGTCAGTAAAGAAAAACACTTGAAGAATCTCATTTTTATGGTAAAGGAACGAACAAAAAGCACAGAACGGGGTTCAGAAGTTCAGAAACACTTTATTTTGCCTTCTGCTATTTTCTTAAGAAAACAAAACAAAACAAGGTCTGCTTGTTTTAAAACCCATTCAAAAGGTTTCTGAGAGAACCCCAGAGGAGTAAGGAGCAGATGACATTACAACAGTGGTATGCAAATGATTTTTTCCCCAGGAAATATAAGATTTTTTGTGTTCATACTGCAGTAATTACAGCTTAACAGTTAAGAGGACTGTGATTTAATTCACCAAGCCTAAAAGCTTTAAGAAAGACATCTCAATCATTGCTTGGGTAACATTGGAGACATTTCTTCAGACAGGTATAGCTTGTGATTGACTTGGAACAGTTTCCTAGGGGTAAGAAGTAGTGTGGAAATGAAAATCTCACCATGTCTCCCTTTGGAAAAGAACTGCCGTGTCTTATCAAGTACATCAACTATGGTCCATGGTAGGAAAAGTTAGAAACACAAACTCACTCTCTATTTGTTATGAGCTGGATCCAATAAACAAAACGACCTATGCCAGCATCTCCAAAACTCATAGTCACCCTGAGACCAAGTTTAACTTCCACTTCTCGTTCACCTTCTATCCTGCACTGAGCCTGGCTCACAGACGCTGAGGATCTCCAAACCCAAGCCCCCAGGCACGGCTCACACCACCCCTACAGCACTGCCCATGGCAGGCACAGGATTTGCAAACCTTCAAGCAAATTCAAATGCAATGTGTCCCCTGCGCCCAAAAAGTTTCTCACCTTCTTCTGTCTCCTGTCTGGGGTCATAGCTGCACATCAAGGCTGTCAGAGACTATTCAAGCTGTAACGTAAAATGGGTTATTGGAGAAGCACCGCTTTAGTGTACGCAAAAGGGGCTTTCATCTGCCACAACTCCAACACAGGCTGTGCCAGCCAGTGGTGTAGGAGCACCTGACACCGGGATTCCGCAGACATCCGCCCTACGCGCACAGGGAGCTCACAGACACGCTGTATCCATCACAAGCCTAAAGCAGCCACACCGCCCTTGGTGCAGCGCCCCGAGGTTTTCCTGCAGCACAGATTCCCCCTGCACAAGACAGGGCATGAGGTGCACCCAGACAAGCCACACAGCCCCTAAGATTTGGGCGCTGTCAGCGCTGCGCCTCTGCTGAACTACATCAGGAAACACGAGGCATGGGGACCTGTGTGAATCTCACCCCGAATGCCCGGGAATAAAAACACACACAAAACACAGGCACCACTGGGATTAGGTTGCAGCTCTCCCTACACAATAGCTCTTCCCAAAGCACTAAGCCACCAGCCAACAGCACCTCTTCCAGAAAGAACCACTAAACACCAGTTAACACACATCAAAAAAGTTTAATATTTTCACAAGTATCATTTAACACTAGTACCAGAGCTACTAGTGTGCAAAGTAAAAAGACCCTCTACCTTTGCAAAACCATTTAGGCATGCAATTTTTCAGGTAGACACACACTTAAAGCTGCAATGACTGTTTGTGACTTACAGGTTACTTTACAACATTCACTCACAGTGCACCATAATGCATATTGAAATGTTATCGATAGGTAGGGCAATCCAAATCTTAGGCAGTGGAATGAGAACAGAGAAGAGTAGCCTGCAAATTTCCGTCTCCTTTCTGCCAGAAAAGGCATCAGGGAAAACCATGCGGACATCTCAAATTCATTTTTGGTAGAAGAGTGGGAATTAGGGAGTGTTGTGTGGTCTCTCTCTTTGCAGAAAGTGGTGTGACTTACAAATGTTACTTGACATGTACCTTCCTAACTGCTTCTCAATTTAAGTGATGCAACTGGTATGCAAATATAATAATGGCATCGACTGGACAGAGGACAGGGTACACCACGTGTAAATGATCTGCTGTTGCTCCCATCCTTGGAATAAGCTGCACCAAATTTTGGCTTTGTGGGTTGTTTACGCACCCGGGTCCTCAGAGGCAAGATCTAAACGCAACCCTCCTCTTCCTTTCTGCACGCTTAACTTTTGGCCGAGTGTTCGTGTTCTGAGTAACTGCTGAACAGCATTAAAGGTTAAAGCTCTGTGTGGAAGCAAATACCCATTATTTAAGGCGAGAGACAGAAGTAGGCGCATCCAGGGGACGCAGTTGAGCTGCAGGTTTGGTGGAAGGGCAGCTGCAGTGCCCTGGCCCAGACTAACAAAAGAGATAGGAACTATTTTCTATAGGAACCCTTAGACAGAAGAATACAGCACGGCCGTGTAGGGACCATAGATCTACCAATTGAGGTCTGGAGATTTGGATTACCCCAATCACCAACCACTTGGCTTCGCTCTTTAGGGATTTCTTGCTGAAACATGACAGATTTCGCCCAGTAACACAGCTATTCACAGAAGCAATGGGGAATACCGGTGGAACCAGATCTGTGGGACAAGGGTGTTTACTTTCACCATAACAAGAGGCATCAAGGAAGCGAGTAAGTCGCGGTGTCGTGTCCCACTATAGAGTTACATGCGTGCACAGTGCTGACACACCATAATGTTTTCACAACTGCTTTAGACGAAACAACAGCAGGTAGATAATGCAGGAGGGAACTGTTGCTTCCCCTTCACTTAAAAGCATCAACACCCAGGTCTGGTGGTCAGCGTGCTGGCAGTGTGCTTAACAGGGATGCTGCAAAGAACACATTTGGTACGATGCAACAGGAGCTCTCAACGCACATCACTTGGGGGCAATTTCGTCTCAGACAAAAACTGATTTTTGACAACTGCAGAAATTATAGACTGTTTTTTTTCCATGACCTACAGATGGGGAAGGTACCAACAAGGTGAGTAAGAAACATGCAGATTGGGGTCCAGAAACAGGAGATATTATTAACAGCACACATTCTATCTTGTATCCTATTTTTTTATGTCATTAGTTGTATTTTTTTTTCCCCCGATAAAGCAGTGAGTTCTGGGTTTTTACCAGTTCTGACTATGCAGTCGCTGCTTTATGAGAAACACAAGACAGAATTGAGGCCAAGATTGTGGAGTTCAGTTCTGCTCAGCCTCACGAAGCCTGCATCCCACCGCTGTGATGAGCGCTGCCCCTTTCCCACTGCCGTCCTCCGACAGCAGGAAGGTCACGTCACAGTTGGGTGCCAGGTCTTTGACTGTTTGGTGCATGATCCTCGAGAAGCTGTAAAGGAAACAAGGGTGAGGAAGGTCCTGCAGCAACTGTGGAGCAGAGCACTGCTACGGGCATTTGCACTGCACCCCCTTTCATCTGGGTAAGAAGTAAAAAACCAGGGTGGATTTGAAGTCTGGGAGCAGTAGGAGTTAAAGAAAAAAACACTTGCATCCCAGCCCCGTCTGTCTGTGTGAGGTTCACTGGGATCACGAATCCACAGCAAAAGGAAAAAAACAGACCATGCAAGTCCTCCCCTTCCCACTCATCTCCCTCCATGCACACTAGAGGTAGGCACTAGTTCTCTTCTCCTCCTGCCCCCCCATGGTTCTGCAGCAGCTCTTCTCCACTGGACACCAGACACATCCTCCAAAGAGGCACCAGGCACTTCAGCATTGCTCTGTCATTGCCTGTCCAGAGCCAAGAGATCCTTCCCTTGCTAGACAGCTTCCAACTCACTCAGCAAGCTGTGTCCCCTTCAGTGTGGCACCACCCCAAGAATCTTTCACAAGTCGTTCTTGATCCTCTCGTTGCCCTTCAGAAAGCCCTGAGCCACCTGATTAAGACTTTTCTTTTCCTGGCCCTTATTCCAGCAGGTGACAGAGTCCAGTTGGGAGCATCAAGAGGAAGGACCTACACGCAATGCACAAACAGATGCTGAGAAGGCAAATACTCACTGTGGGTGGAGTTTGTAGAGAGTGCCATCCACACCAACCGTGATCTCCAGGCGCTCTAAGCCTCTGTTCTCCCTAATTTTATCTACAATGGCAGCCATTCCAGCGCCACACAGCTGAGCTGCTCGCCTCGACACTGCCCCGCAGACTGTCTTGACAATGATACTGTCGTCACAGGTGCTGTTGAGCCCCAGCTGCTGGAGGATGGTTCTCACCTGCAGCAAGGCTAACCTGTCACTGTAGGAGGAAAACACGGTGTTACAGGTTTCAAGCCATAAACCTCACTGCACTGGTGGCTGCAGCCATGCACCCACGCCAGGCAGCAGCCTCCCCTGACAGCACAAGTGACCTCAGGAAATGTAAATTCAGTCACCCTTGCGCTGTACTTCAGCCCAGGAGAGGTATGCAAGCAGCAACAAAGCTCCAAGTCCAGCTCTGCATTGCCTTCTCTTTCCTTACCATGGAGCATTCCAGGAAAATATTTTTAACAATGGCCTTGGGGTTTTTTTCCCACACAAAGCCTCAGAGATTGCTTTAAAATACAGAATCCAAGCAATAAAAGCACAAAAACACCCAGTAAGCAGTGCTCACTCAGCTAGTGTTCATTCAATTCCACAATTGCACCTAAACACACACAAGGGGCCCAGGAAAACGGCTTGATTTCCAAACGAGGAAATAAAATGATAGATCGAGGGAATCTTTGACAGCCCTTCCCAGGGTTTAGAAGTGAGCATTGCTAGAAATTCAGTTGATACTGTAAAGAATCCTCCTGCACAGACACAGATTGAAACCCAAATTCTCTTCAGAGAAGCAAGCAATGCTCTCCACCTGTCCCTCCCATCCAGCAAAGTCACCAGACGAACACTACTACACTCTTCCACTCTAAGCAGCCTCCCCTGCAGTGCTCTTACCTCTCAATCTGAGAAAGGAACTTGGTTTCAAAGATATGTCTGGTCTTCAGTGTCTCTGAAATCTGGCCTCGGAACAGGAAACCCCGTTTGGTGAAGTCGATCAAAATATTGCGGACTATTTCCCCCAGGTACATCCCGCTGATCATTTTCTCATATCTGCAAGGAAAGACAACTGTGCAGCTCAGAGGGAACCTGCCCATGTTTGCAAACGTAGCATCACAGGTGTGCTATCAGCCAGGCATCCTACCCACACAGGGCCCCTGGTGCCAGTGCTAAACATCACTCCTGGGACGCTCCTTATACCACGCTAGACAAAGGTCTGCAGGTGGAAGATATTTCCTCTCTCTAGGCTGAGGCAAGAAGACTCCAAGTGGAAAGCTTGGGTCCTGTGTGCACAGCTGGGGGCTGAGAGGGGGTTCAAGACAACTTGGTTCCTCCCTGGGGTTTTGGTAAACTGGTTTCCTACTGGAAAGCATTCTTCCAGCTGAAGAGCGTAAACCAACCCTGGACTACCAGCTTGCCAACTTGCAGGTCAGTGGTCCTGTGAACAGGCTGGACATGGGTTTTCTCATCCTTTATCGATATAAATATATATATATATATATATGTGCACAGGGTTGGTTTTGAAGCACAGTACTCCCTTAAAAACACTGCATTCGCAGTGACTGTACTTTGTGGTTTCCCTGTAATTTTGCTGCATGGAGCTACTGAGCTTTTTCTGTTTGGAGGTCTCAGCCATGGTTGGTACTCCCTTCCTTCCACCATCATTGTCACTTTAATAGAGCATTTTGGGGTCTGAATTGTGTCCTTACCAACAAGAACTGAACAGTTCCATTTTTTGAGAAGAGCATTCACTGCTGCATCCTTTATTTCACCTCCTGAAGCTCTGCAGCAGGGTTTGTGCCCTGGATTGAGCAGAGGCCAGTGCGCCATCCCGCTGGAAGCAGGCCATGCAGTCCATTTAATACCATGAACACTCTCAAGCCTGTACCCAGCAAGTGTCCTCCCTCCTGAGTGCCTAACTATCTCTGGAATAAATTATTCCCTTGGCAGCCTCTGCTACTGTCTTTGGCTGCTTACTCCATGCCAACTCTGCTGCTGCGTCAGGCTTGCTCCATGTTTGCCCCTCTGGGTCTGTTTGAGCTTCAGCTTCTAAAGAGCTTCCCATGGGACATGCCAATTTGTCTGTATTCCTCAGGTTTTTGTGGACAGATTTACTCCAGCCACAAAATCTTTTTAAAAGCTCCTGGCATCAAAGTACTGATGAAAAGAAATGATGAAAAACTGTAGTCCTAGCAAGCAACAGTCTCAGCCCACTATGCACGACCTCGTCAGCTTTTTCTTGAAGGGGACTGGGAAGCAAACAAAACAAAACAAAAAAGCCCAAACAAAAGCTTAATCCCAAAAAGGGGACCAAACTCCAGGAGCAAGAAAGGCAGGTCCTCTAAAATTACCTATCCCATCCAGAAAATTGTCTGAAATAAGAGCTGGCTGCAACTGCTAGAGAGCTCCTGACTGCTTTACAGTAAGCAGCTCCAAGCTTTAACCATACCAGCTGGTGTAAATTCAGGATTTCCACAAGCACAGCCCTCTACAAAGAGTTCAGCTAAAAGAGATTAACCTGAGACACAGAGCAAAAGAATGGCTGGCCATCTTATCCCCCTCAGTACAGCACGGGATGAGAAAAAGGGTCTCTTCATCATTTCACGACTTTTTAAGTCCTCACCGAAAGTGCTGCTGTGGAGTCCCATGAAAGCAAATAAGTCACAAAAAAGCAGCGTCCAGGAAAAGCACAGAAAGAGGAGATCCCACAGGATAGCAGGACTGCAGCCATTTTCCCCTCTTAACCTCTCCTTTCTCAACTGGGAGAAATCCAGTTTTCTCTTAAAAGCACTTAAGGCAGCCTGGCTTACACGCACAGCACACCATTTATCCTGCAGTACCTTTGCTTTCCAGCATTCAGTGAGAAGTCATCAACTGCTTTGTCATATATTGTCCTGATGTCGTCCAGGCATCCGTTGTCCCCGAACGCCCCCCACTCGGTGTTCACACACATCCGCCCCTGCTCACCATCCACCATCTCTATGTTCCTCATCTCCTCCATGTAACAGGCATTGCTGCCCGTTCCTGAAAGAAACACCAAAGTTACTCTTGGGTTGGAGCAAAACAACACGATAGCCAGCACCAAGCCCTGACAAACCCTCTGGGAGTTCTTGAATGTTTTTTTTGGGTTTTTTTCTGAAAGAAGTAGTTGAATCATCATTTGAAACATCACAAAAAAAAAAACCCAAAACCCTGACTCTTCAACAGTCCTAAACTGAGGGAGAACATTACTGCTGTGGTGCATTGCTCAGGGTGGCTCAGAAAGCAAGGCTCACCCAGGCCAGCTAGGCTGAGGGTCCCATTCTGCAGGGAGGAAGAGCAGGACAGCATTTTCAGCACACAAAACCTCACATGCTTCTGACCACAAAACAGCAGGAAGCAGACAGCTGGATTTTGTAGTTGGGAACCATCTTCCATAAAGCCCATGGACCCACAGAATTCAGGGGGAAACGTGCTGAACTGAAAGCCTCAGCAAGTTCTGATGCAGCAAGGGTTGTTTTACCAGCTGATTGCTTGGGGGAGGGGGTTCTGATTTTAATTGCTTATTTTCTCCAGCAGGAAGGTTACTTCCATGTTGAGATGAGGCCATATCTGATATTTCTTAAAGAGGATCCTAAGGAGTGTGGCAAAGTGCTCCATGTACACAGAGGTCTTTAGGGAGTAAAGCTTTATTAACAAAGACAAGCAGCTTTAGCTGCTACCAGGGCAAAAGTTCTCTTGAAATTACTTAACAAATTCTCATTTAATCCCGCATCCCAGATTATGCACCAGTTGCTACAGCAGGTCTGCTTTCCTTTGCCATTGTTCTAGGGTGTCATATCAATACAGTCTGGGCTGAAATAGATCCTCCCACAGTACTCCCCTGCTGCAGGAGAGCTGAGCCACAGCACAGGGTTTGGTAGGGGAGTGTCTGAGTTTTCAGGCTGAGAGCCAAGTCTGCAGGACCAAACCAGATCAAATCCAACTGTGGATTGCCAGCAGTGCCCAACCTCCCCCAGGTGCCATCAGCCAGGCAATCCAGGCAGGGCAGAGGGAGCTGCCAGAGCCTTTGGCTTTCATTCCCATTATCCCAGAGGTACTCAGGCCACCTCTGACCCCCTGCTCTGCACACAGACACGCTGGCTGCACAGCAGATCTGGCAGAGCTGCAGTGGATGGTCCCCAGGGGATGTTCTCAGCACCCCAAGGACACACTGTCCTTCCTGCAGGGAACTCTGGTTCCTGAAAACACGCCACTGATGGAGCTGCGCAGACACGGTTTCCTACCCACACTGCACTGTGCTGACTCATCCTGGACATTTTCCAACTGTCTGGAGGAGAAATTGGTGTTTTGTTTTTTTTTTCCTACAAGGCACCTCGCAACTGAAAGCATTCTTAAAGCTTGCAGGTGCCTTGTCCCCTTCTCTCCCATGGAAACCTCATTTCTCTGGAGAGCTTTGGGAATTCACACTGCCCCGTGACTCAGGCTCCCCAAGCGTGGCATTTGCACAGGCATCCTGTGGAATTACTTGAGCTGTCTCACTGCTGGGAAGGGTGCTGTGTGTCACTACACTCAGCCTAGCAGAGCTCTCCACCACATGCCACTTGGCAATTGTGCCTGCACCTTGCAACTTTATTCTGAGAGACCACATGGTTGAGGAAAGCTGTGGGCACCTGAACACCCCAGCAGGTGAGCCCATATCTGCTCTCCTCCCAAGCAGCAATGTGCCTTTACCAGAAAAAACAGGCAGGATTTATCGTGCGTCACAGCCTCTGCTTATTTCAACTGACTGTGGACAGAACTAAGCCGGCTGTTGAATTTTGTTCTCTCCTACTCCTAGATATCTTAGCTTTATCTTCAGTTAACCACAGGGATGCCTCCATGAGAATACAGAGAGATGTGTGGACGTGCTGTTTAACAAAAAGCAGCTCTAACACGTACCCACAATGAGCCCAATTTCACAGTTTGGATCTTCATAAGCACAAGTCATCATTGTGCCCACTGTATCATTCACCACAGCCACCACATCCAAGTCAAATTCCTTTGGGAGAGAGAAAACAGTAGTGAGAACTCTGGGCTAGGGGCAGTCCCTCACACCAAAGGGGATGCTGTAGAAACACACTGGAAACAAACAACTGAAATCACCTGCCTGATTTCACACATGCAGATTTCACACATGCAAACAGGAATCTAATCTACCACCAGGCAGCAAAGGTATATGCTCTACCTACGACAGACTGTCTCAGAATGAAGTATATCCCTGGCTGTTCTCCTTGGCCTAGGTATGTTCGAGCACTTCTCTTTTACATATGGGCACATGGTACAAACTTTCAGTATCACAGCAAATATGTTGCAATCCCAGTAACAAAGTTTTTAAGACTTCCTTTTCACTGGCCGATAAAAACTGTGCAAAATTAACACCCTTCTCAGGCTGTTTTTCTTCCCTTCCCTTTCCTAGAAAGTTTTGGCTAAACTGGTTGAAGCTTTCTCAAGATCAAGAAGAGGAGGTGAAAACTGTCCTTTAGGGCGCACTGAGCTGCATTCCTACAATCAGCATTTTGAAAACTCCTGCTTTCTCCATGCACGTGGAAATCGCCACAGAGTTTGAAGGAAGCCTTGAAAGTTCTGACAAATGTGGCAAGTTAGGAGCTTCTGGGGAAAAACAGTCTTCTGTGCAAGACAGGAGGCACAGCCTCTGTCTACAAAGAACACAAATCCTGTGAGAGGGAGCCATCCTGACTCACAAGGTCTGTCAAGTCTGGAGAGGAGTAGAATGAGGGGAAAAAAAAAGAGGAAAATCACCTCTCTTCTTTTAATTCCTTCTCTAAGTAAATATACCACATCTTCTCCCTCACAATCTGTAGCTTTGAAGCCTTTTGTCCAATTGAGAAGGATACCCTATAAAGAAAGAAAATAGGTTATCAAGTTGCTTGGACTCAGATGTTACTCTGTACGCTTAACATTTCAAACACTTTAGTGTGATGTTTCACAGAAGAGTTTCTGTGAAAAGGAACATCTCCTCAGTATGTCGGATTTGCATCTAGAACAACTAAATGCAATTGGGCTCTAAATTTTCAGAGCAATGCAACAAACTAAAGAAGTATGACAGGAACAACAAACTCCAAACCCCCAAAAAAGTGTTATAGAAAATATGCCTTTCTTAAAAGAAACCCCAGGTATGTACACAGGAAACTATTAACAGCTGCAGAGGTTAGTGTAAGTGCATGGCAGTGAAGAAGTTAAACACGTAAGTCCAAAGAACACAAGTCCATTTTGTCAGAGATGTGCTGAAGGCCACGCTGTCACCCTTAGGGTGACACAGCCCTCAGACTCTGGTGCAACCACTGCATCCAGTGAGACGAATTCAGCTGGGAATAGGCACTGGTAGCAGGGATGGACTTTTGCTTACTGCTTGCAAAACCAGGGAAGTGTCACAGACCAGCAGGTTTACACAGTTGGAAAAAAACCACAATGCCTTAAAAAAGGGATATGACCCACCATGGAAACTTTAAACGCTCTTATCTGTCACAGCCATGGGCTGAGCAGCATTTGCATTACTACCCTTAAAGGAACTATTTATAGGAGCAGCTGTTCTAGTCAGGGTCAGCGCATGAACCTTCCCCTGGTACGACCTTCCTGTAAGTGTCACGTGGATAACATGAAGGCAGAGAAACCAGGCCTGGCATAAGCACAGAAGCAGATTCAAAAGATACTCAAGAACTTACAGCATCCAGACTGGTCTGCTTGCAAGGGAAGGAAAAGGTGAAGCCAAGAGGAAGACGTGCGCCTTTTATCCCCATATAATCCAGGAAGTCAGAAATGCAGGTAACGATGTGATCAAACAGCTTTAAAGAGAAAAGTCATGATATTTGATATTTGAAATTCATGATATTTGAAGTTGTACATGTTATGTGCTCTTAAGGAGTTATTTAAAAGGCAGCAGTGCAGCCAAAGAGAAACACAAATACCTCTTCTCCTGTTCCCTGCATCACCTCTATGGGAATGGCATAGATTTTGTTGTGCATCTCCACTGTTCTCCTTTTACCACTGCGGATTTTCACCAGCAAAACTCTAAAGTTTGTCCCTCCAAGGTCAAGTGCCAGAAAGTCTCCATTCTCTGTAAAAGAATATGTATGTATATTTGAAGAACTGTAAGTAAAATCTGAATAAATGCTTTTCTGAAAGTATTTTGATAGAAAATCTCCCACAAACTCAGCTGGAAAGATCCTCATCAAGGGAAGAGTATAGCTGCTGCTCTGATTATTTTGTTTTCCTTTAAACCAACGAAGGTAAAAAGGACCCACACAACTGTTCCCTGAGAGAGCAAGCTGAAATTTGGCCAACCACACTGAAATGCAAAGTAATGCGAACAGGCTTCGTATGGGTTTGGGTTTACAATCCGAGTTGTGGTTTTATGATCCCAGCTGGGGTTTTCTCCCCTCAAGCTGTGACTTTGACTGAGGCAAGGACACAGGACCAAACTGCAGCAACCAGCACAGGGCCAATGTTGAGATCTGAGGTTCCTCTTTGGTTGCACCAGATCTGCTCAGCCTCACCAAACCCCACACTGGGAGCCCGTTTTGGGCGCCCTGTAGCCGAGCCAGCATCCTCACTGCAGCGAGGCCGTGCTCTACCTGTCCCATCCGGCGTGCTGCGGACGAAGGTGGGCAGCATTTTCACTTTGGCCGTGTCGTGAGTCTTCTTCTTCAGCCCCGCCTCCATCTCCGCCCTCATCCTCTTCTTCACCTGCAGCAGCTGCTCGTGGGTGAGCTTGAACTCAGCCAGGGTCTCGTCGATGAGGCGGTGCTGCTCCGACAGCCGGTACGCCACGGCCGTCACCATGGCCGCTCCCTTGCCGCTGCCGCTCTCCGACAGCAGGAACCGCACCTCCGAGTCGGGCACCAGGCGCCGCGTGGTTTTGTGCAAGCGTCGGGCGTACCTGCGGGGAGGGGAGGATGCAAGCCTGGCCTCTGCACTGCATTCCAAATTCTGCACTGCATCCCCTCCAGATCTGCACTGCATCCCCTCCAGATCTGCACTGCATCCCCTCCAGATCTGCACTGCGCACCCCCCAAAATCTGCACTGCATCCCCTCCAGATCTGCACTGCGCACCCCCCAAAATCTGCACTGCATCCCCTCCAGATCTGCACTGTGCCCCCCAAAATCTGCACTGCATCCCCTCCAGATCTGCACTGCGCACCCCAAAATCTGCACTGCGCCCCCCAAAATCTGCACTGCATCCCCTCCAGATCTGCACTGTGCACCCCCCAAAATCTGCCCTGCGCACCCCAAAATCTGTGCTGCTGACAGCAACCCAACACAAGGGCAGTGGGCAAACTCACCATGCTCAAACTAGCTACAGCCTCCCAAGCAGGAAAACTGCCCGGGAAGAGCAGTTCTTCCCCACAGCCTCCTTCCTCCTGAATTTCTAAGCAAAGCCAGTAAAAAGCAGGGGAGAGCATCAGCCTCATGCCCTGAACATGACTGTGGATGGGAGAAACTCCCTGGCTGCGATGCTGCTCCGATTCCCTCTCCTGGGGTCCTCTCCTGAACTCACTGGTTTAGATGGTTTGTGAAACAGTTAAGAAACCAAAATTGCCCATGTTTATGATCTTAACAATCCCCAGACCTTGCCCAATCTGGAAAAGCTAGTCAGAACAGCATTCTTGGAAACTTTTTTTGTTTGCTGAAATTCTATGGTTTTCTTTACCAGACGAAAATATCTTTTTCAACAAATAATGAGAAACTGAAAATTAATCATTAAGCATACTTCTCCTTTCAGAAGTTCCCCCATAAACATAATTTTTTGATTTCTACACAAATCTATACACCTGTTTCACTAAAAATGTAACTTTCAAGATGGGGGAAAACCAAGACAAAGGCTTTTTATAGGTCACAGAAATCTAAGCACTGTTTCCCACCCTCCCTGGTTTCCAAGTGCATCTTCAGAAGAGATTGGCAAAAATAGGGTTAGGCACGGGTATTTTAAACTGGAAATGGAGATGAAGGTGAATTAATGCAGGTCTCCTCACAGCCCAATCAAAGGGCACAAAGTAGTACATTGAACAAAGAAACTCTCCTTCCAAGAGGTCTCTTGATGATATCTTAAGATACCTACTCAGACCACCATAGTTTTCCCTGACACTGCACTATCCAGTTACTCAGGGTTTTGGCTCCTTTCTTCATTTAAAAGACATCTTTCCTTCCCCTCAAGCTCCCCAGCTCAGACCTAAACCCCCACACGCCCATGCTTTGGGTTCTTCATCTCTCAGCCTGCCTGGGCGATGTCCTGCTCACCATGCTCACCCCTCTGCCAACCAGAGCCCGTAGCAGGTGAAGTGTTAGTGGCAGAAGCAGAGGGACTCACTGTGGATGCATCTTGTAGAGGGAGCCATCCACACCCACGGTGGTGCGGAGGCGGCCGACGCCCTTGTTGTCCCGCAGCTGGTTGAGTATGGCGCCCAGGGTGGAGGCCACCAGGTTGGCCGAGCGGAAGGACACGATGGTGCAGACGTGCTGGACAGCGATGCAGTCCTCGTGGGACGGCTCCACCCCCAGCCGGGTCAGGATCTCTTTGGCTTTGTTCAAACCTTCTTTGCTCCTGCAAAGTGAAGGGCACTCCTGAGTGGCCATGTCCTGGACTGCAGGACTGAGGCACATCCAAACATGGGTGTCCCTGCATCAGCTTTGAGAAAGTTAGAACATTTCTTAGGGATCTGGACTAGAAAGCTCTATGAGGTTTGAAATAAAATATTCTCATTCATTCACTCATAGATGGAAAAGCTTTCCACTAAAGCCTGGTGCAAACATGCCACCTACAAACAATGCAGTTCCAGGTACTACAGCAGCCACACTACGGGGAGGGCTTGGAGGAATTAAAATGCCTTTTCATTACAGTGATGCTTTAACCTGCAAACGGCTTCTCTCGAGCATGAAGCACCAGCCTCACAATTCAGCACAGGCCCGAGCACACACCCAATCCCACACTCATTCCTTCGCATGTCGTGATAAATTAAAGCCCTGTGCAAAAAACAAAACCCTGAGCAAAGGTTGCCTAAGCAATTTCATCCTAATGGGTCTCTTTTCATGCTTTTACAACGCCACTGAATCTCTGCATCTTGCATTGTTTTTTCCCTCATTAGCATCCAGCCTGAGAGCAAATCTTCTGGCAAAACTTCTCCTCGTGCAGCTTGGTCATTTCCCAGACAAAAATACAAGGGGTACATAACTTGCCATCCCTAACTGCACTCCATACATCTTTTTAAGGCCTCTTTATGTTGCTAGCACCAGCTAGAAATTTGAAGCTGCACAGGGATGTGCCCCCTACTTATAACTGAAGTGTCTCTTCCAGAAATAAGGTGGGATTTCGGGACAGGTTTTTCCCTTTTAGTAACTGAATTTCTCAATAACTGCATTTTTCGCACTGCTGTTCAACATTACCTAGGTCCACAACACAAGACCTCTGTGGTTAAGACAAATTAACACACATTTAATGGAAAGCCGTTCAGATAACATGGTCTGCAGGGACAGGAGTAAACTGTGGCAGGAGAAACAGGCATTACAGAAGTTACTGGCTGTTCCCTTGGTGTCATACTTGCTATTTCAAAAAGAAAATCCAGCCCAATGACTATGGTACAAACTATCCCAGTGATGTGAATTTTAAAAGCAGAGGGGGAAGAGCCTGTAAGTACTGGCCAAAAGGGTAATGACACTAAGAAACCAACTGGCACATAGCTCAGAGGTCACTGTGCAGCACCCAGCCCTGCCTACGAGACTGAATGCTCTGCCTTGTCACACTTGTTTTCTTTCTGCCCAGCAATCCTAGGGATACAGCAAGGAGCAACACAAGTATTTGCTAGGAGGCACTAAGCCAGCTCACTCCCATGTTCAGCTGCGGGGTAGTAACTGTGTGAGCAGTGAGAGAGGTACTACAGCTCGTACCCGGAAAGCTGCATGGACTGGCAGACTTTATAGCTCCTCCCAACACAGAAGAAGGGAGAAATTTTGGGGAGGAGGGCATGGGCTGTCCTGCTGGGCATCCCCACATGCCAGCTCTGTGCAGGCAGCAGAGAACGGCAGCCACCCTCAATGCAGCACACTTCCCCACAAAGCAAAAGCAGCGGGAAAATTAACATTCAGAGTCACAGTGAAGCCCAAGAAGTGAAAACTGATAGATTACTCACTTTTCAATGGCAGAAACATGCTTTGTCTCAAACTTCCCTTTGGTGAGAAGCTCAGGGGTGATTCTCCCCTCAAAGAGCAGCCCCTCCTTGGCCATCTTCACCAGGATGAGCCTTACCAGCTCCCCCATGTACAGCCCGCTGACCATCTTCTCAAACCTGCAGGAGAGGACAGCAATCACCCAGGAGTCCATGGGCAACACTGGGAAGCAGAGCCCAGCTGTGCAACCATAAGACTTGGCCCAGCCAGAGGTTTGCCTGGCCACAGGCAAAGCTTTACTGAACCGCAGAATTCCTAACTCAAGTGGGAAATGGGGCACAGAACAGAAAACAGCACAAGAAATGTTCACGGCCTCACTCACAGCTGCTTCCCAGGATTAAGGGAGCCACGGTCAATCTCTCGATCAAACTCGGTCCTGATGTCTTCCAGGGAGCCGTCATCTCCGAAGGCGCCCCACTCCGTGTTAATGCACATCCTGCCCTCGTCCCCCTCCACCAGGTCGATGTGCCGCATCTCCTCCATGTAGCAGGCATTGGTGCCCGTGCCTGGAGGAAAGGACAGCAGAAGGCGCTGACCAGGCTGGCCAGGCAGAGGCAGAGGCAGAGCAGCCCATGCCCCCATCGTAGTTACCGATGATGAGGCCGACTTCGCAGCGCTGGTCGTCAAAGCCACACGTCATCATGGTCCCCACAGTGTCGTTCACCACA
Source organism: Sylvia atricapilla (assembly GCF_009819655.1). Taxonomy (NCBI): domain Eukaryota; kingdom Metazoa; phylum Chordata; class Aves; order Passeriformes; family Sylviidae; genus Sylvia; species Sylvia atricapilla. The sequence goes on along the minus strand of NC_089147.1, from coordinate 33,715,670 downwards.
GCCATGATATCCGCATCGTAGTCCTGGGGAGCAACAAAGCGTTACTTGGGCCACAGGGCTCCTCTGGAAAACGCTGCTCCTGCTCCTCACCGGCTTGCTCTCAGCAAATAGTTTCACGAGGAACAGGAGGCAAATATACTGTCTGAATACCACAGCTCATCTTTTAAAATATTCCCTGTTCTGTCTGCCAGTTCCCCATCCCGTGTACCCAAGAAGGCAGTGAGAGCAGACTAATGCAAGCAGTGAAACAGTACCAAGGATCACTCTAGAGAGTACAGACCTGCTGTCACATAAGCACTTAGGCAGGAAAGAAAAGGCCTTCTATACACGAGGGAGAGGGAACTTTGCACTGAAACATCATGGTATGATTTGAAGCAGTTGCTTGAGGAGTCAATCTAGAAAATATTTCTTACAGATTCACTTAAACCATCACTGTGTTTTATTTTAAGTGAAGATTTCAATACAAAAATAATGCAATTAAGTAAATGACCTGCAGCCCATTCCTTTCCATGTTTTTCAGTGTGTGATTCTACCAAGTTTAATGATAGTAACCGACTGCAGCAAAGCTGTTCGGTCATGGCAAAATTCAGGTTTGCTTGAGTCCACAACTGCCCAAAGAAAGCAAATACTTCACAGTTACCAATGAATTTTTGGATGCTGAGTAGTCAACATATGACCTGGCTGCAAGCATTAAGCAAACCCAAATTCATTCCCTCTCACGCTCATTGCCTTTTTATTTGTTTAAATCAGCAACCTGGTCACCTTCACTCTCTGTAAAGTCAACACTGAGAAACTGCAAGGAGTAACAGCTCGTTGAGCCTGAATTCCCCTTCTCTTCTACTTAGCTCCTCTCCTGCTCCCACGCACAGCAGGTGCACAACTGAGCTGAGTCCAGTCCATGAAAAACAAGTTTCTCAGGAATGGGATGCGTTCATATCACTGAAAAGCCACAGCATTGCCACACAGCACTTCTTCAGCTTTTGAAGAGTGATAAAATCACTGGAGGCTGCCAGCAAAAAGCCACAACACAGCAACTCAGCTCTGTGAGGAAAATCACAGCTTCCACAACAACTCTGACGCCGCTTCATTTTCCCAGCAGACCCACCCCTTTTCATGCAAGAAAGCTGAGCTTCACCACCATTTAGACCACCTGCTCAAGGGAACCACATGAAGAGTGGTCCCTGACAAAGCTGAGACACAGCTAAAAAGGGGAAAGAAGTGCAACTTACCCCACGTTTCTTGATGGCCTTGTTAAGCAGCCTCACAACATCTGCTCCCTCCACTCCGCTTGCCTTGAAGCGCTTTGTCCAGGTTATCAGAAAACCCTGACAAAACAAGACAGCAACATTCAACAAGATGAAACCATAAGACACACGCTGATTCTTTTTTTTTTTCTCCTTAAAAACAAGATTTTATACTTCAAATGAATCTTCAGGTCTCTTTTCTCGCATGACCTCTAACAACCCAACCTGAGACAACTCGTGGTCTTAGAGCCTAATTACAATGAGCCAAAAGATGAAAAATTCTTTTCCCCTCCCTTGCTAGAAAACGGTGTGTTTGCATTTTGTATTTTCAGCCTACTCTTCTCCCTGCTACTCCTCGACAGCTTTTCTTGGAAAACCATTTAATCCTTTTGGGCCACGGAAATAGACTGCTTTCAGAAAAAGCTGACTGTACAGGGCTGACTACAGAGCAGGGATATGATGTTGGCATGTCCAGGATTTGGCTGCAGTGGGGATCAGGCTGCTGCACATTTACTGCCTGGAGACCCATCTGTCTGGGCTTGTTTAACTGTGGGACCGTGTTTATGGGTTGAGGCAAATGAAAATACTGGAGATGTAACAATGCATGTCCCTCTTTTACAGCATAGATCAAAAAGGAAATCCCGGTATTGAATTCCTTGTCTGCAAACCATCATGAAGAGCCTGCAAATCCCCCAAGGTAATGACTACATTGAGTTTTCGCTATTTACATAATGCCTGGCTAAATCAGAGCATTCAGTGTACAGGCAAACAATAATAAAAGAAAGAAAAAAGCACTGACAGTAATCAACTGACAGAAAGACAACTCAAACCAGCTCAGCTTCCCATACCCACCACAATATTCACACCTGTCACAAAAGGAGTCCAAGAAGCTAAAAACCAGAAAAGCTGAAGCCTGTAGGCACAAGCAGCCATTGCCCAGGTGTATGTTTGCCCATATCTCAGCTTAAAAATCAAATTTTCCCTCCAAACTAAGATAGCTACAGGGTACAGAGGATCAGGGCAGCTCTTTCCAGACCAGGAGATACTCTCCTACCCCTAGACCACAAATCAGTTTGTGTAAGTTTTGCCAACGTGCTGCCCTCATGGGTATCGTTTAGAAACCCAGCAAAGCCCCATGCAGCTGTGCAGGGAAACTGTGGGAAAAGCCCGCTCTGCTGGCACAGCTGGCAGAAAGGGCACCTTGTTTCACAAAACTTTTATAAGAAACTGGTCAAACCACACTGGCAAAGAGCAGCTCCTCTCAGCGTGACTAGTCACTGTGCTGGAAGGAATTTTTCCTTCACCAGCAAAGCCTTGGCAGCAGAAAGGAGCCCTTGGAATGCAGCAGGGTTGAGTGGGGCCCAACCACGTGGCGCCCATCTTATCACCCCTGGAGCAAACAGGGACCACTTTGCCTCCTTCTGCCCACCAAGCACAAGAAAACAGCACCCAGGCAAGCACAGCCTCACAGAAGCAGCAACCCAAGAACAAACCTGGCCCACAGAATCCAGAAAAACTGTATTTTTCAAACACTCAAAACACATCAGCGAAACTGTCAATATTTCTTTTGTTGTCAGCTTTCCTCTTTAAGAGACGCCCTCCCTTGTCTCTTTACTATCCCACTCAACTCTGCCACTGCTCAGGTGTCCCCGTGGCACCCCACACGCTGCCTGTCCCACAAGCACAATTCCATCCCAGCTGGTTGGAGCAAACCAGCCCACAGGCGAGCCCCTTTCATCATGCAGCTGAGCAAGCCTTCCCAAGGGCAACTCAACTTCACAACCACATCCCAACAGGGCTCTGCTGTGGTCAGGAGCCTGAGCCTCACCATGCACCTTGGCCAGATGGGAGAGCTGCCCTAAGGTAACTCATCTCTTCTGATCTGATGCAGGTGAAGGCAGCTCTCTGCTCTGAACTGCTTTCAGACCCTGACTTAGCATCCTTGGGTTCAGCTCTCAGCACTGCTCAAAGAAGTATGAAATGCAATGAAAATCATGCCTCACCTGGCCCTCCTCAGCACCAGCATCTGGGGGGCTGCTGCACCAGGCTAAACTAGAAACCTGCAAGCTGGAAAAGCAGGTCGTGCTTTAACAGGGCAAGGCGTGCTTTGTGTAGATTTAACTTTCCTGCATTCATTTGCTACACCGTTGCCATGGCAATGCTGTACCGGCTGGCTGCTGAGTCATTCGTGGTACAAGGAGAAAAAGGAGGAAAACACCACAGCATCCTTGTTGTGGGAATCTCACCAGCCAGTGCACATGGTTATCCCCATCCCTTTGTAAAGCAGCCTGATTCCAGGCAACCTGTCCAGTGGCGTGGCTCAGGATCTCTATGGCGGGGACACCCGGATCCCTGTGTACTCGTGAGGAGCAGCAAAACCCAGCAAACCCTGCCGGGCTAGGTCCTTCCCAAACACACCCACAGAGAGGTGAAAAAGGCTGCACAGGAGGCAGGGAAAACCACTGCCGTGTTTACAAGGTAAACCATAACACTGAGGAGCTCAGCACAAAACATCAGCTGTCCCCTCCCCTTTTGTTACCCGGCTCTTTCAGGCAAAAACATAAACACAAACACAGTCTGACAGTGAAATATAATACTAATTTACCCCCAAAATGAGACCTGTCTGGGATACTGCTTTCATGACAGTGTTTTAATAACATGGCAGCCCTTCTGTGTGTTAAGAAAATTGTGAAACCTTCTTACCTCATCTAACTTGGATTGTCGACAGGGGAAGGAAAACGTAAACCCAACTGGCAGTTTCTTGTCTTTGATTTGTTGTTTCTCCATAAAGTCTCCCAGGCATTCAGCAACATGATCAAAAAGCTGTAAGAAAAATATAAAACCACCATGATTAGAGATACAGCTTCAGGGAGAAAACTCCGTATAAAAACTGCTCTGAGTGAGGGGAAGGGAGAAAATAGCTCCCCAGATGTTAAAATATGTATAAACGGCACAGCTGTGAAAAAACTCTAAAGCAGGGTATATTAACACCTTAATAACTAATACATTATGAAATGCACCGTCCTTTTACACACCTAATTCTGCAGGCATCTTTTACACTCATATAAAAACACTTCCTGAAACAAGTGGCTCATAGCTCTCGAGCCTGCTTGTAACCCTTCCAACTTCTCATTTGATGAGAACAAAAATGTTCTTTTAACCTTTCTATAACAGGAAGGAGCAAATCAAAAGAACATTCGGGATCCAGTCCCACAGGAGGTTGAGCGCTTTTACAGTGATGTAGAGAAGACAACATCTGCTTCACTCAAGGATTGCTGAGACCAGAGAAACCAGCACTTAGCAGGAGCCACCCAAAAGAACACCATCTCAAATCTATCCCTAAAGCACACAACGAACAAACAAAAAGGAAACGCAAGGGATTCATCTAAATATTTTCCATGTTGGGAGAAACAACCCAAAATGGGGATATTTTCCGCATTTTTTTAAAGGTTGAACTACACATGCAGCCTGCACGAGGCTTGTGGGTACCAGCTCCCACCCAGATGCCTCGATGGCACCTGTGACCATTGCGTTACGTTCTCTGTCAGCCAGGCCAGGAACCTGGGAGCACAAAGGCCTCTCACACTGAGCCATTTGGAAAGCCCCTCAGACTGCAATGCTGGAAGCTGAAATCAAGCCTGGGCAACTGAAGCAACAAAACTACACTTTTGTATTTACCAGCACCAGAAAGCCAGATGTGCCTTCAACTGACCCATACCACAAATGGATGGCAAGTTATCAACAAGTCACTGCCTGCCCCAGGATATAATGGGGCCTCATTTTTTAATTCCCTGAAAAACAAAAACCCAAACCTAATCCTATCTGCAGCATTGGTGGGATGAGAACAGGTAATCTGCCTAGAAGACTGGGAATAACTGGGAGAGAGTACACAAAGACATCTGTTGGTTCCAATTAGCCCACACAGCTTTATTAAGAACAATTTAGAGTCCTGGAGAGACAGGAATGTACCACGACAGACTGCAGCAATTACGAATGATGAATAGGAATATTTTGTCCTTCAAAGCAGGTCAAGAAGCAGTGTGGGTAATGTTATAATTAAACTGAACACCTTAAATTCATGCCTTAAATGAGGTAAGATTTGATTAAGGAAAAGTGCAGTGGTTTCCCAGGGAGAGTGTTGCCATTCATTGCCCTGGGGCAAATCGAGGACATTTTTCTGAGCCCACACAGAGAAACAACATGGGAATGCAATGCACACTGCTGTGCTTCTGGAAGACAATTTTCAGCTGTCCAGATGAGGGAGAGAGGAGTTATGAAAAGAACTAGAGTTACGTAATAAAATATGGCAACTTCTCCAGGAGGAACACAGAAACAGCAGGAGCGTGTGTTTTGATTATGCTTTCCATCTGAAAGTATCTTGCTGAATACTCAACCCCACTAAACTTTCATCTGCTTCCAGGATTACAAACAAAAAACAGGGGCCAACCTCAAACCCCTCGGGAGTTCAGAGGGCAGGAAGCAGAAATGTTGACTGTGTACGTTGTTACAAAAATCCCTCTCATGCAACAAACTACGAATGCATAGAGAAAAGACGGGATCTGCTTTGTAAGTCTAAATGCAAAAAATTCCTGGGCATTCCCAATAGTTTCCAAAAAGTCCATGCACCTGTTATGTTTGCCCATGCAGTCCTGGCAGGACCTGCTGAAGCCCACCTATGTGAGTTAGCAGTATACTGGGAGGGCAGGCAAATGCACTTAACTATTAGCCATAATGTGGACACTACAGGAGCTGTGTCTAGTCAGTCACTGTCTGGCTGTGCTACTGTTGTTCATAAACCACACAGGGAAGGCACGGATCACAAGCAGAAAAAAGACAGGTATTTATTGGTTTTGCTACCACTGACACTCATGAGATTTTTCCTAAAGAGACTCAAGGAAGAGTCTGTTGTGTGCCCATGCCCATACAAACATCCAAACCTTACCAGTGCCAAATGACTCTGACTGGATAGCAGAGGCAACATTACAAAGTTCCAGCAGAATTTCATTCAAGGAGGGAAGGTGCACTGAAGAAAAATCAAAATCTTCTTTTACCCACAGATTTACAGCAGGAAACAGTGTGAGCCAAATATTTTATCATATGTCAAAGAGGTAGACAGAGCGAATGCCACAGCCAAGAGGAAAGGACCAGTCTGATTTATAGACCTGAAGCAGTATCGCCTGGGACTCTGAGCAACAGATCAGGCTTAATTCCCCTAACCATGAAGTTGCCTGCTCAAGCTGGGCAGAGGTCAAGACCTCCAAGAGGTCTCCACAATGATGCATTTGGCCAGCAGACAGACTTAGACAAGCAACTGAAAATCCCAGCTCAGGCTCAAGCCGCACAGTGGGGATGATTTAAGGAGCAAGAAAACCACAGTTTCAGCTTGAGAGAAACTGCCACAAATCCATAACCTACCTCAGTGGTGGCAGAACACAAGAAGCAACACCAAAATCAAGTCTCAGGCACATTCCCATTTGCTGAGCTGACACAGGAAACAGGCTTCTTACAAATTTTAGACCTGCTATTACACTGCAGTGTCAATGTAATAGGGAACATTGACACAGCAGTGTAAAAATTCATTTCAATAGGGAACTGTCTCTGACTGGCAAAGCTGTCAGCATATCCTTTACAGATGGACAAAAATAGAAGTTTGAACGCCACAAAGTAGGAAATATCAAAACGAACCATGGTAGTGAGACATGAAGCCATAAATCACAATCCTTCAATAAGCTGATTATGCACTAAGCTTTAGGAGCGTAACTCAGCAAAGTTAATGACACAGGCTTGCTGGAAATTATTAGTAGCCTACCCTACACAGGCAGTTCAGTCTAAGTATTCCACAAATCTGTCTCAAACATTTCAGAAAACCTCGAGTGTAGACATCAGTCATAAGCACAAAACATCAGCTGCCTGTCTGCCTCCTGGGCACTCCCCCTGCTTCCCTCTGAGGGCACACAGCAAGCACTGGATATTGTCACAGGGCAACTTCAAACCCGGGTGCTATTCTGATAATGCTTCCAAGTTCTGCTCTTGTTTTCCTGGTACTTAAATACTGTGCTCATGGGGCCAGCGGAAGCCTTGCTCACCTTTCTTTCAGCTTAAAAGCCATGACAAAGCCTATCAGCCTGAGCTCCACACTGGCGCTTCCCGACGGCCAAATGGCCTTTGGATATTGAAAAATTAAAGCCCAGATATGACAAAGACATGGAAAGAAAGCAGACCTGACGTCTCCCTTCCTGGCTTCTCCTTACCACCCTTATCACGTCTCCATCTAGAATCCCCTAAAGCCAGCCTGCTTGCCTCCCCAGGAGAGACACTTGGGTGTGCAGACAGCCCTGCTGCCTGTTAGCCTCCAGCTCCTGACACCCATCCATGGAAAGCAACTCCCTGCTCCCAACCTGCCTCTGAGCAGCCCACCTAACTCCCCTGCCTCCGCCAGCCACAGGCAGCTCAGCTCAGCTCCCCTCCAAAACCACTCGGTAGGAAAGCCACTGCATGCTTAGGAAGAGTCCTTACAAGAAGGTTGTTTTACTGCTGTGGTTCAGATAACATAGCAATGCTTTTATCAGTTCTACTGACAAGCCATGATTGCCATCTTACTGCTGCATGAGAATGCAGAAGCATTTATTACATACAGACAATAAAGGTATTAAGGTGACTACAGAAAATATATTAAAGGTAGAAATGCTGTTCCCATAATTTTTCTTTTTCTCCTCTTTTGCTTATTCTTCTGAAACAAACTAGAAGTTTCCTGCAGGTCTCACACTCTTGAACGGCACCTCATTCTAATAAAAAGTGTAAACACCCTGCTGTTTCCAACAATGAAAATTACTTCTTTTGCCTTATGCTGACATGGAGACAAATCTGCCAGTTTAATCCACTTCCTGATCATTAAAAAAAAATTCTTTCAAAGAATTCCATCTGAAATCTAAGTGAATGGATACAAATATTTTCTACTCTTGGAACACAGAAGACTAAAAAAACCCCACCTTTCAGTTACTCAGCAAAATTAATTTGAAGCTGTGACAAAACCTTCTATCTGCTTCCGGTAATTTTTTTAATGTACTTGTACTTTTCATGAATGCTGAGTTGCTCAGACTCCCAGCATAAGAGATGTGACTGTCATGGGGATTTCTATCCCTCATCTAACACGACAATTGCAGGGCTGGTCATGTTCACTGCTTACAAAGACTAAGTTGTTTTCCTGCTCTCCATCTGTACTCATGGAAAGTAAGTTTACTATAAAAACCAGAATTTTTATTTCTTAGACTTTTTTTCTCTAACTTATCCAGAAGTCTCCCACATGATGACAGCAGGTTTGCAGCACCCATGCATGCTCTGTTACACTAAGTCCTGCTTATTCATTTTCAAGACTGACACTGAAGTGCAGTCTGCATGCTGTAGGTACAACTCTTAACATGTTGACATTGAATATCATTTATGTGGGGGTTCTCTAAAATCTAAGCAGCTAATCTTCAGAGAGACGTGCCAAGCAAGAGGTGCTTACCCGTGTTCCACTCCCATGCATGATGTCTTCTGGGGTATTATAAATTTCGCTTTCCATCTGCACCGTCTGCTTTTTTTCATGCGACACCTTTACCCGAAGAATTCGGAAGTAAGAACCACCAAGATCCAGTGCAATGAAATCTCCTTTCTCTATGTGGAAAACAAGACACAAGCAATTAAAAATCATATGCAATACAAATCTGGAAAACATCAAGCTCGGTTAAGTGCAGCACTGAAGCAAATGTCCAGTCCCTACAGCAAGGACATTCCAGCCACAGGGCATCCACGTGAACCTGATTCCATTGATCTGATTTCCTACAATTTAACACGGAGTTGGTGCAATGGCAGCACAAACCACCATTGATACCATTGATACACAGACAACTGCAATGAGGGTTTACCCCAAAAAAATCCAAAACAGTGGACAGTCTGTATCCAGATGTCATGATGAAGCTGGCAGATCTCATGATAAAGCCAAAAGAGATGTTGAAAAGACAGTAAAATGAAGGGGTGCCAGACCACTGACAAGCAGCTTTTTGCTGTAAATAAACCCGCGTCGTTTTGGCAAATAACAGTGAATTGTGGCTGCTCTAAAATCAACAAATTGCACACAGATGTAATTCAAGTAGGAACCACCCCTCATCTCGTGTCCAGAAAGGTGGAGATTCACTGCAAACTGCAGACAGATAAGAGAAGTCAGAGAAACAACAGCCCAAAAAGCAGCCCTGTACTGCTGCAGGAGTTACTCAGAAGTGGTGATGTCTCACACAGAGCTCCTAATATCTGCCCAGGAGCCAGGGAAAGAGTTGGGGTACCTCCATCTCCCTCTGTGCTGGAGAGAGCTGAAGCCAATCCAGTACCCTCCAATCTCCACAGACTCTAGGCACGTGGCCTGGCTATCTGAGGAACAACACCTTTGGCACCCCTGGAGAGCAAGGCAAATATATTTGACTGACCTGCTCATGTTATCTCATGCCTTATCAAACAGGGAGCAAAGACAGTGATTGTCAAAGTCTGCAAAAAGAAAATATTTAGGGAAGCTGCGTGCACAACTTTCTCACACAGGAGTCTGTACCAGGCTGCAGATAATCACCAGGGCTCTTTGCAAGCATTTGTGTTTGTGCCCGGGCTCACGGAGGCTGCTCAGAAGGCAGCAGAGCAAAGGCAGGCGATGTTTCCTCATCCTGCTTCTTCACTAGCTATGACTTTCAGAAGGCCATTCCTAACATCACCATTTTTCCACTTCTACCTAAATTCGAAGTAGAAAAACCTCCAGCAGCTGGGAAGATTGTTTTGACATGTTACCTCAAACACACTCAGCTCCCAGAGCCTTCTGACCCCAGACTGTCACCAAAATTCCAGGTATGCAATTTATCCACGAGGATTTCCAGAGCCATGCTTGCCTTTGAGATTACTCTGTTCAATCTCATATCAAAACTCCTAAAATCTGACCAAGTGAGCTGTTCCTCCTCATCACCCCATGCACCTCTGGGTGCCTCGTCCCACCCAGAAAAGCTGATGAACTAGACAAGGTATCCCTTAGGACAGGATCTTTACCAGAAACAGACCAAGAGCGGCAAAAACACACTGCAAATGTCCTTTTGGTTTTCCAGGGTTGCAGTGCAATACAGAAGCAAAACGCTGTCACGTGAGAAACCACAAAGAACAATCAACTCCATACAAAAAAACATGGCAAAATCACAGTGGGAGCCCACAACTTCTAATACACCTCCTAATTTTGCTGCACTGCAATGCAACCTCTTGCTGCTCACGACATGGGAAAAAAAACTCAGTTTGCCAAAACACAGATCTTGCAGTGCTTCCCTACCCATTTCTGAGCAGTGTGGCTTTAAACACTGCTTTGCACCGGTACAAATGCCATTTAAAACATGACCATATGCAAACTGGAGATGCAGTCCCCTTTATTTGGCTCAGCATAAAAAATTCATAACCCACTTCACCGCAGCAAGTCCGGAAGTCAAACACTGACCAAGAGTTTCTCATTAAGCCAAATACCCAAATAAACCTTATCTTATGGGTATCATCTGTTGAGTGCAAGCCGTTACTTCCAATAACTAATGGGAAAATCAACACTGGAGCAGATGGTCCTTTTTCAAGCCTAAGTGCATACCTCAAACAAACAGTACACTTCAGAAAAACCTTTCCTGTAAATAAATTAACAGGTTAGGGTGTTTGATTTCCAGCACCATCAAGCTCATCACAAGGTAAAAAATTATTACAAATCATCCTTCACCCTTTAAAAAAATCTCTGAACTAGAATGTAAAGCTTTCTGCGTGCAACCAGAGTTGTTTGGGGGTTTTTTTAGTGTACTTGAGGAATTAAACCCAAGCAGCAGCATTTAATCTGTGCTTTGTAAGACCAAGGTGCAATCAAACCTGCTGTGAATTTATTTGGCCTTTGAAAGCATTTTGAATTAGCCTGTGGTACCATTCTGGGCACTGTGCACAGAAAAACCGCATGGCTTTTGTAAATTAAACAATTCTGAATGAAGAGGGGAAAAAACTGCTAACATCAACACCTCCAGAGTCTCTAGAATTATTGCTCACAAACTCCTTGTTGAAAAAGAACACAAGCACTGATCTGAAACTAAACAACAGTATTTTTCTGAATAGTCAGCTCCCATAATAATAATTGGACTCAGAGGAAAGAGCTTACAAGGCAGTAATCAGAGACAGGCCAGAGAAAAGGGCAGGCTTTCAGCCTCTGGCTTTTACGGAGGGACAGCTGAAGGCAGAAATTGCCATCTTTGGGCACGTCAACACAGCCCCATCCGTGAGGGGCCCCCGGAACCTTTTGGAGGAAGAAGGAAGGGGGCTCTGCGCTGTCCTGGCCACACCTGGGTGACAGCTGGGCCACACGTGACAGGCACACACAGGTGAGTCAGGGAAAGAACTGCCACGACGCCCCCTCACATCAAATATTGCTCATACCTGAGGTCAGAACATGCCCTTTCAGGGAAAGAATGGAATGGCAACTGCCTGCTTTTCTAAAGAGGCTCTCACCACCTACACATACAGAACACCACCGAGGTCTGTAGAAACTGTCCAGGGCAAAGCAGTGCCCTGCTCTAATCCATGCTGCAAAGCACTGCCAGCAGTGTGCCCAACCTGCAGAGGCAGGCAGGAGCCAGGCGGGCACAGCATCAAGAACTGAGCACCCTGTACACAATACACAAGGCTCTTTTCTAAGCAGGTGAGTAATGAATGACCTGAAATTAATGCCCTGAAACACAGACATGCCTATGCACAACCAAGGCTACTCACTGCTCTGGCTCGTCCCCCATCCCAGCAATCTCTCACGCCTCTCTTGGCTATGTGCAGATCCCCTTTTTCCTGGACCATCCCTAAGTCTTCCCAGTTTGTATGATGGAACAATTTTCAGAATTATTTGACTCACTACAAGCAGCTCAGATTTGACACTGTGCAGCGCCTGACGAAGCAGGGAACTGGGGACAAACCACACCTCAAATGAACTCAAAACAAATATGAATGAAAAAATAGGGATTTTGGAGCCAGTAAAAATGCTGGGATTCTACACAAAAGCCCTCAAGTCACCTCATGTATAAACCCTTAGTGCAACCTCTGCCTGTGACCCAGCTGTGTGTGGCAGCTCCTGGCTTTCTCAATAGGCTGCAAATTTCAACACAGCATTTCAACATAACAGTCAGCAATGCTAAATTAAGGGAAACACAGGATTCAAATACATTCTCTCTGGTTTTTTTCAGACAGCAAATCACACCCCAACTAAAAAGCTTGAGATGGCAGAAAGCAACAGCAAAGCAAAGCTATCAAAGAATTCCACCTGCCAGACAGCAGCACCAAGTTACACAAAGCACTTGGTCTCCTGTTCTCCCACCAATAAATTCCCAATTTTAACTCAAAACAAAAAGGAAGCCTCAAAATAGGTAATAACTCTGTCATGCAGTTCTTGCAATTTCTGCACACTGGTAGGCACCAAACTAGTTAATTTGTGGTTGGCAATGCACTAGTTAACCAGCTCATGCTACATGAGAGGAAGACCCAGTGTTACTACTAAATAATAAACACTATTATACAATGTTTAAAAATATATTTAAATACTCTATGTATGGTGGTTTTTACAAACACATAGTAATTTTTGATTAATAAGAAATAGAGGCAATCTCGATCTTAATTACCAACATAACACTTTTTTGGTGTCTGATAGCAGTTTGTGCCATTTTGATCTGGTACAGTGGGCATGGAAAAAATGACTCCTGCATCTAGATGGAAAAAACTTAGCACACTAGAGCAGCAGCTTTGGAGCCCCATGCTACATCCTCCTCGAGTTCTGTGAGTTTTTCCCCCAAGACAGTCTGGAAGACAAAGCCACAAAATGCTAAATGAATGCCAGGAAACTCAAATTCAGCCTGTAATGGTTCACACTTCCACTGGGGAAAAAGTAAGGAGAAGAGATGTTAAAGGCAACAGCAAATTACTAAAAGCCACTGTATTTAAGACTCTAGGTCACATGAATGTGAACTGCATGAATCAAAAAATCATTCTATGTGTAGTATTGATTGTTGGCAGACAAGTCTCAGAGTAAATGTACTGACTGATACTGAACTGACTGCTAGCAAGGGCCCTTCCATTGGCATCAAAATTACTTCAACCAAGGAATCACAAAATCTTCCAGCATCTGCGGGAACAAACCTGCACACGGAGGGGAAGCTGCCTTCAAACTGTTGGCTGGGCTTGCCAGAAAGCAAATCCCTCTTGTTCTCAGTATATTGTATATTTCCAATAGGTTTCCACAAAGCATACCGTGTCTAATACGGAAAACAAACACTCGGCTCCTTACCTGAACCGTCAGGAATGGACCTCACAAACGTGGGCAGCATCTTCACTGCGGCTGTTGGGTTAAAATCCCTGGAGAGGCCGTTCTTCATCTCCCTCCTGAAGCGAGCCATGACGTCCAGCAGCGTTTCATCAGAGAGCCGCATAGCATACAGGTACTTATCAATCTGGGGAAGACACACACCACCCTGGGGTGAAAGGCTGCCCTGAGGTGCCCCACTGGGGCTACATCTCTCTTTAATTGCAAAGATAGCATACAGCCCCAGCATGGCCCCAGGGCTCTGGCCAAGCTGACAACACAGCCACACGCTTCATGCCTCATCTTCTGACTCAAAATCATGGAAAACGTACAAGTCCAAGGCCTACTGAGGTGAGCTCCATCCTGCTGTCTTCCCAAGGAACAACCCAGTCACACATCACTTTGCCTCCTCTCTTCCACACAAAACCATCTGCCCACGGCCTCAGACCACCACCTTCAGCCCTTGCCCCACTTCTCAGCTCTCCTGACTGTCCATGAGCTAAACAGCCGGAGCTAAAAATCTCTCTTTTGGCACCTTGTCCCAGCTGGGGTGATATGGGTGTCAGAGGTGCTTTGTGTTTAAAGCCTTACACTGGGAAGGACTTGCCACAGTAGTTTTGGGGCTACATCACAGGCTGAGAAAATATTTTCGTGTAGCAGATCATTTTCCCTATCCCAAGCCAAAGCTACAACCACCAGAGGGTCCGGAAAGACGGAACTTGACTGTGTGCAGGTGGCACCCTCTTTCTCAAGACCAAACATCAAATTAAAAGTCATTGACTTCTCCCTTGTGGCTTCCAATGGCAGGAACTTGCTTTACCTCCTTGGAAAAGGGAGGCAGTTTTCCAATATTGCTTTCCATAATATTGCAAGCACCTTCACTGTCAGGAAGACTGAGAGATGCTTTGATGCCTGAAAAATACAACATGGCCTTGAGGGATTCTTGCCAAACACAGTTCCCACCCTTTTTCCTCGGTTGCCAGTCTATTCTTGCCCTGTTTCTTTAGCTGCCTTGGAAATTTGGTTCCACAAAGGGCTCAGATCGAAGCCACACCTTTGGGATCACTTTTGCTTGCAGCTTAGCAAGACTGAAAAAATAAAGCCCGTCCCATGTTTTCTGTCCTCAGCAAAACTGGAAAAGCCACCTCATTTTAAACCCTAGGCCAGCTCTGTGCCAAGGCTCCATGTGTCTCCTTGGCTGCCCTGGAAGCCTAGAGAGCAGCTCATCTCCAAATTAGCATTACGTCTTACAAGAACAATGCCACAATAAAACACTTTACGTGAAACACACATACACAAGTGCTCAATATACCGAGGACTTTGCGATGTGAAGCGATGAATAATGCCCTTCACAAAGGAAATGCAATCAAAACGTCATTAAGCCCTAAACAGACTATAAAACCAGCAGCAATTTAATTCCTTGTACAGAAAGTACTCCTGCCCAGTCTACTCAAGGTCTCCCGAAAGACAGCATCTCCCTGAGCCAGACACCCTCCTGCCATGACCCAGCACTTATTTCCATAGATAAGGTGGAAGGCATGGAGAGTGCTGCTGGGCACAGCTAACCAGCCTGATCCCGACCCACAGGGGTGGGGGCCGGGCAAGCCTGGACCACAGGAGACACAGCCAGAGGCTGCACAAGCTGTGAACTTTTCAATGTCATTGCTTGCAGAGGAACAATACCATGATTGATACTACCACGATGAAATGAGACCATGCATTTTCCCCATGAACCGGTGACGTGACGGTGCAGGCGTACAGCTGAAGGGTAGAAGAGCTGAGCTCAGGTTCTCTTACAACAGAGGCCAAATGCAAGACCCCAGGGCAGCATCTCTACATCCCTGCTGTGTCCTGTGCCACCCTCATGAGCTGAAAGCCCCTGCACAGCAACAACCACTGGCATCATTTCACTCCAAGAATAAAAACCTGGATGGGATGTGCCCTCTCTGCAGCCCAAAATGCTTTGGGGATGGATGCAGAGGCTGGAGTCTGGCTAAGCAAGGTCTCTCCCTCATGGCAAACCCTGCCACGGTTTTTTTTTAGCAGAGTGTGTAAAGCCATGATGTCAGAGCATAAGAATACTCCTTTTAAAAGAAGGGGGGGGAACCAACCTCTTTTCTAGGCTGAGCTTTCAGCAGCCCATGCTGCCGCTCAGAGGGATGATTCCCCAGATCTCCCAGTGAAAGCCACAGTAAACATCAATCACAGTCAGACCTCACCGTGCAATTAATACACCCCTCTACAAAACCCCACTGCTGCATCCTCCTCCCAAAAGCAGGGCGGAGGGATTCCCGCTCACCGAAAGCCCTGTTGTGAGCGCAGGTTGTGGCGTTTGCACAGTCAGGACTGACGAGCCCATTCTCCCCACCTCTGCCCCTGTGCTGCCCTCAGCAGCGAGGGAAAACGGGAGGGAGGGCTCTTTTTGCTGCCGTGAAAGACCAATGAGCGCTGCCAGCGCCCTTACATAATTGGGCTGGACCCTCCTGCAGGCAGGGAGAGCATCGCGTTTCACGGCACTGAGGCCATCCATCTCCCCCGCCGAGATTCCCGGGGCGGGGACACCGAGCCTCGCGTGGAAAAAAAAAAGTCACTCCTAGGTGTTACAGCTTCAAAACCCACAAAACACTAAGGGAAAAAAAATAGAGGGGAAAAAAAGGTAGGTTTTTTGTTTTTTTTGTTTTTTTTTTTCCTCCCAGGCGGGAAGAGGGTTAGTCATTCCAGCAGTGTGGCAGCAAGGGAGTAAGTGCAGGAAAACTCCCAGCAAATAGCCATAAATAACTTGAGGCGGGGGGAGCCGGAGGCTGGATTATGGGAGGGACATTTAATAACTCCCTGCCGGCTATAAAAAGCCGATCACAAAGCAAATCTCAGGCATATGCACAGAGAAGCTGTGGAAAGGCTGGCCAGGACAGACAGGAGCTGCTGGCAGCACCCAAGCAGCCTCACTGAGGCACCCATGGGAGACAGGTGCCAGTCCTTCCCCGGGGATGGCAGAGGGCACGAACAATTTCAGACACACAGTTGTGTGGGCAAGGAGCAGAAAACACTCCTTTATTTAGCTGCCACCTCAGAGTCACCCCCCGAGGAAAGGCATCTTCCCTGTCTGCCACTATGGGAGTCCTCCAAGAGCTCAATCACTTTTTCCCCACCTCTTTTTCTTAAAAGAAACCAAACCAAAACAAAACAAACTAGACAGAATCTGTGAGCAATTTTTAAAAAATAGGATTTCATCATCTGAACCACATTCACGTGTTTTTTTCACGGTCACATAGGAAAGACAGAGTTTGTACTTGGGGAAAAGAAGTTTCTGAAAATCCAGCCACGGCAGCAGTTGTGAATAATTATAAATTAAACAGGCAGCTAAACTAACTAAAGGCTCAAACCTAAGGGCCATTCCTTAAACACATGCCTCATTCCCCAGACAATGACGACAGCCAGTGGTATTCAAGAAGTGAGCTCTCCCGCAACAACTTCAGAAATCATTAGCACCTCTTTTACTGACACAGCCTTCATACCAAAACCCTTCACCACAAAAACATTTTTCTTCAGAGCTAATCACGCTCCTTTCAGCATGAGGAAGATTCATCAGGAGCCAAAGCATGTTAAAACAAGCAGTTTAGACATTTTGAAATTGTTTTGCTTACTTATGATCTATCAGATTGGTTCCTGAAAAGCCTTTATAGGGCGGGTCACCAATACAGGGCTCTTCTTGATGCCACTTGTTGTATTTTACACTCCATTCCATCACATGTTTTTCCAAGGTTAAACATCTACGTGTCACTCCTGGATTGCAAGATCTTTTTCTTCACTCAGGTAAGGCAACAAAAACATATTGTTCCCCTGACAGACAGAAACCAGGCAACACCTAGAGGCTCCCTTTGCCGGGGCCAGCTACGGCAGGTACCAACCTGTTGGAAACAAAAGGCAGTTTTACAAAGTTCTCCCCACAAACGCCAGTGGCACACGTGCCAGGGACGATTCGTGACTCCCTTATCCCTCAGGATGGGAATCAGCTCTTTAGAGAAATCGGGGCCACAGCTGAGTTTGTGTCAAGTCCCCTGTCTGAGCTGGGAGGGGAAGCTGAGCTCCTGCTGCTGTGCCTGGAACATTGCAGACATTCAGGGAACAGATGTCGTCAAAAACATCTGGATAATTGAAGCTGCTTGGACCACATGTGTATTCACACAGTACAGGGCATCATCACACACTACCAGCTTGCTGCTGCACACTAAGGTGACATGGAAATGTCATTATGAGTGGTCTCACTGGAAAATACTCCCTTGGAGGGGCCACAGGGTTCATGCCCTGAACAACCTCTGCCTTCACAACGCTACACCTCCACCCTGCCTACTCCTCCTCCTGCTTGCCACGACTCATCTTGAAAAACACTCCAAAAGCGACAAATTTGAAAAAAAAACACCACACTGAAACTTAAGGGGGTACAGACATCCAGCAGAACCAGCACAGAAGCAGTAGTTCTTAGATGCAGGTTATCCCCAGGGCCTGAAACCACCATCCCCATCCATGCCCCCCAACAGGCTTCCCACGTAGAAAAGCAGCTGCAGAACCTTAGCGCTACACAGAGATGGGAATTCAAAAAAAAAAAAAAAAAAAAAAAAAAAAAAAAAAAAAAAAAAGAAGGAAAAGAAGGTCACAAGAGAAGAAGAACGTTCAGCCTTGGCTTGTCGGTACTTTTAACCTGTTTACACCCCACCTGTGACCCACAGCAGCATCCAGAAGGTGACCTGCCAGCCGTGCCACCAAATGCTGAGCCAATGGCTCTGACAGACCAGGGAGGCAGAGGAGCGGGCACAGCATCCAGGGACAGCACGGAGAGTAGGGACAACGCCTTGGTCGGCAGCCCTCAACCACAGGCACGTACCAGCAGAAAGTGCTGCTCTCCCGGAAGCGGGGAGGAGAGGGAGGGACCTGAAATGAAGCCGTGCAGGCACGTATCCCCAGAAGCTGCACATGGATGGAGCACAAGCCTCACAGGCAGCAGGCTGAGATGGAGCGAGAGCGCTTTTGGCCCACGGGGAAGCAGGGAATGGAGCCCACCAGCTCCCAGCAGCTGCGGGGCAGCAGAGCCTCTGTCTGCCACAGACATCCTCCCGCCAGGACATACAAAACTGAGGAGGTTCAACATCCGTTCCAAAAGGATACAAACAGGAAAAGATGTCTTACATCCTCTAAAAACAGTAGCCTGCTTTATTGTCTTTTTTTCAAATGGGCTTTATTTTTTTCCTCTTCACTTTTCCAGACAAAACCAGATTGATCCATAAGAATGCTTTACAGCTCCCTAGCCAAACGGTTTCCCGTGCTGTCAGACAACAGCAGCCCCACGGTGCCAAACCAGCCTGTAATAAATAAGCCCCAGAACACCGCGGTTTCCCTGTGCCTTCCCCACAGCCCTTCTGCCGCTCCTTGGCCGCCACACACACACCCCTGCTTATCTCGGCGTTCTAAATTTAACACGCACAGCGAGGCAGAGGCGGCCTTACCCAGGCATGCACGCCCGGCACCAGCAGCAGCACTCACAAATCCCGCAGGAAAAGGGACACAGTGGCCCGGGCAGCGGGGAGAGCCGCGGCCGTGGGGCCGGGAGGGGCAGGGGGCTGCAGGCTGAGCGCAGCCCCGGGCTCCTCTCGAGAGCCGCTGGGCGGAACAGCGAAAGACCCAAAGCACGGAAGGAAACGTGGAAACCATGGAAGCTGTTTCGGGTTTTCTCCGAGGACACGGGCGAGTGTGTCTCGAGTGGGGCAGGGTGGGTCACACACACACACACACACCGGAGCGCGGAGGTCTCCCCAGGCACAGTCAGAATCCCAAAGGGATGAGGCGCTCTTCTCCTGCTGGGCAGATTCTCAAGCCCCAAGAAGA
Source organism: Sylvia atricapilla (assembly GCF_009819655.1). Lineage (NCBI taxonomy): Eukaryota > Metazoa > Chordata > Aves > Passeriformes > Sylviidae > Sylvia > Sylvia atricapilla. The sequence continues at coordinate 33,696,185 of NC_089147.1, read as the reverse complement.
CGACAAATCAGTACTACTGATGCTGTCATTGAGGCTTTCCTGAAGTATTTTAGGGACACCTTCAGCCACGCAGCCAGGTGGGTCACACGGCACCGCCTGAGGAGGTGGCAGAGGGGAAGCCTGTTTCCTGACGTCAGCCCGACTCATGGACATTTGCAATTATTTTCCCAATTTGTGTCCCCACATCCTAGCCCCAGGCTCTCCGCTCCCTACAGCTCTGCAATATGCTCAGCCAGGACCTAACTGCCATGTTTGTATTTATCCTGTGCTCCACACCCTTTTCCTTGTGGCAGTGCTCGGTCCCTGGGCTGTACCAACCACACAGCAGCAACCACCTCATGCTGACGGAAGAGAAGCCTATGAAAATGCTTCTTTTTAAGCACAACTGACAACCATTTCCTGTAAATTCCGATCCTGCGGCGGCACATAATTCAAAAACTACCTGCTCCTCTCCTGTTGGAGTGGGGATGCTCACAGACATCCGTGGAAAGAAGGGGTAAGCCCCTTTCCGGGGATGCCGGTGCCAGCGAAAAGCAGGAAAAGCCATCACCGCCACCCCTTACTGCCAAAGCCCCCCAGGTCCCGCCTGACCGGCCGCTGTGCATCCATCGCCCACGCCCCACTCCCATCTCCCCCGGCGATGTTCTGGAGGGCTTCAACGCGGGGTTATCCCTCCTTTCTCCCGCGGCTGGCTGGCTCTGGGGACAAAGCAACGAAAGCAACGTGCGGAGAAAAAAGATTTAAAATATTTTTTAAACAAACAAACAAACAAAAAAACCCAAAAAAACAAAACAAGCGGTGTGGACGGGGGGGGGGGATGTCCATCTAACCTTTTTGACCTGATCCTCCTTCAGCTCCGTGAAGTAATAGGCCAGGAGCTGGGCGGCGATCATCGTGCCGGCTGCAGCGGCGGCTCCGCGCACGCAGAGATGCGGGGCCCGGGGATGGCCGCGCCGTGCCGAGCCGAGCCGAGCGCCGCCCCTTCCTCCTCCTCCTCCTCCTCCTCCTCCTCCTGCTGCTGCTGCTGCTGCTGCTGCCCGGGGCCGGCCCCGCCCGGCGGGACGTGCCGTGCCGGGGGAGCGGCCGGGAGCTGTGCTGGAATGATGGAGGAGGAGGGCAGCACCCCGCCGTACCCCAAAGAGGCTCTACGGCAGCCATGGGGACCGGCTGCTGGAGGATTCCCGGGAGGGCAGGAAAGAAGAAACAAAACTCCTTCCTGCTGGTCAAGGCCAGTGGCATCCTGTTCTGTGCCAGGGATAGTGTGGGTAGCAGGACCAGGAGGGTGATTTTCCCCCCTGGACTCGGCAGTGGTGGGGCTGCACCTGGAGCGCTGTGTCCAGTTCTGGGCCCCTGAATTCAGGAAGGACGTGGAGGTGCTGGACTGTGTGCGGAGAAAGGCGGTGGAGCTGGGAAAGGGTCTGAAGCACAAATCTGTTGGGGGGCGGCTGGGGGAGTTGGGGCGTTGAGCCTGGAGAAAAGGAGGCTCAGGGGTATCTTCTCACTCCCTACAACTCCCTGACAGGAGACACTGGCCACGGGGGGATCAGGCAACAGGACAGAGGATGTAGCTTTCAGATGTGCCAGGGGAGGTTTAGGTTGGGCATTAGGAGGAATTTCTTTAAGGAAAGGGTGATTAGACATTGGAATGGGCTGCCCAGGGAGGTCGTGGAGTCTCTTTCCCTGGAGAAGTCTAAGGAAAGGTTGGATGTGGCGCTTCATGCCGCGGTTTAGTTGACATGGTGGTGTTAGGCCTAGGTGCTCTCCGGCACATGGTGTGATTCCTCCAGTGATCCTGCGTAGGGCCAGGAATCACTTAATGATCCTTGTGGGTCCCTTCCAACTCAGGATATCCTATAATTCCGTGATAATACGCTGCTGGAGAGGGCTTCTCCTCCCCAAATTTTGCCATTGTCCACCCCAAGAGGACATTCACCGCCATGAGGGCTCTGAGGGCCCACACATATACATAAGCCAAGTTCCCCAGGGCCCCTCCAGAAGCTAAAGGCCAAATGCAAGAGGTCAAGTGACACGTGTCAGCAGCCCCTGGGGCTCCTGCCTGCATCCTGTCCATGCACAGGGAGAGGAACACACACCCATGCAAAGGGTGGTGATGCTGGAGGTGTGATTTGCATACAGATTGTCTGCCACAGTCTAAATGATTAAAAATCTGCTTCTTGAATTTTCAGCTTCCTTTTTTTGTGCTGCTTTAATTAAATGGCTTCACCGGCCAAAATCAAGGGCTGCTTTGGCAGACGCATCCTACTTCAGACTGCCCTAGTCACTACAGGCAGGGTGGGCAGGATTTCCTTCTCTGGCTCCGAGCGCAGGGAGATTTTCATCAAGAGTTTCACTGCTCTGCCCAAGCTACTCCTGCTCATTGGCTTGGTAAGCGAAGGACAAACCTGGCTGTGCTCCCTGGTGCGGCCAGGCTGCCTCGCTGTGGGCACAGCGCCCTGCCACCAGCACAGCTGGAGCTCATGGGTGGCACAGGGACATGGGGCTGAGCTGAATCATCCCAGAGTCCAGCAACGTCACCCAATCCCTTGCTCAGACTGACCGAGCTCTCCCTCAGACGTAATTCACCGCTCAGTCACGCTCCTCCTCTTCTGCTGGTCAGAAGCTATCTTTAATTCCAAGCCAGGCTTGCTCCTGTTTTCACTCCATCTGTCATCTGCTAAGCCTTATCTTTCATCTGAAATCACTCTCCTTGCTCTTGGGTGTTAGCTTTCTATAAATAGTATGAAAGTAAGCCTACACGTTCACGGCTTTTGCTTCACTGGGTAAGACAGACTTAGCTCTTTTTGGTCTGAATGCTGCCTGATACTGCTCAGTTCCCACAGGTTTTATGTTAGTGAAGCTGCCTCTGCATGAGGTTTACAAGCGCTACTATCTATCTCCTGCAGCTCAGACACCCCAAACACCACGTAGGCAGACAATCCTCCCCTCAGTTACCTTGCTGCAGGGATGCTTATTCTCTTAATACACTGGGACACCAGCTCGAGCTGTTTTCAACTAATCTTTGACCAAATGAAAAGAATTCAAAGCATCCCCTCTGGCTCTCAAGGAATCTGAATCTAAAATACTCACAGTGGTCTTCTCTTTAAGATGACACCTGTTGTAAAGCCATGCAAGAGAAGGAGGTTTGTTTTCTTTGTCTGCCAAAATGGTGACTTAAGAATGTCATAGATCACTAAAGCGGCCTTCGGCTCCCTGATCATTTGTATTGTAATATATTTCCAAACTCAGAAACAACAGTCTCAGGTTTCCTTTAAGCTACAGCAAGCAAAAATTAAGTTCAAACATCCCTAGACAAGCCCTCTTGCAATGAAAATAAAACCTGCACATATCACAACCCCCCAAATAAATTAAAGAATTAAGTCCACACTGGAGCAGGAGGGGGTTCATGTGACAAAGTCAAAAGCAATTAAGGGATGGTTAAACAAGTACTGCAAATAATTGGGTTTGTCTTCAGTTGTCAACCATAGCATCCAGGAAAAACAAACCTGACAGAGTAAAAGCCACTAGAGAAAATGTAACAGTCCATCCGAGGCAGAACAGCTGCAATATTTAAACGTGGCATTTTTAAACTGTTCCGTCCAAGGATAAGAGCGCATGACCAGCTTTGATGCTGTAACCAGCACTAGGATGAATGAGCTTCCTCCCTGCCAGAGAGCTGGACGGGGAGCCAAATATCCCTACGGACACCCCAACCCTTGGCAAGCCCTGCTTGCACTGTCAGGCGAGCAGTGAGGCACAGATTGATTTTTGAGGGGCCTGGGAGGAGCTGTGCACAGGCTTCCAGGCAAGAAGCAAGCAGCTCTTCACCTGTGCCTCCGTCACTCTCGTACTGCCGTAGCACCGAGCCCTGGGTTTTCTCTTCTGCTTTGCTGCAAGAGATCAGTTCAGCAGCCAATTAATTACCGGCACCTCACGTACTCTGCCAGGCATCCAGCAGGCTATTTTGAAAGCCACTGTCCTTTAAGACAAATTAGTGGAGGCTGAACGTGACACCTGATGACTTGCAGCTATTTTGATTGAACTCTAATCTTATTGGCCCCATTTAATGATAGCCAGGTGTTCCAGCTGACCGAAGTAATTCTGTGAATCTGCTCTCCTGGCTGTGGGTAAGATTTTTTTTTTTTCCCCTTCCTTTGCCTATTTCTTCATTAAATGTTCACTGCTCTATTCAAGTCTGCTTTCCAATTGAACTATAGAATGGGGGGATTTTTTGTTTAAATCTTATCACATAGTTTTGATGTACACGGCTGATAGATGCTTCCTACTTTTGTAAGAAAAAAAAAAAAGGTTGTGGTTGTGTTTGTTGGGGGTTTTTGTAGGTGTCTGGAAAACGCTCGATCCTCTTTTCTCCCACATTGCATTTTCCTTTCACAGTTCTCAAAGCGAAGTGAAAGAAAGCAGTCTCTCTAATAAACACTAAGTTCCCAGTTCCTGACAGCAGTTCTGACTAACAGGGAAAGCTCCCATTCCAGGGTAGGAAACCATGTGCTTGCACAGAAGAAATCACCATTCCTTTGTGCTGAATTTAGCGTGGAAGCTAGTAAGAAAATCTAAAAGCAGCAGATAAATCAGTTTGATGAGCAATTCACAGTTGAACAAGTTGAACCACATTCTATGCAATTCCACCTTGCCAAGGGGCACAGCAAGCAGGCACAACCACACAGCCAGCAAGGATGCTTTCTCTCATGTTTTCCCCATGAAAAAAGCAAATTAGCCTGGAATGCTTTGAGAGGAGCTCACACCATGTGCAGACAGAGCACTGTACACTTAGAAAGTGTTTTTATGCTTCCTCCGAAAATGCTTTTTGCAAGCATTACGTGTTTCCAAGAGGTGTTTTAGGCACGAAGACAAACAAAGGGTTGGCCCGTTCTTCTGGAGATGCTCCGAGGGAAGGGTGAGCTACTTTTTAATGAAGTCCCTTTGGAAAGGTTTTAGCACTGCACTGAGCATTTGAGGGCTAAACACACTCCACAGGCCTGTGGGTTTCAAGGCTTAAATCCCTCCAAAGACAAGACAGTATTTCTGTAAGGTGTGAAAAAAGCAATTATGATCACAAAGAGTCATGTCTAGACTCTGGCCATGATGAGAGGACGGTGGAGAAGAAAGCATATCCAGCAAAGGAGGGATGTTGTCTACTGATTCACACGGGAACAGACACTCCTGGGTCAGATGGAGATGTTCCATGCCTCACTCCCCACACCTAAGCATCAGTCAGCTGTGTTGGCTTTTATTTCTTTAAACCAGTTGCTGCTCTTCCTCATCAGAGGGATGCAAAGAACATGACCCCCACAAAACTAAGAAAACCAGAAAGAAAGCAGATAAACACAAGCCCCAAACTCATGGCTTACAATTAAGCCCCATTATTTGAAAGGCTTGGAGGATGATTGCTTTCTCAGCCTCTTAGTGATTGCAAGGTTCATTAAGCTGGGGACAAACCAGATTACTCCATCTTTAGTTAACTACTACTTCCAAAAGCGATGGGCTGTGTGAACAACCCTGCAAAGGACTCCCCAGTCTGCACATAAGTGGGGGAAAGAGGAAACTGCTCCCTGGAGTCACACCACCCCAGAATTTAACCTCTAGCTCAGCAGAGCTGCTCTATGCTGCTTTCCAACCCACTGAGGTTTTCCAACACAGGTCCAACCTGCTGACATCCCTTGGCATTTGCATACAAGTCCACTCACTTCGCTCTTCCCTTACACACCAAAAGTGAAACACAAGTGCAATCCAACCAAACTCATCTCTTTGTTTTTTCCCTTCCTGTCCTAGACATTCACCACTGCACCTTCTTACTCTCCAGTGTCAGAAATACAACTGATTTTACATCTCTGCAAAGGAAAGCAATAACAATTCCAGTTTTCTGGCTCAGTTTGGGCCCTGCACTAGTTAAACATTTTTTTCTGTTAAGGTGAGAACTGCTGCATCAAGCAAGCGTTTTCACAGTGCATTGGCAGCAAGTCATTATTGCAGCTCATGTACCTATAAACACACCATACGCGCACATGTTTATATGCACACAGAAATATATCAACAAACTCAGTTTGTAAGGCAATGCAAGGGCATTGGTGTCAGGGGGATGAACCCAATGTCAATGAACCGCCTTTCCAGACCAGAAGGTGAAACGTTTGTTCCATTTCATAAAACATCTCTTGATTCCACAGCAAACTGAAAGGAGCACCAGTGCAGATTTCTTATATCTACTAAACATCCAGTGCTAGTAAACAATGTTAAAAGAAATTATCTGGAAAAGGGCAAAATACAGAATGCAAACTGGTTTGAAATTTCAAAAGGGGTAAGTTTAAAGTATTTTCAGTTGTTTGATTCAAATGTTATCTTCAGAAGAGGCCCCAGTTCAACACCAGTTAAAGGGTGGCTGCAACTCACTTAAATGATGAAGCAGTTACAATGATTTAAACAAAGGAAAATATAACCTAATTTACTGTGCTATATGGAGACAGTTTTCCTAAATCTGCTTTCAGTTTCTCATAGATCATTGAGCTCGGTTGTCAAAGTTTAGCTCTAACACACCCACTGTGTGGGAAGACTTTCAAAAACAAAGCCAGTCCTTCAGCTCTGCAAAAAGCAGTTAACCTCAGCAGATGGCTGGTTTCTGTGCACTGTCCCAAGAAGGTCTGGACGGCAGAGTCCAAACCTGTGCCCTGTAACAACAGTGCACCTTTGCTGTGTGAGCAGTAAATCCATAACCAAGAGCTCGTACTTTCAGCATAGGGAACAGAACCTGCTCCTCTTCTTTTGCTTTCCACTAACACCAAACAAAGTGACACCTTCCAACCCAGGCTAAGAGGACAGTTTCCACTGAGGATATACATTTCTCCTTGATCCAGCATTTGATGCTAGCAAAAATCAGTTTGTATCACAGACCCACAGAGGTGCCAGCCTTAATTGCCGAGGCCTCAGGTTTGTGCTCCTTTTCCAGCGAGACTCAGCGTAAGGTACTCTCCTCCGAAGCCAGTCAATATTCTCACAACATGGGGCTTTCCCCAGCAAGTCAAGGCCCTGCACCCTTTAGCCCTGAAGGGGTGTAAAGCAGGTACTTACTTGGCACAATGGGGAGCAGCAGGAGCCGGGTACATCCACAGCATTCGGCTCCTTCCATGTGGCCATAGCAGGAGCACCACTTGTTACATCACATGGTCATCACAGGGCACTGTCGACAAAAAAAGAGGCAGAATTGTAGGTTTTCACTTCTCCCTCCACAGCCTCAAGATGTCTCTGAAAGCCATACACGCCACAGACAGGTGCTCTCTTAAAAGCCACTCCAGCAGCTGGGATACAGCAGATGCACACTCACGGCTGACATCACACTGAGAGAGAAGGACTATGGACCACAAGTGTGACCCAGAAGAATGGTGAAATAGGGAACATTTCAGCTAGGCACTGGCCCTCACCTAGCCTCAACATACAGCGGTGCCCTGAGATTCCTGCCGCACACAGAGGAGGGCTTAGCAAGCAAATGTGCAATAAAACACCTGAGTCCTGTTAACTTATTATTCTAATTAAAAGAACCCACAAAGCCTTGAAAAAAACCAAAATATTCACGTTAATAAACAGTACAGGAAGACAGTCACAGATGCTAGGCTTGCAGCTAAGCATCGTCCAGGAGCAAACGCAGACTTTGGGCTGCTTTGGGATAATCTTGTGATACTTTTGTTGTTGTTGTTAAAATCCAGACCTGTCTTAACAGAGGCTGGAGGCAGATGCGAACAGCACCGCTGAGCAAAATTTTGGCTTCTTCAACTTTACAGGCTGCTGTCATTAATCATTTTAGAGTGGAATCAGAAACCCAGTGGGGTCAGCCCCATCCTGGTCCTTGTGCATCCACACGGTGTTTTTGGGGTTGTCCTCTCTCCCAAGCCCAACGTTTCTTCCTTCAAGCCACTCTGGCTCTCTCAGGTTCTTTTGGGGTGGCAGTGGAACTGAAGACTCTCGGTAAGGAAAAGTGGGAACTGCCCCAAGTTGTTGTACTCTTCTTCTGCCGTAGTTCCATGGGAAGACTGTGGTGCCACAGGTGTCCATACTGGGGGGTACTGATGCACATTAATAACACTTCTACACTGGGGAAGGTGTTGCATTAGTTTTGTCTTTGTTTCTCTCCGTCTGAATCCATTTTAATTAATATTCCCCAAGTGGAATCAGTTTTTCCCGTGGTGAAGATTGGTGACCCATCTCCCATGCTTATATCCACCCATGAGCTTCTTCCCCCTATTTTGTCCCCTGTCTCACTCAGGAAGTGACTGCAGGCAGGCTGAGTGGGTGTCAGGTAGCCACATCAGGTCAAATACAAATCCAAAAGAGATTCTGGATCCCCATCTACATTCTCAGATTTTCAGGCACAAAAAAAAAAAAAAAAAAAAAAAAAAAAAAAAAAAAAAAAAACACCAACTAGAGGTGCAATAAACAATTTTCAATAAACAAAAGCTCATGTATGCATTAGAAAACAAGTTCTTGTTTTAGTTTAACAGGTTTCTCCATTTCCCTGACCCATTCCTGGTAGAAAACCTGAGTCTGGCTTCTCCACATAGCTACAAAAGACCGGTGATGGAGACTTCTTTTTTTGTAATATAAAAAATAAGCTTTTCTTGTCATCTCAGTGCTTTAAATGGGCAACCTAGCTCTGTTGACTTCCTGGTCAACAGCTCTGCCCCCAGATTTCAGCTGTGGCGCCAGTACTCACTGCAGCAAGAGATAAGCCCATCCTGTTTGTCTTTTCCTTCCTTTCTTGAAGAAGATACAATTTTTAGGAAAGCAGAAGTTTCCTCACAAGAGCCTATATATCTTAGGCCACTGCAACTCATCCCTGCTGGCTCCTTGGACAGCTGCTGAGTTCTCCAGTATTCTCTGGGACCTGACCCCATGCTGACAGACCCGTGGGCATCCCTGTATGACAGCAGGATATTTCTACTCTGACATTTGACATCGATACCAACAAATGTTCTCATCTCAAGTCTTATCTACAACCTTGGTTTGGACGGATAACAGCAACAACAGCCTGTGGCTATCAGTCAACATTCAGACCCAGAAAATACCCTCAGCTGTTTTATCACCTGCCCTCCGTATCAGGCACTGCATGTTCAGGTTGCCAGCATGAAGCTGCTGGGTTCCAGGTGTGGCACAGGTGAGGAGCTCTCATGATTTACAGTATCAGCCTGCTCAGCCCCTTCCCTCCCCTCACAGCAGTGTCATTGCACGTGGCTCAACAGATGCTCCTCTGGCATGGTGGGCTGAGCACCCTCCTTGCAATCACCCCAAGTGCCCCAGGGGGACTTTTCCCTCACTCTGCCACACTGCATATTCACAACAGCAGGGCTAGAGTTGGGCTCTTAAACTTTGACCAGAGCTGGGAGAATAAATCCAAGCGACTTCCAAATGTATGAGAAGAATTTGCTTTAAAAAAACCCCGAATTTTTCACATACCCTTGGCTTTATCTGGAGAGCAGTCTGGACAGTAAGACACAACCACCAGCACAAACGGGATCCCAAGTATATTTGAAAAGCAAAAGAGCCTCTCTGCAGTCGAATGACAACGGTGCTTCATTTGGATCTGCTTTCCAAACACTTCCACAGCACCCCCTTCCAATCACAACATGCCACTTTGAAATGCCAGTACCACTTAGCTCCTGAGCCTATTAGACCATGAAGCAATAAACCCAGGGAAACAAAAATAACCCAGATACCTACTTCAGCAGCCAATTGAGTAGACAGGTGTTATCCCGAGGGTTCCATGGCAAAAGCATCCTCAGAAATGCCATACCTTGACCTTTGCACGACAGGTGGCATGAAGCTGGTCCCCAAAAGCCGTGGTGTCTTCCCAAAAAGTGCTAATATTAGCTATAGACCTTTGTTTCTTTGGACTCAAGGTTTCTCCCCGTCAGCTTTCTGGCATTTGCCAGTGTGGTGCACGCTTTACTGGCAGATATTGAGCTGCAAATTCCTTCATACTTCTCTATCCACAGCATTCTGCAGCTAAAGCTCTAGCCGGCCAACAGATGAAAATGCCACTTACTGCTTATTCCTGCTGCAGTTTGTTGAATTAAAACCTCTTTGTTTGCAAGCTGTAAACAAGTTCTTCTTAATCTTTCAATAAAAATGTCAATTATGCTCTCTAACAATGTAACTTCATTGTGATGAAAGAAGGCATTGCTATTGCTCTAATCATGATAACATATCAGCTGCTTTTAGAGTCAATTCCTTTTTTGTGAAAATTTAATGACCATGCAATTATTCAAATTTCAGACTAACAGACTGAGCTTTAGACCTACAGCTCTGAAACACACACTTGAAAGCAACAGAAGAGGCTCTGGAGCAGAATTTCTGTGTTCAGAACACAAAACACCTTTATAATTCCTTCAGCACAGCCAGACTCAGGCCCCTGTTAAACACAGCTATTTCACTGGAGAGCCCGGAAAAGAAAGCCAAATTCTCAGCATGCTATCACAGGTACTTCCCAGGCCCTTGGCTTTCATTTGGCTTCACTGGGAGCTGTGTTCATGTCCAGTTTCCTCGACTCTCTGGTTTCAGTGCATTTCCTGCAGAATCACCGGCCGAAGCAGATGTGCCTTCAGGCATTTTAACTTTTTTTTTTTTTTTTTTTTTTTTCTCATGCCAGTATTTATCCCGTTTGTTTCCAGAATCAGCTGCTGCTCCCAAATCAGCGTCCGTAACTTTCCGCTTTGAAGTATTCAGGACGTGCCTGCTGGGAAAGCACCTTCCTTGTTTACCTGCTCAGACCCTCACAGACTTTCCCTCCATGCCTTTCCACCATCCATTTTCTCCTCCTGCTGAGAGCTTCCCTCTAAGACCAGGTTGTCCATCGCCAGCTGGTCTGCTCCATTAACCACTTCCATCCCAGTCCTAGTCGTGCTTTATTCATGCTTCCGTGCAGCCAGAGCCAGAGGTGGCTGCTGCTGCCCCAGGATCTCAGCTCACCCCTCAGGTGAGCATTGAGGGGGGAATGCCTGGGTTAAGCTCAGCCCCATGGGTCTCATCCCCTCCACACCTCCCTGCTCTCCGCTCTTGGGGAGAGCACAGAACAGCCTTTTTTAGCTCTCAGTAGGGAACAAGCCTGGCACGATGAGGACAGTCCTCTCCAATGGCCTGGCAGGCAGCAGTCCCAGTCCCACAACTCAACAGATGGCCCAGCATCCCTGGCCAAGCCAGCCCTATGGGAATGGGGACTTCCCAGGTGCACAGAAGCCTTTGGCAAGCTGAGCATCCAAGTAGCAAATTGAGAAGAATGAAAACAGCCCTCAGAAAAGTAAATGGAATCAGTAACACTGGTGGGTTTGAGAACGGAACCCTATTCTGAAATGCCCGACCCTGGGAGCTACATCTCACCTCCAAGTCCAAATAAAATGGATGCCAGTAAGGTAACAGCCCCACTGCCTCCCCCCCCCATTAACAATAAACACATTAACCACTTAATTCTGTTAATTCCCTTGAACAGTCCTTGTAAATAACAGCTCTTAACATGTCACACTTTGCATTGCTGTCATCCCTTTTCTCCACTATTAAGACTTAGTGTAAACTTGTTCTGATATGCAATAACAAATTAATGGGGGAGCTTTAACTGTTGATGTGCTATACTCTTCACACATCTCTCCCCTCTTCTCCAAACAGCCTTTCTCCTTTCCAGCAAAAGAAGAAAATAAAATATAGTGACAGTGAAACAGACTCAGTCTCCTCCTTGCATCTTTCCTTTTTTGTTTTGTTTTGGGTTTGTTTGTTTTTATATAGCTTTTGTTTGGTTTTTAACTTAGACTTTTCTAGGTAAAAATAAGAATTTGGGTTGTTTTGAGAGGGTTGGATTGTTTCAGATTTGGGATTTTTAAGTCAAGAAAGACCAAGACTGAAAGGACTTTCTTCCACTCCTCCCAGCAAGCTCCTGCTTGCAAAGATTCCCCAACATTTGGTTCTTCAAGCCCTGCACAGGAATCCTCTCACCTGGAGCCCTTTGCCCATTTTCCTGTAGCCAATTCCTTGTGCCAGAGGGAAGGGATTTCTGCAGGAACACACGTTACCAGGTTTCTTATCAAATCTGTTCTCTCTTCACAGAACACAGCTTTTACTGACTCTAGAGGTGCCTGTGCAAGGCAAGGCTCCCAGACACAGTGCAGAGGAAGTGTAATGCTGAGCAGGGATGGGGCTGGCATCTGGAGGGTGTTAAAAAGCACACAAGATCAAAATTATTTTGGCATTCCCCTCTCCGACAGACATGACCCATCACGTTTACAGCACCTTCAGTGCACACAAGCAAGGTGATAGTATCAATGAGAGAAAGGAAAGCATTAATTAAAATTTTGGTAGGTTTATATCTTGCTTTCCACCTCAGCTTTACAAAGTAGATTCAGTGCTGGGACAAAGAAGATATCTGCCTTATTTCCCTTCCTTCTTCACCTCAGCAGGCCACCTTTGTACAGGAATAGGTCCTTGATATTATTATTTTATATCTATATATGTATTTATCACTTGACAAAATACTAACTTTATAAGTCTGAGAAATGCTCTGGATAAACCTGCAATGACAGTTCAAGGGCAGTGATGGTCTTCCTAGAGAAAGAGTAATTTACCTAGAACAGGACAATATTCACCAAGTCTCCTGCTCTCCCTCCACCTATTCCTGTGGTGACCTTAATACCCAAGCCAGCTCATTTCACCAAACACAAAGAAACAAATCAAGAAAGATCGAGGAAACATACTTTCATTTTGGTGTTACCTACATTTCAGCTGCAAACTCCTTTACACTACTCTGCTAATCTTGTATAATATTGACTTCTCGAGAAGGAAGATCATGCTAATCAGGATTTCTGAAGGATTTCCACATGATTCTATATTTACTTTTGAACTTTGTCAGAGTGATAAAGGGAATATGCCACCACTGAGCTGCTACTGCATTTTCTCTGGTTATGAGTCAAGGGCCAGCACTGTCCAAATCTACAGCCACCAAAATGTGTCTCTAGCTGGCAAAACAACGTATTTAGGATTATTTTTCCCCATGGATGAAAAGGTAACTGCGACCATCTACTGAGAATTTCTGAAAGGCGCAAACCTTAATTCCTTCTCTCAGTAATACTTCACACCTGTGACTTAAAGATCATTCAACTTTCCAAATGACATGTGTGACCTAGATGTGAAAAAAGGTGTTCGTGTCTTCAAGAAGCATCAAATCAAAATTGCTAAATTCAAGCCACCGAATGTAATAACTGGAGGGAAAGCAGGGCAGAAATGAAGCATCACAAAGCCATCCAAGAAGCAGTAGAAAAGGTAAAAAACAGAAAAAGAAAAATCTAAGAAGTGAAACTGGAACAATTCCATTTTATTTTATATCGACTAAGAGTGTCACCTGATGAAGTGCAACACATTGTTCAGCACAGGAGATGCTGTGTTACATTTAATAGAAGGCTTCTACTTTCATTGTGAGCTAGGGCTTTAAACTGAATCACCACATATGATGGTACAGATGGTGGAGAAGTGTTTTGCTTCAGCAGTTTTAATATCTGTACAAGGGAGATGGCAAGTTTGCACCAGTCGCTGAGTTTCCACATGTTGACATAATCAGGAACTTGATGCTGCATCAATTATCCAGATGGAGAATGTTCTGGTTTAGAGAAGGCATGGTGTCTTTATGGGATGTCTGCAAAACCACAAGTGAAGTTTGTATTCCTGGTAAAATCCCACCAGTGGATTTTACCAGGGCCCCTCTCCAGGGCCGCCCAGCGAAGCTTTGCTCATTCCTTTCAGACAGCAGCGGCCCTCCCAGCTCAGATGCCATCTCCTTGCCCAGAAGATGGTCATTGAGCCGTGTGGGAGCTGCCTGGCTCCAGAGCAAGGCAGCTGCCTGCAGGAAAGGCAGGAGCACACGTGGCCTGGGCCTCAGGGACTTCAGCAAGAGCTGCTGAGCACATTGTGAGCAGTTTCAGGTCCATGGGATCGGGTTCCATGACACTCACAGACTGACTGGGAAAAAAAACCCTGCATGTGCAAAAAAATTATTGTGTGGTCTAACCTGCTGCAGAAAAAAGAATAACTGCAGCTGAGGTGTAACTGATTTGTGTATTTCATTTCCCAAAAGGACTAAAAAGAAAAATCAAAACAAGACAGGATTTCCTTTTAAATGTGAGGGGTTTCCTTTTTTGTTACCAATTTGCATTCCAATTGTGCAGAACAGGCATTAGAATAAAAGTACAAAAGGTGTTCTGCACCATACTCACGTGGCCATCCTGGGGCAGTCTGCATCACCTCATTCCAGATGGACAGGGACATACTTCATTCACAGGTGCACTTTCGCAGATCAGCAAAATCAACCTCCTCAAAAAAGGCCCCAAACACACAGATAGTACAAGATTTCAGGTGCCAAGATACATGTTTCTCCCTTGGGGTCTAAAACAGCCTAGAAGATCTATTCTAGGTCCCACATAGACTCAAGATCTGATTTCTTTTCTTCTACAACCCAGCCCCTCCAAATTCGACCCGTTGGTCACCAGCAACAAAACTTCAGTTACCTGCCCCTGCCCCTACTACATGGGAAGGTTTGGTTTCTGCAGCTCTGTGGATTCTGAAATACAAAGAAAAGTAAAATACTAAGTTTCTTGATGAAAGGAGAAAAACATTGACTGTAGTATGAGTTCACAACTTGTCTCTCTTTCCAACTGCTCAGTACTGTGAGCTCAGCACCATGAAGAATTCCTTCAGAAGTGAAAATTATTTGCAAGTATCTTCTACCCATCCAGTTACTCCAACACAGACATAGAGCTGTTGACACTTTTTGGGTTTGTTTAAAACTACAAAACAGAAAAAGTCTGTAGCTTTCAATTTAAAATTTGTGATTGCTAATTTTAAACCCAGTGGTGGCCTTGTTACAGATTATTACATAAACCCAACTTCTTATACCCCTGCACCACAGTTACTTTTTGACCTAACTAGGCCTAAAGCCCATTTCTTGCCCCCGCTTCCTGCTGTCAGCCCACAAGGAAGCAAATACCCACAAAGAGAGGATTAAAAGAGGTACAGAAATACTTGGGAACAGAGAACAGGCAGGACACAGATCTGCTGCTTCTTTCTGCCATATTATTGTTTTGGTTTGTTCTGGGTAAATCAGGTGATGGACATTTGGTCACACAAGGCCAAGAATTCTATCCACAAACCACCTTTACCATCACTGAAGTGCTGTTGAGTTCTCTTACAGATTTAGATTCAAAGAAAGGTTTAGGCTTAAAGGTTTAGGTTTTAATAAAGCTCCCACTTACCTGGCATGTTCTTCCTACAGCTCAGAAGATGCACTGGATGGAGAAGCAAAGGCTCACAACAACACAAATTTATTTACAAACAGACTACAAACAGGCAGAGCAGCAAGCAACAGAAAATTAAAACCAAGGATAAACTCCTTGGCACAAAATGGAAACAATTCTCTTAGAAACACGCAAGAAGATAACAGAGGAAAAACAAAGAGGAGACTCTCAGAAATTCAGTTGACTTTTTCCCCTCTACACAGATATTTTGGGGCCTGTTTGATACCCTCTGTGTAGCCCTGACATAGACATTGCACTCTGTAGCTCCTCCATTCTCCCCTTCCTTCAGTATCAAAAGATTCAGTCAGAGTCAGAACCCATCCAGCATTGCTTTAGCTTTATGTGACTCAGATGCACTGACATATTTTGACACAAACTGATGTTCTGTGGAATCACTTTTTTTTTTTTCCTTTACATTTGTCCATTAAACATGCCTCCTGTATTCAGGGAAGTATTACATTACACTTGCAACCAGTGCAGCAGTGGGGGGAGCATCACTGATCAAAGCCCATTAATTTATTTCACCTGCAAATTTATTATAAAACTTGTGAAGCACTGAAGAAAGATGTCCACTAGGTAAGATGCAACATCAGGATCTCAATATTCTTTGAGCCAGGCCAAAACAAAACTAAGCACACAAATCACAAGAAACTGGTGATTCAGCTGTGGTGTAGTAGCTTAATTAAGATCTACTAAAAAGACCCATTTGGGTTGATTTTGTTTTGTTTTCACTCTCCCATGTGCATTACATTTTCATTGAAGTAGAGAACTGAGTAGACTGTGGTATGCCAAGACATAATGCCGGTAGGGAGCAGAAACCCTAATCCAAGTTACCAAAGGACAAAATCCACAATCCTAGTTGGTCAAAACCAGCTGCTCCCCAAAAAATGGTACCTTTGTGCTAGTGTCTGGCAAAGCTATCTTGAATCACCACTCAGCAAAACCCTACTGCACATGCCTGCAGTGTTGAAATTACTTGACCGCTCATTTCTACTTCTGTCCAACATTATGCAATCTTTTTGCAACTGCAGTAATGAGGGCAGCTCCCTTCCCACTTCCATCTTCAGAAAGCATGAAAGTCACATCACACTGAGGTGCAAGCTCCTTCACAGTTTCCCGCAGGACCCTAGAAAAACTGAAAGAGAAGAGAGAGAAGAACAGAACATTTTAGCAGCTGCTTTCTGAGCTGAAATTTCGTATTCCTCTGTAAGCAAGGAACCTCAGCCACTGCTTTCTTTTGCTTTTTCTCGTATTTTTGAAAGATACAAATTCCTGTACACAATCAGATTCTAATTTTTATTTCTCCACTTGAATTTTGTTCAGCATGATGCCACATACTGCCCACATCTTCAGAGATCATGAAGGAGGTTCTCTTCTCCAACTCAAAAGCTAATGCTCAAAAGCTAATCTATTTCTAGGCCTTGCTCACAGAATACTGACCAACTCCAAAAACTCAAGATAGCTTTCTATCTAGGAGACTCAGATATTGTAGAAATCTGCCAAAACCCTGGAAAACAAGTATGAGGTTCACTCAGCATCCCAGGGAAAAAAGCCTCCCAGTGGTAACTGGAGTTGACTTCACAATTTTGTTCCTACGTCTAGGAAAGGGAAATGACAAAAATGCAGGGAAATGTGAGGTCCTTATCCTCTCTCAGGTTTTTAACCATCTCAGCTGGTACAGCTTGGTATGTTTTCACAATGCAAACCAGCAAACAGCAAAGGGAAGCGGTACCAAGGTACTCACTGTGGGTGGAGCTTGTACAGAGTCCCATCTACACCAACAGTGATTTGCAAGCGCTCTACACCTTGGTTCTCCCTCTTCTTCTCCAGAACAGCGGCCAGCCCTGCCCCACAGAGCCGGGCAGCTCTCGTTGAAACGACCCCACACACCTCCTTGACGATGATGCTGTCGTCACACGTGCTGTCCAGGCCCAGCTGCTGCAGGATGCGCCGCACTTGGAGCAGGGCCAGCCGGTCACTGCGCACAGGGAAGCACACGGAGCAGCCAGGCATTAGGGAGAGCTCCAGCAGCTCACACAGGATATTTGAAGGAAAGGGGACCACTTTAGCTCTAACACCCTGCAGTTCTTGTAAGGCAGCTTTCTGTCTGAATTCAGATTGAAAAGTTGCTCCTGCCGTGCCATTTGCTGTGTTTAGGCTGTATCTTCCAGAAGGCATGAACAGCAGTTGTTCACCTAACTCCCAAAGTGACAGGGAGAAGAGCCACTTGACTGTTACTTTAGATCTCAAGGCTGAGACATGCCTTTCAAGGCTTTCCACAGCAAGAGAGTTCCAAATAGCCTAGAGACCACTGAAATCATGCACAGATACATAATAAGCACATATTCCTGTATCACTGACTTCTTACTTTTTTAAATAAGTACTATTTTAAGTCCCACAAGAAACACCTAGCATGATGGCTAAGGTATCCAAGATAACCAGTTGTGTGGACAGAAAATGATAATTCCTATAATCAAAAATAATTCTGTAACTCCCCCAGTTTCTCATTTTAAACTTTTATTCTGGAGGTGGGGGAAGAAGAAGAAGAAGAAAAGAAACACGAAAGAAGAAAAATAACTGACTTAATTGAATTCACAAAGGAAAGGACTCCACAGACTTTCAAAAGACTGTTTTCTAAGTGTCCTATAAGACTTCAAGGATATAAATCATGTAACTTGAACAACTTTACCTCTCAATCTGAGACAGGAATTTTGTTTCAAATATGCCTCTCTTCCTGAGTGATTCCGAAATGTGTCCTCTGAACAGCAGCCCTTGTTTGGTTAAGTCGATCAAAATTTGCCTTACTATTTCACCTAGGTACATTCCACTGGTCATTTTTTCATACCTGTTGGGTCAAAAGAGGAACAAAAAGTTCATTTAAAGAGATGGCTCTGTTTAACATGAGTGGTATGTAGTGCCCCATGAACCTCAAGAAAAGCAGTCCAAGCTTGCAAAGCAGTAGCCATTAAACTCCATTTTTCAACCATCAAAAATCCATTGCAGTCACTTCAAGTGCAAACATTATTTACATATATTTGCCTATGCCAAATGGTAACAAAAGTAGGATAAAACCCTTGCAATATTAAGCATACATCGTTAAATCCAAAGTCCACACTGAAGCAAAACTCCTCCTATCCCTGTATGCATTCACCAGTGAGTCACACCTAATCAATACTGTCTTAACCCAACAAAGAACAGTCAAGTTCAGCTTAGAGTTTTGCTGGAGTTGTATTTTGCCCTTGAAAAATCACCCTAAGAAAAGGAACAAAGCATGGCCTAGACTTTGCAGGGAAATATTAAAAGCTGCAATGTTTAGCAACACTTCAAAAGATGAAAACAGTGCTGTGGTAACAATGTACATCTTTGTTTTTTCTTTCATTTGTTTTGGATTTTTTTGATTGGGCTTTTTTTTTTTTTTTAATATCTAGGTTTCTTACCAAGCAACAAAAGAAATGCAATATTAAAAATTCCTTTCTGATTATTCATTCATTAAGCACATTTTAAAAAGCAGTCACTGTGTCTCAAAGACTGACTTCATCAGGCTCTTGGCATCAGGACCATCATGTTTACCTCTGTTTCCCTGGGTTTAGTGAGCCTTCATCTACTTCTCTATCATATTTTGTCCTGATGTGGTCAATGCAGCCATTGTCACCAAATGCTCCCCATTCTGTATTAATGCACATTTTTCCTTCATTCCCTTCCAATATTTCTATGTTCTTCATGTCCTCCATGTAGCAAACATTGCTGCCTGTTCCTAGAAGCAAAGAAATGACAAGACTTCAGCTGGAAAAGTGATACAGCACTGTCGGGGGGGTTTCCTCACCCAGCTTTAGGTGGTTTAGAGTCCTTGGCCCTCTAAAAAGCCCTAGTCGCGTCCGTGTAAGAAAGCAGTCCTCAAGGTTTGTTTTCAGGTTTCTCGCTGTTGTTTATTTGATATCTCAGAATTTTCTCTGCTCCCAGCCAGGTCTGGACAGCAGCTGGGACACGAGGCGACTGCCCACAGATGGGATGTCCCCTAACATTTATACAGATATATTACGTACTAGTTATTTACTATTTTGTGCCAATGCCCAGTGCCCACCAGAAGTGACATTCTACTTTGGTCCAATCTACTCTAACTACTTTGTGCCATCACCGCCCCAAAAAAATGGAGGACGGAGAAGGAGAAGTACATAAGGTACCACCCAAATTCCACCATCTTGTCCCCATTTAGTTCTATTCTAAAAATTCTAAGACTATTAAATTCTACATCATCTACTGTGCTAGACTATTTTCACATCCTGGAAGTTTGTAATTACTTCTGCAGTGTTGAAAGCTTTTCCCATGGATCAAAATCAAACCCGGCGTCTCCCTGGGCTCTGTGCCAAGGTCTCCGAGCCCCCGACCGTCTCCACACCCCCTGTCCAGGGCTCAAACTCCTTTCCTCAGTTCCCAGGCCATCCAAGGGGATGTCCTGGACTCCAACAAGCACCAGAAACTTATGGAAGACAATTGCAGCGTTCATCTTAAAGTTCACTTTGCCATATCTCAAATTTCAAGGTCCATTCCAACACAGGCCATTCTATGATTAATTGTTTTTGGATAAAAACCTGGAGGAACCTATTGGAGGAATCATCTAAAAAGCCCAACAAGAATTCACTCAGATTTTTAAAAATACTTGGGTGTTCCCTGTTCTATGACCTGGCTACACAGTAACTATGGATTCATTTGTTAAAACAAAAATTCAGGCTCTATCTGCTTTATTCTTTTATCCTGCATACACTCTTGTTAGGCACCATCAGAGATATGATCAAAAGGCCAACAGGTTCATGAACTTATCTGCTACAGATGTTGTTAACTTTCCTGCTGAATACCACACAAATCTGCCAAGAACCCCAAGCAACTAACACCTTATATCAAACTCAAATAAAGGTGCTGGTTTACAGATCCCAAAGCCCAGCTCTGTATAGGTGCTTCCTTCTCACAGTGGTCACTTGACAATCACTGTACCTGCAATAAGGCCAATCTCACAGTTTGGATCCTCATATCCACAAGTCATCATGGTCCCAACAGTGTCGTTCACCACTGCTACAATGTCCAAGTCAAACTCCTAAAACACAAGTCAAGGTCAGTAGTGGAATGCCAGAGGAAGAGTAAAGGTGCATTAACCAAAATGAGCAGAAAAAACCAGCTCACATTTCTTCTCCTGATGGCCTCTCTTAGCATATCAACAACATCTTCCCCCTCACAGTCTGTTGCCTTGAATCCTTTTGTCCATCCCACAAGTGTTCCCTGAAACAGAAAGTCATAAGTGAAGACAAAGAGCAGACTGTACATTGCAAGCATCAGCTCTCTTTTTCTTGCCTCCCACCCCAGTGCTTTATTTTTTTCCTCTTTTTTTTTTTTCCAAATCACATATTTCCCCGGACAGGTTACTGTGGGTGTCTAGTGCAGGCTGTGCACATGTATCTTTGTTACTCAACTGCTGATGGTAGTGGCTTCAAGTTTACTCAGCTGTTTATCAAGGCACTGCACTCGGTACCTTCTAAATCTCATTTGGAAAACCTCATCTCTCCTCTTGTGCACACAGCCATTGTATTACCTGTGAGAGGGAAAGACTGCAAAAAATCCTTTTGCTGTAAATCATTAAACACCCACCAACATTAATGAACATCTACTGTTAATTTTTGGGTCGTTTACTCAAGGACATTTGGTATGATCCCACAACTCCAGGCAACACTAATTTGTTTCTTTTCATACAGTGATGTGGCCTGACAGAAGTTGATTCCAGGTTACATGAAGTAAATTAGCTTTACACTTCTTAAGTGTCTCTGGACTATCTGTCCAAATAAAATTAAAAAATAAAAATAAAATTAAAAAAAAAAAAAGGAAGAAAAAGCTGCTATTAAGAAACATCCTCAAGTTGTAGTAACAGTAAAAGACCAAACACACAGAACAACATATTATGGGACCCTGATACAGATGCTTCTCAGGTCTTACTCAGTTTGCCACCAATACTGTGGAATTTGCTTCCTAATCATTTGTCAAGACCTAAATGCTATGCTGTGGGTTCAGAAGGCATACAAATTCACGTCTCCACAAAAGGCCAAGTCCTATTGCTATACTCTCAACTATGAGCTGAAAACTGAGACAGAGCAGACTAGCTTCCAGGATTAGAAGCTATTGTGAACCCTACCAGGACATAAAAACATTCAGTGAAGTAGCAGGCTTCCATTTCCCCAATATCCTACGTATTTGACTGGAACTAAGCAGCACAACATCACCTGCCCCTCCTGGAAATTCATAAAAATAATCTTTTCTTACATAAGATCTGAAAAGATAAAAGATATCTGTCAAAAAGCCAAGTTGAACAAGTAAGTTCAGATCTGTCCACTGACACTCAGCAAAAAGAAGCGAATGTAGTGCAGAAGTTACACAGTCAGAGCGTGCAGCAGAGCATAGAAAACATCCTGGGATTGTTGAGCAAGCAGCAGGAACCATTTGTTACCTCTTGCCATTGAAGAGTTAAGGCAGCATAAGGAGGTTCCTGCGTTATTAAAAACATGCACTTCATTTTGCTGGCATGAGGGCTTATCTTTATAGAACAAAAGCAAGTCATGTCCACCACTTACCATCGACAACAAGTGAAAGTTCTGCCTCCCATAGGCAGATGGATAACACGGGATGATAATTTTCTCATGAAACACAACTATTTGCAAAGCAAAGTAATAAATTCTCCAAACCAACAAGTTACCCTTGCTCAAAATGATGCCATTTACCAAGCAAGTGCAGAGCTGCCATCTGAACCCATTCTGTGCCACAGTTCTTACCTTGTCAATGCCAGCTTGCCTGCAGGGGAAAGAGAAGGTGAAGCCCAGAGGAAGCCGAGCGCCTTTAATCCCCATATACTCCAGAAAGTCTGCTATGCACTGGACAATGTGGTCAAAGAGCTGGAAGGAAAGAAGCAGCATATAAATCTCACCAGTAATCCTATACAATGGGCCTTGGCTGGACCAGTTAAACATTCATTACCTCTTCTCCTGTCCCTTGCATGATCTCCAAGGAATGGCAAAGATTTTGTTATACATTTGCACTGATCGTCTTCTCCCGCTTTTGATTTCGACCAGCAGAACCCTGAAATTTGTGCCACCAAGATCAAGGGCGAGGAACTTCCCTTTCTCTGAAGGAGAAAGGTATTTCATTTTTGTACTTCTCCACAAGCACGTTTGCCAGTCAGAATACCAACGATAGCACACTGTTTCCTGGGCATTTATCCCATCAAGTCCACCAGTATGGGGCTGAAGATAACAGATAACATAGCAGGAAGCACTGGTTTGACAACATAAATTCCCCTGGCATGTGTCAGATTAATTAGCATCTTCCCTCCCCCCACCAAGAACAAACATGCAACTTTCCTGACCACCTCCAGGTGATCGGGAACTAACTTCACCTGTTCCATCTGGCATCCCACAGACGTACGTGGGCAGCATCTTCACCGTGGCGTTGGCTTGCGTCTCCCTCTTCAGCCCATACTC
Organism: Sylvia atricapilla; assembly: GCF_009819655.1. NCBI lineage: Eukaryota > Metazoa > Chordata > Aves > Passeriformes > Sylviidae > Sylvia > Sylvia atricapilla. The sequence goes on along the minus strand of NC_089147.1, from coordinate 33,673,348 downwards.
CAGCTCAGCCCTCATCCTGTCCTTCACTTCCCAGGACGGCCAGGGGCAGCAGGAAAGGGGCGAGCGCGGTGTCGACGCGGCGGCGCTGGGCGGCCAGCCTGTGTGCCACCGCCGTGACCAGGGCAGCTCCCCTGCCGCTGCCGCCCGCCGCAGCAAACCGCACGTCGCACGTGGGCACCAGCCTCCGCACCACCTTGTGCAGCCGTTTGGCATATCTGGCAGGGACAGAGAGTTTCTTTAGGCTTTCAGTCCTTTCGGGCATGGTTGGCTTCATCTCGGTCTGCGATCAGGCCTCCAACCCGTCGGGAGAATGGTTGGAGAAAGTTTCCAGTTTGGGTTCAAAAACAGGGAAGCAGCAGAGGGAGAAAGAAATAAAAAAAAAACCCACAGTGAACTGCAAGAGTCCTAGAGGCCCAGGAGTCACTTGAGAAATCAACTGCATTTCCTCCGACAGCATTATTCCAGGTGTCATGTTTTTCCCACCCCACTCCAAATTCTAAAGTTCCTGGGACAGCTTTGCAATAACTAAGCCAGTTAGATCTCACCCCAAAGCTGAAGCAAAACAGCGGTTCTCTGAAAAGCCACACACCCATGCAGATGGAGGCTCTTAGCAACAACATGCCGCCCCATTATCAAATCCTCTTTGGTTACTCACTTGGGTGGGTTTTATAGAGTCCCCCATCAATCCCAACAGTGGTTCGCATCCTCAGCAGCTTTTTATTCTCCCTGAGCCGGGTCAGGATGGCCGCCAAGGCGGCACAGAGGTTGGCCGAGCGGAAGGAAACGATGGTGCAGACATGCTGAACAGCAACACAGTCCTCCTCAGAGGGAAACAGGTTCAGGTCTGTAAGGATCTCTTTTGTGTTGCTCAGACCTTCCTTGTCCCTAATCCCCAAAATGAAAGAATACATCACCAAATGCAAAAACATGTAAATCAACACCTTGGCTTAAAAAGAAATGAGAGGAGACCACCACACAACCTATCAGACAGCATCACACTGGTTCCCATAAACCAGTAATGTGTTTCCCACAACATTCCCAAAAGTACCCAGGGGAGAGAGGCTGCTTCCTGGGGTTCAGCATTTGATGAGACCAATCAGCTAGTCAAGAAGAGAACGGGATAAAACAGTTCAAAGAAGGAGATACAAGAACTGATATGCAGCTTCACTCAGTACAACGAAGAAAATAATTCCTGGAGCGACAAATGAGGACCAGGATTCCCTTTCAAAATACTAGAATCCAAGTTTTCCAAGTAGTCATCCAGTAAGTGAGCTAGAATCTCTGCTACTCTCTACAGTCCCAGTACTCCCACATCAGAGAGGCTGAAAACTGCAGCAATCATCTCACACACTTAGGTGTCCAGAGAGGTTGTTTAAAACAACCTGCATCTAGCATGTTTACTAATAAACTTGCTACTGTGGTACTTTGCTAAAACTATCTCCTGCCTCCATAAAGCCAACTTCTCTCCTTGGCAAAAGCAAAATCAGTTGAACAGTCAGGACTGTTCACAGCACTCACAAATTTTAACTACACTTTCATTATCACTGCTGTGCTTCTGAAAGACTAACTTTGAGTGTGGCTACTCTCAAAGAGTGTATTACAAGTTCTTACTTTTCCATTGCAGACACATGTTTCATTTCAATCTTGCCCTTAGTAAGCAGAGCTGTTGACACTTTCCCATTGAAGAGCAGACCTTCCTTTGTCATTTTTAGGAGAATGAGTCTTACAAGTTCTCCCAAATACAGGCTGCTGATCATCTTCTCAAACCTAGAATGGAGCATAGGAAGGATTTCAGCTGTTCACCAGCTCCTCTCTTTAGCCCTCCACAGCATCATACCAGAGCAACCATCTGCTTTTAACAACACATGAGCAACTGTAGTAGCAACCCTTGGCCTGAAGCAGGGAGGTATGAAAGGTACTCACCCTTCCCAGAAGGGAAAGGTTTGGGTTGGACAGAACCAGCACCAAGTCATCTCAGGTTCACTTAAGACAATTCCTACTCCAAAGGGGCTCTTGGCAAGCACTGGAAAAGCACTCTGAGAGCTCAGACTGCAGGTCACTCAGTGAATCACTTACAGTTGTTTTCCAGGATTGAGAGATCCCAGATCCAGCTCCCGATCAAACTCTGTGCGGAGGTCGTCCAAAGCACCATCATCTCCAAAGGCCCCCCACTCTGTGTTAATGCACATCCTCCCTTCATCCCCTTCCACCAGGCTGATGTGCCTCATCTCTTCCATGTAGCATGCATTGGTGCCAGTCCCTGTGGGTATTGGATAAACTACTGTTTGTTCCGTGTGTGCTTTTTGTTTAAGCCCACATGTTTGGGAATAAGTCAGTACATTGTCTTTAGAAGAAAATACAAATACA